>NC_140951.1:91132679-91632679 GCF_014529385.1 Adiantum capillus-veneris | reverse complement strand
CAATGTGACAATGTAACCGTATCATCCAATCAAAGCTAATTATAATACATCATCTACAACAACTAGCAACATGAAAATCTTATCCAAGACAATCCATAGATTTGCAATTACACCTTAGAACATAACAAGTCAACCATGCTAGTCAACTCAATAAATCATTAGTCTATCATGTGATCTTGTACCATAACAAGACAATTATATTAAACAACCAATCAGAGATAATGAACAGCATATCACATGCAACTTGCATCGTATCAATCTACCCTGTTGGGGTATAAAGCCCAATGTGGTCGCCCAGGTAAGTGGGTGGGCCGCCAGGTATGTACACATATTCTTTTGTAAAAACCTAATAAGAACTCACTATACTCTACACATTACAGGAGAGCGAGTTCACCATATCGTCGTGCTCTTCTTCTCGCACTCTCTCTTGCGTCGCACTTCCGCTCGTACTCCTTCAACTGGTATCAGAGCTCAGATCGAGGCTCGGGGCAGCACTGCAGGAGGCTAGAGTCACCAACTCAGATTAGAGTGAAATTCGACAGGCGAAGACACGGCCCCAAATCTCGGCCACCGTTCGGCTTCGACAAAGGTCTGCGCAGGCCATTTTCGACTACGTGGTCTCAGCGGGTGCAGATCCGACTCTACAAATTTGGGGTTTTCAACCTACGACTGCAGGTACTGTGGATATCGACACTCCTAGAGTGTTGATTTGTCGCTGTCTACACATCGAAGGACGGCTCATAGTTCTTGGAGGCGTGTCACATACGACACGGGCGCATCTACACACAGACTGTAGGCGACATCCACTAGTTCATCAGGTAGCTTGTGTTTGCTGCTTGATATTCCATATTTCATCCTGACATTGCAGGTACTTCCACATGGGATGTATTGTCAGAGATGATGTATGTCTGTTGAGGATTTGCTGGCTGTGAGTCACGCAGCAAACAACCGCCGCAGCGCTTACAACATACAGTGGGAAATTTGTGGATGTATGACTTTGTGGGAAGTCTATGTACTGTCAAATTTACTGCATCCTTTGTTGAGGGTCGAGTGAGGTTTTATTGAGCTGGGGGATTCTCGAATGTTGAGATCCTTTCGGTGATACAGGTCTTGGAGCGATCCCTCGAGCACCCTTAGATAGGCAGCTAGGATGTATTGACTGTGAGTTAGACAGTTGGGATTGCATCTTTGCTTTACTGCCGTTGAGGCATTGTCACAGTCTATGCTTACAGGACAGTGACATGACAGTGAGAGACAGTACAGGTGCAGGACAGGTTTACCCGCAGCTTACAGTGTCAGAGAGACAGTGTTTTTGAGCTGTTTTTTGGTCTGTTTTTGAGTACACCAAAGCCATTTTACAAAGGAGACTCTGCCAAAATTTATGCAGAATCTGAAGCTTTCTTGGTTCATTTGACAGGTTGATATTGGTTCAGAGGTCAGTTTACAGGGAAAACTCTGCCGAATTTTTCCCAGGAAAGTAAACTACTATGAAGCATAGCTATGGCTGGATCACAGGACACTACTCTTTACAATATCAAGAAGCTGGATGGAACCAATTTCCCATTGTGGAAGCAGCAGATTTGGCACGTGTTGGTACAAAAGAAGCAGATAAAACCTATAAAGCTCAAGGGGATAAAACCAGAAGATATGGACGAAGCTGAATGGAGCGAAATGGATGAATTGGCACTTTTTACCATTATGCTGACTTTGGCAGAAAGCATTTACTTCAATGTAGCAGACGAGATGTCGGCTTATCAAGCATGGTTAAAGCTGAGTGATCTTTATGAGAAGCAGAGTGCAGCTTCACAGGTATACTGGCTTAAGAAGCTTGTTGACTTGAAGATGAAAGAAGGGACACCTATGTCCAATCATCTTAATGAATTCAACACAATCTACAGTCAGTTGTCAGCTCAAGGTGTCAAGTTTGATGAACCTGTTAGAGCTATGTTCCTGTTGATCACATTGCCAGAAAGTTGGGACACTTTTCGCACAGCTTTGAGTAATTCTGCACCTCCAGATGGTTTGAACATAGCAGGTGTACAAGGAAGTCTGCTTACTGAAGAAACCAATAGAAAGACAATGGACAAAGGCAAAGGAACAGCCTTAGTTGTCAGGGGAAGGACCAAAGAAAAGTACAAAGGTGGAAGGAGGAATCAGTCTCGTAGCAAGTCCCGCAGTGTTAAAGGCAAGAGTGACATAGAATGCTACCATTGTGGCAAGAAGGGTCACATGAAAAGAGACTGCACAGAATGGAAAGCAGAAAAAGGCAAAGAGAAAGCTGAAGACCATGGTGAGAAGAACAAGTCCTCAGTGAAGATTCAAGAAATAAATGTGACAAACACTGTTGCAGAGGATGACAGTCTAGTGTCAGGAGACATCTACTTCTTGAAGAATACAATGGACTGAGCTCTTCTTACAGCATCTGATGGAAATGCACTGAGTGACTGGATTATAGACTCAGGGGCATCACTTCATGTGTCTCCAAACAAGGAGTGGTTTACTTCTTATGTGACCACTAAAGATCATGTTCGGCTAGGCAATGGGCAGACATGTGAGATCTTAGGTGTTGGAGATGTTCAATTGAAGTTTCAGAATGGCTCTTCTTTCACGCTGAAGAATGTGAGACATGTTTCCACAATTACAAAGAGCTTGATCATCACAGGTTTACTTGATGATGCTGGCTACGTCACCACTTTTAGATAGAACATGTGGAAGATATCCAAGGGTTCTATGACAGTAGCATATGGAGTAAAGTCTGGAGGACTTTACATGATTTATGTATCAAATGTCTCTAAAAATGTAATCAATGTAACCGAGCAGCCGAACGTTTCTTTGTGGCATAGCCAGTTAGGACATATGTCCAAGAAGGGAATGGAAATCTTGTCTCGTTCTCGTTATTTGCCTGGCTTGTCATTTAATGATTTTGAATTCTGTGAACATTGTCTGTATGGTAAGCAAACACATCAGCCACATAAGCATAGAAGCAGTAGAAGAGATACACAATTGGCACTTGTTCATAGTGATTTGTGTGGACCTATGCCTAACCTATCTCTAGGGGGAGCTTCTTACTTTATGACATTTATAGATGATTACTCGAGGAAAGTATGGGTTTACTTTCTCAAGCACAAGGATGAAGCGTTTAGTGTTTTCAAAACGTTTGTGACACTTGTGAAGAATCAGGGTGGCAAGAAGCTTAAATGCTTACGCACTGACAATGGTGGAGAGTATGTTTCAAAGGCCTTTCAGGACTTTTGTGAGTCAAAAGGTATAAAACGTGAACTTACTGCTCCTTACAATCCTCCTCAAAATGGTGTTGCTGAGAGGATGAATAGGACCATACAAGAGAAAATCAGAAGTATGTTGTCTAATGCACAACTGCCAAATGGGTTTTGGGCTGAAGCTGTATCAACAGCTGTTCATCTTATAAATAGATCTCCTAGCAAGGTTTTGCAGAAGGATTCAGTGCCAGAGATGGCATGGTCAGGCAAAATGCCCTCATACAAGCATCTCAGAGTCTTTGGCTGTGAGGCATATACTCACGTTCCCAAAGAATTTAGGAACAAACTTGAGCCAAAGAGTAGAAAGTGCATCTTTCTAGGCTATGGTAATTTTGGTGAGATGGGGTACAGACTTTGGGATCCCGAATCCAGAAAGGTTGTCCGCAGCAATGATGTTCACTTTAATGAATCCAAATATCATTCTAAACCACAGAGGGTTGAGGAGATTAGAAGAGTTGTCTTCCAAGAAGATGGACCTACACGTGCAAGACAAAATGTCAGGGCTCAAGAGGAGCAAGGACAGGATAGATTGGAACCACAGGTTGTGGCTGAGCCTAAGCCACCTATTGTGCATAGATCTGGACGTGTCACGCGACCTCCTGATAGGTTTGTTCCATCTATGAACTATGTCATGTTGACTGATTGCAATGAGCCTTCATGTTACAAGGAAGCAGTGCAAATGAAGGACTCCGGGAATTGGCAATTGGCCATGCAGTCAGAGATGACAGCTCTGTATAAAAACCAGACATGGAAGCTAGTTAAATTACCACGGGGCAAAAAGGCTCTACCCTGCAAATGGGTTTACAAGTATAAGATCACCGCTCATGATAGTCAGCCAAAGTACAAAGCAAGGCTTGTTGCCAAGGGCTTTAAGCAAGAACAAGGCATTGACTTTGATGAAGTCTTCTCTCCGGTGGTCAAGATGACTACATTGAGATGCTTTCTTGCATTGGTTGCCATATTAGATTTGGTGTTGCACCAAATGGATGTCAAGATAGCGTTCTTGCATGGTGATTTAGATGTGGAAATTTACACGCAGCAGCCAGAAGGGTTTGTTGAGAAAGGCAAGGAAGATTGGGTATGCCAGTTGTTAAAGAGTCTTTATGGCTTAAAACAATCACCGAGGGCATGGTACCATAAATTCCACAAGTTTATGCTTTCTCAAGGCTACAAATGTAGTGAGTTCGATCACTATCTATATACAAAGAAGGCTAAGGATGGTAGTTGGTTGATCCTTATTTTGTATGTGGATGACATGTTGATTGCTGGCAAGCACTTGGAAGAAATTTCAGCTTTGAAGTCAAAGATGGCAAAATCGTTTGACATGAAAGACATGGGTGAGGCAAGTCATATACTTGGTATGCGCATTGAGAGAGACAGATCAAAGAAGTTGATTTGGTTATCTCAAACAGAGTATATTGACAAGGTTTTGCAACGTTTCAATATGGAGAAGGGAAAGGCATTGAGTGTTCCATTGCCACCATATGTGAAATTTAGCAAACAAGATTGTCCTGTGTCTGAGGAAGAACAGGCTGAAAATGGGTAAGATTCCATATGCGTCTGCAGTGGGTAGTTTGATGTATGCAATGATTGCTACTCGCCCAGACATTGCATTTGCAGTGGGAGTAGTAAGTCGATACATGTCAAACCCAGGCAAGAAACATTGGGAGGCAGTGAAAGGAATATTGAGATATCTAAAAGCTACAAAGAGTATGCGTATATGCTATGGGAGTCAGGAGCTAAGTGTAAAGGGTTTTACAGACTCAGATTATGCAGGTGACTAAGACAACCGAAGGTCTACGTCAGGGTATGTCTTTACATTGGCTGGTGGAGCAGTATCATGGCGTTCTAGATTACAAGATTGTGTTACTCAGTCTACTACAGAGGCTGAATATGTTGCAGCATCAGAGGCATGCAAAGAATCAATTTGGCTTAATCGACTAGTAACAGATTTGGGAATCAAAGAAGAGATGCCTGTGTTATATTGTGATAGTCAAAGTGCTATACAATTGGCTCGCAATCCAGTTTATCACTCAAAGACAAAGCATGTGGATGTGAAGTATCATTTCATCAGGGAAATGCTCGAGGATAAGCAACTTCAGCTTGTCAAAGTTCACACCACAGAAAATCCTGCTGATCTACTTACAAAAGGACTTCCCTCAGAGAGCTTTGCGCATTTTCGCAAGCAGTTAGGTGTAGGGTAGTACATCACTTCTCTACATCTCTTGTATATTAGCTTGTATAGTAGCTTCTCTCACACTTAAAGTACCACATTGGACTTTAAGTGGGAGGTTGTTGGGGTATAAAGCCCAATGTGGTCGCCCAGGTAAGTGGGCGGGCCGCCAGGTATGTACACATATTCTTTTGTAAAAACCTAATAAGAACTCACTATGCTCTACACATTACAGGAGAGCGAGTTCACCATATCGTCGTGCTCTTCTTCTCGCACTCTCTCTCACGTCGCACTTCCGCTCGTACTCCTTCATACCCATATCAACCTTTAATCAAAGCTTGCAAATCATAAGTTGAAAAATATTAACACTATGGTAAACCATAATCTTTGAACATGGTTGTAATCTGCTCCCAACATAACCACAATAAATAGTTGGAGCATTTCCAAAGCATAGAAAGCATAAATTAATACAAGAAAATATAAATAGAAATAACTATAAACATAACAAAATACTTAATCCATAATTACCATATCTTTTGTAATCCATCTTAATTGCAATTCATAATAAAGTTTGAAATATGCTTTTGGAGACATATAATTGGATAATCCTTAACTAGCAATGCATGCAATTTGAGAAGCAAAAGAAAATAAACATGCAAGGAGCAACATGAGTTTTTTAATGTAAGATAATGAAGTTTAGCATGCTAGTAATGGTCCTTGAATGCTCAAAATTGAATCTTGCTACAAACGCAAGAGAATTGCACATGCGGTTCGTGCATGGGATCAAAGGAGCTGAAAAAGAGCATACAACATGAGTTCGTGGTTCTAAAGTATAAAATCAAATTTTGAATCCGAGAAATTGAATCTTGCTGCAAACGCAAGAGAATTCCACATGCTGTGGATCGAAGGAGCAAAAAAAGAGCATACAACATGAGTTTGTGGTTCTAAACTATTAACTTAAATTTTGAATCCAAAAAATTAACATTTCTAGTTCCAACCTCCTACAAGATTCATAACAATCTAATAACATCTCATTCAAAACAAAAATTCAAACAATCAATCAATCTAGTCTCGTCTCAATATACCTAAAATATATATATTTGCACAATTTTGAATACTTTCAAAATTAATGTAAAATCATGCATTGATACTAGACAACAAAAGAATCTTAAAAAATTATGCATGTTTTTAGAAAATAGATAGTATATTAGAGTTTACTGATTAGGATTTATTAAAGGTTTATCAAACATCAACAATTCTATAGAAGAAAAAATTCAAATTTGAACATGATTAAAATTAAAAAAAGAAGTAAATTTAGTATCTAACTTTAATCAAAATCAAACGATAAAATTATATCAAAAGAATGAAGATAAAAATGCATACCAATTGCGTGGATTAGTTCTTGAAAAAACACTTGTAGAAGGCGCTCTCCATCATACTCTATGAGCATAAAAGAGAACAAAGAAGTGCATAGTTTTGCATACGCATAAAAAAATGTTATGGAAGAGATATCTTCATTTATATGAGTATAATAGATAGCCACACAAAAAGCTATGGTGGTAGAGATGGAAAACTACAACATGTATACTTATGAGTCCTTCTTCCTTCCCTAATACGTCGAGTTGCGTCATGTGAGTAGCTACATACATAAAGCAATCCCCTTGCATATTATAAGCTTACGAGGGCCATTGATATGGGAGGAACTGATAAAGAAGGTCACAAGCTCTGCAAATAGCACACATGCACCCTCTACAAGCCTTTACAACAACAAGAGGAGAAACCTCATGGAGAAAGGGCATGATTTTCTTACATCTCAAACCATAATTGTAGTATTTTTAGCTTGAGGATCCATACTATACATCTATGCAATTTAAACGACTCAATTATAACCAAAACCAGACATTTCATGACTAAAAGAGGGCTTTCAAGTGGAACTAGCATAGTATGCAGAATCTGGTACTGTGGAACATAAATGTGTATTCTCATAATAATTATATTTTCTTGTCATGTGTGTTACCATACATATGTGATAGTGATGTGTGTAAACACACTCAAGACCGTTGGGACATTTTTTCCCTCACTAGGAGGTTTCTCCCCCCATGCATTATATATACACCCATCACTCTAGGGCTAACTTATCTTTCCACTGCACACTAAGTAATACTAGCCTCTAGTGTGTTCCTTGAGCTTCTTCATCTTCTCCATGTTGTGTGTGTTTCGCTGCAACCCTAATTCCAATAATTGGTATCAAAGCACGTTGTGTCCTCCCAGGCTTAGTCGCCAACACATGCCTACTCACTTTCTTAGATTTCAATGAGCTTGGGTGAGCGTCAACAAGTTTACAAATACTTTGGGTGCAATCGTAGAGCTCGGTCTCCTCAGAATTTCCATTCGGGCTCATTTTGGCCTCCGTTTCCACTACAAGCAATACTACGCATGCAATTTTGTCCTTTTGTGCAGAATTTTTGTCAGTGTTGTTTTTTGCATAAGAGGTCCTTACAGTCTTCTACGTGTTGTGCTACATAGCACATGCTGGTCTTGCTTAGTTTCTCCTCTTTTTGGGAAGTTTTCACATAAGGTGTAGGCACTCACCATGGCTGACAACAACACATATGTATTCAAGATGTTTGCTACTGAGAATAAATTGGATGGGGACAATTACCCAATGTGGGCTTACATGATGCAACATGTTCTTGTTCAAAGGGCATTTGAAATGTTGTGCACAGCATTGATGTACGTCTAGGTTCTGTGGATACAGGCGATGTTGAGGATGTTGCAGTTTTTGGTGGCAAGATTATTGCTACTAGAGCTGTTTTTCCTACACCTGAGCAGGCTTGTTGGGATGTTAGAGATGCATAGGTTCATGCATTAATTGCATTATCTATGAAGCGCACTATTACTCTTCACCTTTGCTCGACTAAATCAGCAAACAGGCTTGGGATGTTCTGGCTGGTCTTTATGCAAGTCACAATGAGGCTCAAATTGCATTGTTGCATAAAGAGCCATAATTGAGATTATGCATGAGGAAGATGACATGAACACTTTCCTTGCTAGTATGAAGGATATAAACGAGCAACTCATTTCTTTAGGTGAAGTCATTTCTGATAGTTCCCTTGTGTAGAATGTTCTTGATGCTTTACTAGATTCTTACCAAACTTTTTCTAGTACCTAGAGACTTATGACCCAAGGAAATCCTGATGTTGTCAAGTTTGATGTATTATGCACATTGTTATTTTGCAAGAGTCGCTTTCAAGAAAAAACAGGGCTAAACAACGTGCAATTGAGAAGGCTTTTATTGCTGCTCAGTGAAAAAGTGGTAACAAGTTACAACAATGTAGCCACTTCTCATGGTTCTTCCTAATGCTTTTGCTGACAACATTTTGCCTGAGAATTCTGATGAAAATGGTAAAAAGAAGATGCGTTGCCATTATTGCAAGTCTAATAATCACTTGCTTAAGCAATGTCCTAAATTAAAGGCAAAGGAGGCCAAGAAAAAAGAGGTTGATTCCACTGCAAATGCAGCTATTGTAGAGTCTTTTGTGAAAGGAGATTGTGATGCTGATGTAGATGCAGAGTGGGCATTTAGTGCAGAGTCCACTTATGATCCTTCTATCCATGATGCATGTATCTCAGTTGATGGACATTCTCATGTGTGGTACTTTAACAATGGTGCTACAAAGCACATTACCTCTCATCGCGACTTGTTTACCTCTCTCGAGCATGTACCTCATGGGAATACAATCACTTGTGATAATACCTCATATCTGGTCAAGGGAGTAGGAAAGATTGTGCTTACTATTATGAATGGAAATTCTTTTACACTTGTTGATGCACTTTATGTACTTGGGATCAAGAAGAATCTTTTGTCTGTATCTGCACTTGCTAGACTTGGTCTTGTTGTGAAATTTGTGGATGACAGATATATGGTTCATGATCTCAGTTTTGGTGATGAAATTGTTGCATCTGAAATTTTATGTTGCAGGATGTATAAGATCACTTTGTATGAAAAGTGTGGGTAGAATTTTGCAAATGCAATTGTGGATTTAAAGGTTATTTTAGATGCAAAACTTTGGCATGCACATTTTGGGCATCTAAATTTTGCCAGCTTGCTGTATTTGCAGATATTTAATTTGGTTGCTTCTTTGCCACTTCTTGAAGCATCTGTGAAGCATGTTTGTGAAGGATATATTTTGGGTAAGATGCAGTGTTCAAAGTTTCCAACGTATGGTTCAGTAAGGACTACATGCAGGTTGCAACTTGTGCATAGTGATGTTTGTGGACTTATGCAAACTCCGTCCTTAGGCAATTACTTGTACTTCATGACTTTCATTGATAATTACTCCAGGCATACATGGGTGTATCTGCTTAGAGCTAAGTCCAAAGTGTTTATGTGCTTCAAGCAATTTTTGGCTATGGTTGAAAATGTGTCAAAATGTAGTATGGGCACCCTCCGTTCAGATCGAGGGGGGGAGTACATGTCTCATGAGTTTAATGCATTTAGTCGTGGGATAAAAATCAACGTACAGTGCCATATACACCGCATCAAAACAATGTAAAATGGGTCGCTTACAGAGATGGCATGATGTATGGTCAAGTGTCAAGCTTTATCACATTTGTTTTGGCTTGAGGCCATCATGTGTGCTACTTATGTATGCAACATGTGTCCTATGAAAGCTTTGCAATCTATGACTTTATATGAATCATGGCATGATAGAGAGCCTCCTATTGATCACATGCACATTTTTGGTTGTTTATCTTATGCTTTGGTGCCACAAACATAGTGCAAAAAATTGGATGATAAGGCTGTTAAATGCATTTTTGTTGGTTATAGTACTGAAAGCAAAGGTTACAGAGCCTCCTATTGATCACATGCACGTATTTGGTTGTTTATCTTATGCTTTGGTGCCACAACAACACAAAAAATTGGATGATAAGGCTGTTAAATGCATTTTTGTTGGTTATAGTACTGAAAGCAAAGGTTACAGGTTGTACCATTCACAAAAAAAGTGTATCTTGGTTTTACTAGATGTTGTGTTTGTAGAAGATTTTGTTCAGCCCTTGTTGCCATGTACTAGAGACAGTAATGTAAGCTCACAAGACATTTATGACAGTTTATTGTCTCTTTTTACTGGTGAAAACTTGAATGTAAATTCCAATGAGGCAAATGTACAGCCTATGGGGTTTCAAAAAATGCTACGGAGCAGCCTATTTTTTATGCAGATGTACATGATGTACTTGATGTGGAAAGGGCTGAGAATGAGCACGCTAGAGGTATGCCAAAATAGTAACTTATGCATCTTATTCATCGGATTGTTATGCTTTGGATGTTTCTAGCTTATGTGATATAGAGGAACCTTTGTTTTTTGATGAAGCACACGATTTTTAAAAATTGGATGGCTACCATGCAATCAGAATATGATGCACTTATAGAAAATGACACATCATGGACTTTACGTGATTTGCCTCTTGGAAAAAAGGCCATTGCTACAAAGTGGGCTTACAAGTTGAAACGTAACCCGGATGGTGAGATTGATCGCTATAAGCCTCAACCTGTTGCAAAAGGTTATGCATAGTAGAAAGGCATAGATTATGAAGAGACTTTTGCTTCCACTTGTCGTATGACTACTATGCATTTTCTATGTGCATTACTAGATCATTTTGGATGTGATGTACATCAATTAGATATTGTTACTGCTTTCTTGAATGGTGAAATATTTGAGGAAGTTTATGTAATGTAGCCTCGTAAATTTTTCATTAAAGGGTAGGAAGATAAAGCATGCAAATTTAAGAAAGCTTTGTATGGGTTGAAGCAATCTCCTCGTGCTTGGTATGAGAAAGATGTCACTCATTTGGTTAAACGAGGCTTTCATAACAGTACAACAAAAAGCACTTTGAATGTAAAGTGTGAAGGTGATGTACTTCTCATTGTTGTTCTACATGTGGATGATTTATTGATCGCCGGTCCGAATGAGGCACATATTGCTGAATTTAAGGCTGATTTGAATGCTACTTTCAAGATGAAAGATTTAGGGTTGTTGCATCATTACTTGGGATACAGTTTAAGCAGTGTGATGGTGGTATTTCCTTGTGGCAAAAAAGCTACATAGAGACATTGCTATTAAGTTTGGACTTGAGGATTGCAAACCTATTGCCATTCCCATGGAAACAAGTTTGAAATTGAGTCTTCATGATGCTGGTGATTTTGTTGATGTCACTCTTTACCAAGGATGCCTTATCTATGTATGCAACATGAGGCCTTATATTCAGTTTGCAGTTTCACACGTCAAAAAATTTATGCATAGCCCAGGGTCTAAGCATTCGCATGATGTCTAGAGGATTTTTCGCTACTTGCGTGGCACTTTGCATCTTGGCTTGTTTTATCCCAAGGGGGGATCATTGCCGCCAGATTTACATGCTTTTTTGAACTCTAATTGGGCTGGTTGTTTTGAGACACGAGTGTCCACAAGTGGTTTTTGTTTCATGCTCGACATTTCATGCATATCATGGTTGAGCAAGAAGAAACCTAATGTGGCCACTTCCAATTGTGAGGCTGAGTACAAGGCAGTCTTCACAGCTATGGTTAAGTGTGTATGGCTCAGATGCCTTATGGTTGATTTGGGTGTTGGACAGAACACTACAAACATCATCTACACTGACAGTCAGAGTGCATTGGAAATTGCAAGGAACCGATTTTTTCATGCTTGCACAAAGCACATTGAGGTGCATTACCACTATGTCAGGGAGAGTTTCTCAGTAGGAGATAATAGCTTGGCTTATGTGCCAACATAGGACAACCTTGCAGATCTGTTCACAACGACATATCCTCGTGAGAAGTTTGAAGCTTTCTACAAAGCTTTGGGCTTACTCCCCTTTGTGGATTAATCATGCACTCAGGGCCTGGTACTTTCCTATACATTATGTGCTCGCTCTTGTTCACCACATCACTCCCAGGGGGCATTTGTTACCATAAATATGTGGTAGTGATGTGTGTGAACACACTTAGGACTACAAGGGTACTTTTCCCTCACTAGGAGGTTTTTCCCCCCATGCATTGTGTATACGTCCATCACTCTAGGGCTAAATTATCTTTTTATTGCATACTAAGTAATACTACTCTTTGTTGTGTGCCTTGAGCTTCTTCATCTTCTCCAAGCTGTGTGTGTTTCCTTGCAACCCTAATTCCAACAATGTGATTTACAATTTTTGTGCTCTTTAAATTATAGTTTCTTCTTTTTGGTAGTTTTGGGTCTAATCAAGAGGATTTCAAAAAATAGCTTTTGTGACCAAAAGTAAAAACAAGAAGCTTCTTTCAATGTAAAGCATCATCCCATGATTTTTTGGAATCTTTATGCTAGCTCTCCCAAGGCTCTTTTTGCAGTATCTGAACAACGAAGGCCACCAAGATTCAAATTTATAAAAAAAAACATCACTGCCATGAAAGCCTCTAAAAAAAACTCTGCCAAAAAGCTACCAAGTGAATAAAATAAAAAAACCACTCTACGTTGCTCAATTGCTCTTGTACAGAAGCGGTTCGATCTTCTCCACAAGCAGTTCGCAGGTTCTCCACAAAGCAACTCAGAGCTTTGTCAGCAGGTTTTTCCCCATCGGCATATTCCAATCGGCCTTCTTTTGTAGTGAAGCCTCAATACCTAATTATAAGCCTACTTGTGCATTCCTCACGTAGCGATCATAGCAGCTTTGTGTGGAACAAGACCCAGTGGCTATCTGAATAGTATGTCCAACTTCAACTACCTTACTCAGCTCGTTTCTGTAGGTGCAACTAGTTACGGACAGCATTATGCCGCTCCAAGCATATAATCTCATGTAGATTCAACAACCCTGTGCCCTTGGCCATCCTTCAATGTTCATGGAAATGATATGTAGCAGGTCCCCATGCCTAATTCTCAAGATTCACACCAATTCTTTTGCGTGTAGTTTGCCTATGCAGCAGTAAGCCGGGTAGAACCGGAAAGGAGTACCAGAGACCTTTCAAACCCTGATTATATTTCGTAGATCATCAAGCATTTTCAAAGATCAGATATTTTGTGCGATCAACCAATGGCATTACAACAGAAGATAATCAGATTTCAATCGATGATCAGTTGGCCTAATATGGAGTCGAACCACCAAAACTCATTGCCTTCGCAAGTCCGTTCAACACATTTTTCTGCTGATGCTATCAGGGTGTTGGGGATGCAGACGGAAGAGGCCAAATAAATGGAAAGAATAAACGTCGAAGTGGACATGAGGGCAGAAAAGCTTAGCAGGATCAATCACACCGAAGCTTATGATGGTTATCCTCAAGTAATTAAGCCAGCGGCTTCAGTGCTAGCTGCTTGCACTTTTAGCAGAGAGTGTGAGGGCATTAGTGGCAGACAGCTCAATGTCGAGGGAACGGCATTGGGGAATATTGCCACTAGTGCAAGTCATGGTCTGATGAGTTGTTGACTTTAGTCACACTTCTCATCCAGCTTTGTTTATAGCCTATCTTAAAATTTGATGAGGCAAGCATTTCATAACGATCTGCAGACAAACAGAAACATCTCTCATGACCAATTCAGCGCAGAATATGGTGTCCATAGGAGTTGGTTAATGTGTAGCTCCAAGGAGATGCAGCTAAAGTCAAGTAGTCAATCATGGAGGTGCCTACGTTGCCGACCAGGATCAAAAGAATAGTCAAAGAGCAAAAGTGGAAGCTATTTTTTTTTCCACACAACGAGCTTTGATGTTGGAGAAGCCAAAGAACAAGGACTGCAGAGTAATGGCATTTTTGGAGACATGCATACCAATATGTCAGCACCTATTAGCCTCCAACAATAGTTCACTATTGGCCATTCAACATCTGAATGGGATAGCAAAATTTTTACAGAATATGGCCAATATTGCGAGCTGTAAAAGATTCTCTTTCTGAACCGCGTGCAGGCGGAAGCCAATGCGATCGCAGTTGAGATTAGCAACAACAGTATAGTGCAATGTTGCTCTTCAACAGATGCATATACAAAGCAGGGAATGCCAGTGGTGTGGATTTGAATGCATAGCAGTTATTGATTCAGAGCTCCCTTCTTGCCAATAATGACGATTTGGTGGCGGATCCTATGAGCAAAGGTCCATGTACGCAACAGCTACCGGATCAACTTTGGATGGTTGCAAATACAAACATCAATTTGTTTTGCAACATCCTCAACATCGCCTACATCCTCGGAACCATGACGTACATCAATGCCTTGCACAATATTCTAGACACCCTTTGACACAAGGACATGTTGCATCATATAAGCCCACATAGGGTAATTGTCCCCATCCAATCTATTTTCAACAGCAAACATCTTGAACACATTTGTGTTGTTGCCAGCCATGGTAAATGTTGCATCTGATGTGAAGATTGCTCGAAATAGGAGAAACAAAGCGGGAATAATACGTGCTATATAGCAAAAACCGTAGAAGATTGTAAGGACTTGTTATGTAGAAAACGGCACTGACAAAAATTCTACACAAAATGATAAAATTGCTTGCAGACTACTATCTGCGCAGTGCAAACGAAGGCCGAAATGAGCCCGAATCAAAAATCTGAGCCGAGTAATTTCTACGAGCTTACCCAAAATATTTATCGACCTGTTGATGCTCGCCAGCTCTCACAAAAATTGGAGAAAGTGAGTAGGCATGTACTAAGCTGTTGGCGACTAAGCCTGGGAGGACGCAACCTACTGTGATACCAATTGTTGGAATTAGGGTTACAAGAAAACACACACAACTTGGAGAAGATGAAGGAAGCTCAAGGCACACAATAGAGAGTATATAACTTAGTGTGCAATGCAAAGATAAGATAGCCCTAGAGTGATGGGCATATATACAATACACAGGGGGAAAAACCTCCTAGTGAGGGAAAAAGTGCCCCCACGGCCCTAAGTGTGTTCACACACATCACTACCACATGTATATGGTAACAGATGATAGGAACATTAAGTGAGAGGCCTTTATTCAAAGCTTTCAACCCAACATTCACTGCCAACTTGGTTTAAATAAAATTGTAGCTGATGCTTTGAGTCGAAGACCCTCTCTTAATTATCTATCAACCATTACAGACACTTCATTTAATTTTAGGCATGATACTTATGCACAAGGTGAGGATTTCAAAACCACATGGTTGCATATGCTTGGCATTTCTATGCACACATTCTTGGAACATATTATTCAAGAACAATTCCTTTATTTCAAATACAAATTGTGTGTAACCAAACCATTTTGTTTTTTAGTCTTTGAAAATTTGCACAAATTGCCCTATGCTGAACAAATAGGATTTGCCACTACTTTGCAGAATATATGTCATGATTTATATTGCTATTAAAAGTGATGTTTAACAATATGTTTTATCTTATTTGATTTTCCAAAAGATTAAAGTGACAACATATAAGAAATTGGGTCTTTACACCCTCTACTAATTCTTGAAAGACCTTGGGAACACATTTCTATGGATTTTGTTACTAGTTTTCTACTCACATTCACAAGCATGATATGATATGGATTGTCATTAGTCATTGTTTAAAATAAGTATACTTCATTCCATGCAAGAAAACTCTTACATAACATCAAGCTAGACTTCTCTTTCTTAAAGTTACCTTTCCTCATCATGGCTTGCCAAAAGGAATAATATCTGATAGAAATTCCTAATTTTTAGTGCTTTTTTTGGACTGCACTCTTTGAAAATCTTGGTATTACTCTTGATTTTACTTTTGCATTCCATTGTGAGTCTAATGGTAAAAAAAGTCACTAATCACACCATCATTATGTTTCTTGTTAACCAAAGAAGAAATGGATGATGACTTGCATATTTTACAGTTTGCTTATAACAATACCACTCACTCTACTACATGTAAATCTCCATTTGACATCGTGTATGGTCATTCTCGTCCTACTCTTTGTGTCTTTCTAACATTGTGCTTGCTATAAATACTGTTAATGCAAATTTTCATGACATTTATACAAGTGTTTATTCTGCTTATAAGCATTCACAAGAACTTTTTCCCTTGTGTATCGTTGATACATGCCTTAATGGGTTTTAGTGTATTTTGAACCGACTAAATTTACAAAATCTCAAGTAGTTATCAAACTTCCCTTGAAGAAAATTGGAAAAATTTAACCAGTTTTAGTGTAATTTCTCAAAAAATGCTTCAATTTTTAACATCAAATTCGGAAGAGTTTAAAGGTGTCCTTATTTTCTTTGGTGAAGAAATTTTTTTGGCAAGCCTTAAGATTTTAAGTGTTCTCTAAGACATCACAGAGAGACTCTCTCTCTCTCTCTCTCTCTCTCTCTCTCTCTCTCTCTCTCTCTCTCTCTCTCTCTCTCTCTAAGCCGTCGAAACCCTAAGCCCCTTCTTTGCACGTCTCCCCCTGGGCAAAGGCGGCCCTGTGGGGGTGCATTACTGCATCAGCACCGCCCAAGGCCCGAGCTTCAAGCCATTTGTGCACCTTTTACTGCCATCGTTGCCCCTTTCAACCTGCATTTCTCTGTGCATTGTTACCCTCATTTGTCGAGCCCCTGTACACCCCACCACCAGTGCCATTGTGCGGCCTTTGTATACCCCCCCCCCCCCCTCGACAGTGCAACCTATGTGCCATCCAACCCCAATCAACTTACCACCGACTTTTGCAAACCTTACCTTCAACTGTGAAAGGGCTTGTTCCCCCAAATGGCCACTCATGCTTCATCCCGAAGCAAGCCCACCTTTGCGGGGATCATGACAACACAAGGTTGACGATCGTGTGGCGTCCATGCTATGCGAACAACAATGGCAAGAGGAGATCGCCCTCAATGTTCGCATCGGTGGGCTGCCAAGTGACTGTAAAGGGGAGGAAGACCTCAAGTTCCACGAATCCATTGCTTTCATCTAAACAACAACCCACATGATAGAGTGGGATCTAGCAACAATCGACTCCATCTAACATGAGCATCACACCAATCATGCGATCCTCACTTTCAAGACCAAACTGGACCGAATTAAACTCCTTGAGCAATCAAGGCTTCTCAAGGGCACTAAAATTTGGTTTGCAGAAGATCTTACCCCCGACCAACTCAAGCATAAGAAGGTAGAACTACAAAAGGTGCGAGCAGCACGCATGGTAGGAAAATCGACCGTTTATCAAGAAGGTAAAGCCATATTCAGGAGTTTTGCACTCCCAAAATGGTTCCCCTCTCACCCACCCCCCCTTTGGTTTTTAAGTTTTTTTCTTTTGTTCACCCCTCACTAGACCCTCAGTCCTTAACTAAGAGGTATCTGACAATCCCCTCGCTTAGAAGGAACCTTTTGTAATGCGTTGTTTTTCGGTCCCATAGGTCATATCGGACCACCATGGATGATAATTCAATCTCTCTCTCTCTCTCTCTCTCTCTCTCTCTCTCTCTCTCTCTCTCTCTCTCTCTCTCACACACACACACACACACACACACACACACACACACACACACACAATAAAAAGAGATGGAACACCCTCTCTTTCTCGTAGTGAGACTTGCAAATTATGATAAAGTACAACGGGATCACAATTGCATTAAAAATTTCAATGCCAATGCAATTCTTCAATGTTGATATAGCTTGCAGTGGCTGGTTGTAGCAAAGCCGATTTCTCTCAAGTCCACAACATTCTTACCCTCTATATTTACGAAAGATGCAAAATGAGACAATTTTGCCTATTTGATAGATGAGCATTTATATCACCATATTAGTTGGTTTTGCATTTTGCAAGATTCTGGTGAAACTCGCACACAAGCCACTCCTTGAAAGTTTTTCACATGTGTACAAAATCCTCTATGGGAAGAAATAGCTATTGATTTTGGTAAGAAAGGGTTTAGCTACCTCATGATGGCCTAAGGAAAGGGTAGAAGTTACATACTCTTCTATGGGCATAAATAGCTACTGATTGGTAAGAAATGGTTTAGCTAGCTCATATTGGCCTAAGGAAAGGGCAGGAATTACATGCTCAAGACAATTCTATGACCATGTAAGATTGTTGGTGTACTCCATTGTTTACAAAGGACTCATATGTCTATAGACTCTAGAATTTTAATTGTATGTCCAAACAACCATCTAGAAATGTTGTAAGCATTTCAATGCATAGCCAAAGGCCTGTTTTGAAGGTGGCAATCACAAAACAAGCAAGACTTAAGGTTATCTCAAAATGACCCTTCATTCGGTAGGTAGTTTTATTGCTTGCAGAAGCTTTATAAGAAGCTAGTTATATCTAGGCCATGCCATCAGAGGTTTTATGGATAAAAAGTTTGGAAAACTACATCTAAATTGGGGGGGTCATATGAATAGATTTCTTAGATAGTTTTGTAAAAACAATTGAGGCGAAGCATAGGTTTTGGGATCTGGCGGGCCTGCCTTAGCACCTCTATAGCCATGAGAGGAACTTAATGCATAGACCTTTGTCTTAATAGTTCTTTGTGTTAGCAGTGGCTAACACAGGCTACATCGAATATGCATCAAGCGGGGGATATGCTATGGATGTCACAATATTTCCCACTCACTTTGTATAAGTCTTGGGCTCACTTGGAGTTCCAAAGTTGTATATGGTAGTTTGAGGGCTCAAGCTTAAACCCATAGTAGAAGGGATTGTGGTGAAAGCCCTTAAAAGGAAGCCTTTAGGCAAGGAGGCTTCATTCTCGAGTATCCACTCTTGAAGATCCAATTTTGAGAGCTCCCTCTCTCTAGAGTGTTCACTCTATGGCTTAGCCTTGAGCTTAATGTTTATGCTTGAGAGGCTAGTGCTAACCATTGTAATTAGAGTAATCTCTTCTTGATTAATATAATCCTTATTTTCTAATTAGTCTCTTCTTCTCTGCATTTCATTTTGTCATGAAGTAGTATTACACTTTCATTATTCTAGACTTGAGAGATGTATGGACTTCTTGCTATTAACCACTCCTATTCTTCCATAAGCATTCGATTTGTGATATTTAGCATCACTAATTAGGTTGATTAAGTATGGTCTTAATCTTGTAATTAGTGTGTGTGCCCTATTGTTTGCTTGTGTGTAGATAGGTTTTATGAAGCTCTAGCACCATTCTCCTCGTGTGTGTAGCTATTGATGAAGTGCCGTGATTGACATGTGGTAATTAGTATGTGCTTATCATTAGTGTGCTTGGGGTTTCTAGTCTATGGTAAGTCGGACTTCGATGGACTTGATGTGTGTAGGAGATTGATTGATTAGTGATTAGAGTAAGTTTAGAGTTAGTCTTGCCATGGCTAATCTCTACTTGCATTGGAGAGGTGATCTCTAAAATCGTCTATTCCTATTCATCCGATGCTCGTGCTTCCATACCCTAGCCGGGTTGCCGATCCACGGATTTTATAATTTTGTGTGGGTTGCGATTAGGTCGTGCTACAACGCCTCCCAACATTCGGCGCCATTGCCGGGGATCGATAACCTAAGCTAGTGAGTTTAGGATGTGTAGAATAGAGTAATTTCACTCCTAATTTTTCGGTTTTTGAGTATGTGTACTCAATTTTTGGTTTGATTTGATGATTTTGTGCAAGAAATTGATGCTAATATTGAGTTATGAATACCCCAAACCCCTAATTCCACCCCCAATTTTACTAATTTCATACTAACCCTAGCTAATTTCGCTTCGTTTTCATGATAATTGTACTAATTTCATGCTAATTTTTACTAATTTTGACTATCCTTGCTAACCTAACCACTAACAATTGAAGTGTAATGTATGATTATTTTCCTTTCAAGAGGTGGAATCATCACTCTAATCAATAATTGTGCTAATTTATGCTTAATTTGATGATTTGAGTGCTTGAATTTTGACCTACAAATGGTCAATTTTGGAGCCGATTTGATGGTGCACACACAATGATGCGTCTTCGCGTGGAGAAAAGGAATAGCTTGGAGTGTAATTATAATCTAATTGCACTCACTTGCTATGTCAATTCTTGATTGATTAATGAGGTTCAATGTGCTAATTATTTGCTAAAATTAGGTGTGTAACACAAATTGACCTACTCTTTGCACCTAATTTGATTCACTTGGAATGAAATTGATAGTCAATTGTGACTAATGAACTTTGTGTGTATCCAAATAATGTATAATTCTCATCAAGAATTCATGTGTGTGCATACAAATCATTGTGTGTGTGTATGCACCAAAGAGGGAAAAAAACTGTCAAAAATTTCAAGTGTGTATGCACGTAATCTTGAATGTGTGCATACATAAAAATTGATGGAATAGATGATTTATGAGTATGCAATCATGTAAATGATGTGTATGTTAAGGTAATTCAATCATTGGATAAGCCTAATTGCCAAAAAATAGGGCAAAAATTGAGTGTGTGTGCCTATCCAAGACCACTTGATTTTCTATGATTGATGGTCAATTAGGGCACCTAAATGATTTTTGATTGTGAAATGATCATAAAAAGTGTGTGACATCATTAGGTCTAAGCCTAAATGCATTGCCAATTGAGCCAAATTTGATCATTTATGCTTAATTTTTTAGTGTGCGCATTGCTTGATTGGGTCAAAACAGTGTTAAATTTTTAGAAATTGAGCATGCATGCATTCACTTATGCTTGATTGAGTTTGCAATTTGAGAATTTCAATGTGAAATTAATGCATTAATTGCATAAATTTTTGGCCTAAATTTGGGTGTGTGTGCCTACTCAATGGCATGTGCAATCCGGTCCTTGAATGAATAATTTGTATTTTTTACCAATTATGATGATTAATTTGTCCAACTAGTTGATATGTGTGTCACAATTGGCTTGGACAATTGGGATAGATCACTCAATTGGTATTTAATTGTGTAAATTTTTAGTGTATTTCCATGATAATGATGAATCAATTTGATGAACATGAAAAAAATGCACTAATGTGTGTGCCTACTCAATGGCATTCGGTATTCAATTTGTGGATGAATAATTGGGAGCAATTACCAATTATGATGATTATTAGACCTAAATATTGGTATGTACATCATAAATCAATTTGGATTTGCATTAAATGACTCAATTTGTGCATAATTGGGGATGATTGAGGTGCTATGACACTACCATATGTGCTAAATTTATTGGATATAGAGTGCCTATGAGTTGATCATGTAGCTTCGCAAACCTAAATGACAAGCCTCATTGGGCTTGAATGATATGGGATATTGGAATTGAGCAACCCAAGTTGCAATGATGATCATTGGGAAGGGTTTTGCAAAAGAGATGAACATGGCAAAGATGTGGTAACATGTGTGTACTTGTAACCGAAATCCACTAATGTGTAGCCTTGCAAACCCATATGATAAATTTAATTGGATTGGGATGACGAGGGCAATTGGGTACGAGAAATGATTTTGAGATGATTGTTAATCAAGTTTGGGATGGTCAAGAATTGGATCACTCATTTTGTGTATATGCAATGACCAATTGATGACCAAACTTGTGCATGGATTGCTACTAATTCAAAACAAATCCGTATACACGTTATCAATTGCCTTAAGGAAAATTGGATGCCGAGGCATGATCATGTTGTGAAATTTTTTAACTCGTACAGACAAGACGTCATAATTGCATATTTTGTGACTTGCTCTCACTTCTTCTCTCTCGAATGGCTTTACATACACTTGTTCAAGTAAGCAAACGTCCCCAAAAGAGACAACTCTCTCTTAATGAAGTTGGCTCATAGCTGAACCACATGCAGTTATCCTCAAGTTGGCATGGGAGCGAGCTCCTAACAAATTTTTCAATGAAAATAAAAACGTAAACAAAATCACTTGCTGACCATGAGACTTAGTCGATGGGGCTAGCCAGCCACTTGCCTGGAATGGCGCTCTCTCAACACAGTCGGATGGCGCGGGCTTCGCTTGGCGCATTAGACTCACACACACAAAGCAAGCTAAACTCCACTGGCCCGCCTTAACTCCTCTCTTCGGTGCCCATTTTTGTCACCATTTGCACTTTTTGTGCTCATAAACACACACACACACACACACACCGCCATGCACACGCTACTCGCCATTTGACAACTAGCAACCGTTGCCTGCCTTCTTGGTCTCGGAGTCGTGCCATTCTGCGGGCGTATCTAATCGAGTTGCTGCACAAGGGTGTCTTCAATGACTAATATCATCCAAGAGAGGAGCGAGTTCCGTGTTGCCCTCTTTTCGGGCCGGATTCCAACACATACACACACACACACACGCTCGTCTGTTGGATTCTCATCAAGCCTGTTTTGCCGCGAGGTGCATTAAACACCTCTCTCTCTCTCTCTCTCTCTCTCTCTCTCTCTCTCTCTCTCTCTCTCTCTCTCTCTCTCTCTCTCTCTCTCTCTCTCACACACACACACACACACACACACACACATTGACTCGCTCTACTATTCTTGCCATGCGATGCCATTTCTGGCACCGCCAATCACGCACACCTATGATCTGCCTTGGCCACTCGCGTCTATGAGCCCTTGAGATTGCGGCCCCTCATGGCCCTTCCTATGCGTTGATCACACCTCTCCTGCATACCTCTCCTTTGCGCACTGCCGTCACGATCTTCGACTCAAGCCTTGGTGGAAAAAAATAAAAATAATAAAAAATTTAGATTGGAGGGTATTCCCACCCCTGATTGAGCTCGCAAATTTCCAAAATCCAAAACAAGGTTCTCAGCTTTTCCTTGAATGGGTAAGAATTCACAGTAGCCATCGAAAGGAGCAAGCAAAAATTTTAAAAAATCACACTTTGATTTTGCGAAGAGTCGCGATTTTCTTTAAAATGCAAAATCCTCACTTATGCATGCGCTCAAGGGCATTCTTGTTTATTAAAAAATGCAAGCAAGTTTTTCATTGACATTTTGAGGGAGGATTTGTGATCGATCATAAATTTTTAATTCTTACTTTGTACGAAAAATGGTTTCATTCACCAATGACCAAACTTCATTTTGAAGGGGTATGGCCAACTACACAAAATTGAGTCTTACCATCACCCGAGCAAGCTTTCTCGAGCGAACTAAAACCCGAGCGAATATCTAAATGGCATCTACCCATGTTGTGCTATTGATTTTACATTTCATTTCATGTAGAAGTGAAAGGTGTTCATGTGTTGTTTGCCTTTGCAATGTCGCACAACATTGGGCCTCACAAGCATTGATGTTGCACATTGCAACGTGGCTCAACCTCAGCATCGCACAAGGTGAAGGACTCATATATAGGCATCACTGCTACATTGTTTCTCTCTACGTATCCTGCACGGTTAGCGATACGATCTCCATCTCTAGTCAGTGCCCATCATGCAGCTGGACATCATCGCAATTATGGTAGTACTCAATGATGGCCCGAGTAACTCTCCATTGAGGCTGGGTGTCATGGCCCAAGCAAGGATGGCCGGTGGCAAAGTTCCTCCTCCACTTATTCACTCTTGGCCTCCTTGTCACCAACTTTTAGCCCCTCAAGAAACTCGCCCACCTCCTTGGGGTGCCTGACATCTCCTTTTGAGCAGCCTCAAAAGCTTTTTGTAAATGCTTGAGCATTTTCCACACTCCCAACAAAGAAAATGCAAAACATTTCATCTTTCAACTCTCCTTCTGCAAAATCAGAAGAAATGCCACACCCAAGCCTTGTCACTACCCTCATGTTCCTACAAGCAACTTATAGAAGGGAACGATTGTGTGATTTGCATAGATTTCATGACCAATCGAACGTTTTTGGTCTTCTTATGCTGGAGTAGCTTCACCTGCCTCATACCTCTCTCTTTCCACTGGTTGTCGTCCTTATCAAATTGGTATAGCTAATTGGCCTTTAGGTCAATGAGAACGTTCTCATTCTCCTTGCCAATACTGACAGCAAGGGCATCAAGCTTGATGATACGGCACCTGTGTCTTCCTCCTCAATTGCAGATCTTGCATCATCACCTTCCTCTGTAGCGGCATTTTCCACGGGCTCTTTCTCTTCATTGAGTGCTTAGCATCCATTTGGACTGAAGTGGGCAGAGAGAGAGAGAGAGAGAGAGAGAGAGAGAGAGAGAGAGAGAGAGAGAGAGAGAGAGGAAACAACCTACAACGAGGACGGACGAGCTCGTCGGTGTCAAACTTTGCACCAAGTATTATATAGCAAGGGCGAGAATCAAAGTTTGCCGTATGTCATTACTTACTGCAAGGACCGCACGTCGGCGTGCACACGACCCTCCAAAAAAAGTAGGTATATTCAAACTTTTTGAGGTGTTACATTTCGGGGAATGTGTTCTTTTGGTCCAGTGTAAAGAAAAAATCATTTTTCCAAACATACAAATTCCCTTTCTTGAATTGTCCAAGAGGAAATCTTAGAAAATTAGTTTTATTTTTCAGGTTTTACAGTAATTTTCTCTATTTTGGGGCGGAATTTCTCCCTTTTCCTTGCCTTCAACCGGCATTTTTGAAAATTTCTCTATTTTAAGGCAGAATTTCTCCCTTTTCCTTGCCTTCAACTGGCATTTTTGAAATTGAAAACGTATTATGCTGAGACATATTTTTCTCGAACACTGCTTTGGTAGCTCAGAGAAAAAAAATAAAGTCTTGTCAAGTTTTATAAAAACTGTTTTTGGGAGACTCTGTTCGACCACGCGCCGACGCGCGCTCCTTGCAGTAGGAAAAGTTATCGTCGTCGTCGACTCTCTTCATCCTATAGTCGCCCTCTCCACCTTCTGCCCTCCTTGCCTCCTCCTGTCATACACCACCCTCTACAACAATAAGCCCTGCCGTGATGCCGCATTTTTAATATCTGTATATGAAGCAAGCTCGTCTCGCTGAAAGCTGTGCGTGTTGCACTCCTGCTGCTGCTGCGAGGCGCCAATCTGCAGCACTCCATTTGAGCTCTAAGCTCTCACAGTCAAGCAGAGAAGAGCCTTGCATCCAAGTCTCGCAACCTGCCTCCCAACCCACTGCATACTTCCCCCTCCCTTCCTGCACGCCTATCGACCTGCCTCCCAAGCCATTGCATGCTTCACCCTTCCTGTGATTGTGATTCCACTGAGCTCCCATCTCCGTCTCCTTCCCGCCCTAAGGAAAAAACACAGACGCGCGCGCACAGATTGTAGATGGATGTGTGAGAACAAGGTCGCAAGGGAGTCAGACTTTTGATGCAAGGGAGATAAAAATCTAGAATCTCTCTCTCTCTCTCTCTCTCTCTCTCTCTCTCTCTCTCTCTCTCTCTCTCTCTCTCTCTCTCTCTCTCTCGACACTAGGCTTACTGATTTGAACGATGTTGTCTCTCTCTCTACCATAAGAGAGAGCCTAGAGGTGTTGCCGATTGGATACGCAGACTATAGTGAAGAAGGGGAGGATACAGGATGGCGACCTGGGGGCACGTGGGCAATCTGGCAAAGCTAGCGACCGAGGATATGAAGCATGGTGGCATGTGCCATATGCTGGACGATGTGCAGCAAGGCTGCAAGTGGCTTGCGATGAGTTTTTCTTTAAGTGAGTGCGTACTGTATGCAACAGCTATGGCTTTGCACTCGATTAGCTTAGCTCTGGAGTTCGAAGAGCCTTTCCGTGGCATGAGGTATCAAGATCGAAGTCCATTGCTGCAGGGGAGCTCTGCATCAATTCAACCATGCAATTGGAATTTATCAAGATTTTGTGTAATAAAAACGGATGGACTGAGGGTATGTCCAGTAGGTCATGTCCCCTTAATATTCCAAAAGTTGTACTACTTGAGTGTGACTACGATACAACAATATCTACTTAGTCAAAAATGCCAGTTGAGGGCAAGTGTAAAAGGCCTCAAAATAAACCTAATTTTCTAAAGTTTTCTCTTGCTAAATTCAAGGTAAGGAATTTTGTATGTTTGGAAAAATGATTTTTCTCGAACACTGATATGGAGAAAGGTATACCCTTTGCAACTAGTCCTGGGTTTCTGTCGAGAGAGAGAGAGAGAGAGAGAGAGAGAGAGAGAGAGAGAGAGAGAGAGAGAGAGAGAGAGAGAGAGAGAGAGTTGTTATATAAAATGCCAGGAGCAAGCGACACGTTGATCTTCACAAAGACATATGCACAAGATTCTGCCTTTTGACAGTTTTCATTGAATTGTCAGAACATATTCCGCAACATTTAGAAAAAAATCCTTTTTCCCTAAGATTCTTTGGAATCTAAGATGCAAACCACTTTACCACTCTACCTCCTGAATGGAATCACATCATGAGATTTGTACTCACCTTGTTGTGCCTCATAGTCTCTCTCTCTCTCTCTCTCTCTCTCTCTCTCTCTCTCTCTCTCTCTCTCTCACACACACACACACACACACACACACACACACACACACACGGGAAGTCCTTGAAGCAAAAAATGCCGCTTGAGAGCAAGAGGAGAAGGAAAAGTCCTGCTTAGATTTTTACAAAACTAGTGAAAAATTATCGCGATCGAAAAAATGGGTTTGCAAAGTCAAGAGATGAATATGTCAAATATAAGGGAGAAAGTTGTGAAGAAGAAGAGGCCAATCTTTGAGGAGGTAAGTGTGATATTGGAGGAGGATAGCTAATCTTTGTGGATGTAAGTGTGGTATTGGAGGAGGATAGCTATAAGCGTGAGTTTGTTACAGTCATTGAACCTATTGGTGGGAGAGGATATGCATCTGCACAAAGGGATACAGAGAATTTTGGCCCGAAGTACAAGTTGCAACAAAGACAGTATGGGCAATTAGAAGAATTGAACCATGTATGTATGATTCATTAATGATGGCTCACATGATATTATGCATGGGGTTGCCGCACCATGTTTTTGGGGCTGCAAAAAATACCCCGTATCCTGGTTGAACCTTAGGGGGGTTGTGCTAGGGTTATGTTGGGTTTTTTATTTACTTTGCTACACTACCCTCTATAGAGTAATGATTGATGTCTTGATCAAGTCTTTTTCATTGTATACGCTTGCTCGGTTTCTTGTGCGCTCGGAAGTACTCACTCGAGGATTGGGATTCCTCCACAAAATTGGGCATTGACGGCTTCTAGAGAGAGGACATTTACTTCATCTTATGATTTTTATCTCTTATGATATGCATGGCATAATTGCTAAATGAGAGCTATGATTCCATGATCATCTCCATGCATAGATAAAGTCGCATTGCACCAAATTTTTGGCTTATGCATGGTTCAATGCTTGGTTTAATTGGCATTTCATTGCACTAAAGGACATATTTCATGTAAGCTTTGATTGTGATAGTGCTGGGTGCAATAGCATGCATCAAAACTTGACCTTGATAATGCTGTTATATTTTAGTGCTTAATTTGAATGTGAAAACCAAGCGCAGAACACTAAAATTGAGCCTATTTGATAACCAAAGGCAAATCAAAGAAGGTCAGAGCCAAGCGATGAGAGACCTTGGGCCGCCACTCAACCCCCTATTCGCCTGGTCGTGACCCCGCTGCAAATGGCGTTCATACTCGTTTCTTTGATATGTATGTCATATTTGCTATGTAAGAGCAAGCAGGCTGGCAATGAGTGTATGTTATGATTGTGTAATTTCCTTACTTGCACTAAAAATTTGACTTGTGCATGGTTTAGTGCTCGGCTTGATTGAAGTTTTCATTGCACTAATGTCAAGCTCTTTTTGAAAAGCATGTGAGCTTCATGTGAGAGTTACACTTGATGATGAATTGTGTTTGTTTGGTTGGGATTTTATGCTTGAAAATGGCATTGGATATGCATTTTAGTGCTTGATTTAAATGAAAAAAAAAACCTTGCATAGCACTAAAATCAAGCTTGTTTGATGGCCAAGAGAGAGCATGAAAATTATGGGCTTATGATTGATTGAAAATTTCTTTAGTGCTTGTGTTGAAATTCCAAATGCCTAAGAGCACTAATGATTTGAGTTTTTTGAAGGGGTGTGGCAAAGTTGAACTTTCATTGATCAAAGTGGGAGTTGACATTGCAAAATATTGCAAAATTTGGCTACTTAGAGCCATTCCAAATCTTTGGATTAAAATTTATATACATGCTAGCTCATAGCTTGGTCTAAATTTTTTTTCACTTGAGCTAGTGTTTAGCCAAATTTTTTGAGCTTTCAAGTACAAAATTTGGCTATTGAGAGCCATTCATTTTCATTTCATCAAGTTGCAGTCATCTCTAGCTCATAGCGTGCTCTTAAATTGTAAAATTTCATGAGCTAGTTGTTATACAACTTTCTGAAAAGCTTTAAATTGTGAAATTCGGCTTTCAAGAGCCACTTCATTTCATTCAAAAGTTGCATTATTTTTAGCTCTTGGCTTGTTTTAATTCCATACTTCAAGTGAGCTAGAAACTAATCTACTTTGAATCATATAGGAGAGATTGTAAAAATTATAAAATTTGCTTATGAAGAAGCTCATTTTATCTCTCTCATGGTTGTTATGTATGAATAAATTTGCTACAAAGAGCATCATGTGCATAACCAAAGGCATTTTTTTCCCTTGGATTATTTTCCTTTGGCAAAATCGCGTATGCAAGACCCTAGCTTTAGTTTTCATTAATGTTTTTGTGTGCTTTTTGCTTTTTAATAATTGGCTTTTGGAGCTTGTGTTTACACTTAGCTTCAAACCAGCTTCTTTTGCAAATAAAAAGATCAAGAGACTTCTCTAAACAAAGGGGATGCTTGCTCAATGATGCACAAAGAGCATGAATATGTGTAATCCTTCCATGATTTTGCTCTTTTGTTTATCTCTTCATTCTCTTGCTTAGCTTAAGTGAAATTTTGCTTCTAAGCTATGGTTCTTTCATGTCCAAAGGCTAGGCATCCTAAAGTTTCAACACTTTGCTTTGTGAAAATTAACTCATCAAAAAGTTAGGTTTTATGTGTGTTAATCATAGGTAATTGGCCTTGACCTTAGGTTAATATAGATTCATTTCTCATTAGTCCTAAACTCTTAACGATAGTCTTAATACTCCATTCAATTTTAATATGACCTAGGGCTACGATTAGGCTTTAGTCCTTTAGTCCGATTGCCATTAGCATCTCATCTTGGAAGCAATAAAAAGTGCTAAAAAAATGAATGAATGAAGCAAAAAAGGGTCAAGAAAAAGTAGCAAAAATGCTACTAGACACATGAAAAGAAAATTTATATGTTATGTTGTGTCTATGTGAGGCCTAGAGCCTTATTGGCACCTGGCAGGCGAGGGGAATCACCTTGCCTCGCTTGGTCAAGGCCCTAAACCGATGCCCTGGGCTGATAAGGGTTAGCCGTCGCCTTGGAAGGCTAGTAGGCTTTTGGAACACCTTCTTGAGGGTTCGAGGAGCTGATAGTCGTACCTAGACTTGCCTTGCTGTGGTAGCCTTGTATTGTGCTTTAATTTTTTCAATGAATGACAAAATCAAAACTTCCATGAGCTTCAAAAAGCTATGACAATGTACTAATAGATTAGGAGTTTTTTTATAACCCATAGACATGATAGACTTGAATGATTTATTAAGATTGGTCACATAATTTTTAGGCTAATAGATTTATGAACTTGCATTAGCCTAGGGTCATAATTGATTGCTTGTGTTTCATGCATAAATCTGAAATTTCAAGTGGTTTAATCTTCACAAAGTATAGGCATTTTTTTGCTTTATGTTGTTTAGTTTTTGACTATGATTCACACCCATCTTTTAGAAGCAAAAAATTCACTTTGCATGATTGTTCATTGTACTTCATGTCTTGTACCCTTGTTGGCCTTTGATGCTCATTACTTGTTCTTATGTTTTGCAGCTCAACATTTCTTTCATGGACTTGCTTTTTACCATGTCTCGATGTCTTGCTTCACCGGCACACGAGGACATGCGCCAAATTAGGAAGGGGGGAATGTTAGCAGCGGCTAACACAGACTACACCGAATATACATCAAGCGGAAGATATGCTATGGATGTCACAATATTTCCCACTCACTTTGTATAAGTCTTGGACTCACTTGGAGTTCCAAAGTTGTATATGGTGGTTTGAGGGCTCAAGCTTAAACCCATAGTAGAAGGGATTGTGGTAAAAGCCCTTAAAAGGAAGCCTTTAGGCAAGGAGGCTTCATTCTTGAGTATTCACTCTTGAGGATCCACTTTTGAGAGTTCCCTCTCTCTAGAGTGTTCACTCTATGGCCTAGCCTTGAGCTTAATGCTTATGCTAGTGCTAACCATTGTAATTAGAGTAAGCTCTTCTTGATTAATCTAATCCTTATTTTCTCATTAGTCTCTTCTTCTCTATATTTCATCTTGTCATGAAGTAGTATAGACTTGAAAGACGTATGTACTTCTTTCTATTAACCACTCTTATTCTTTCATAAGCATTCGATTTGTGATATTTAGCATCACTAATTAGGTTGATTAAGTATGGTATTAATCTTGTAATTAGTGTGTGTGCCCTATTGTTTGCTTGTGTGTTAATAGGTGTTATGAAGCTCTAGCACCATTCACCTCGTGTGTGTAGCTATTGATGAAGTGTCGTGATTGACATGTGGTAATTAGTGTGTGCTTGGAGTTTCTAGTCTATGGTAAATCGGATTTCGGTGGACTTGATGTGTGTAGGAGATTGATTGATTAGTGATTAAAGTAGGTTTAGAGTTAGTCTTGCCATGGCTAATCTCTACTTGCATTGGAGAGGTGATCTCTTGAATCCTCTATTCCTATTCATCCGATGCTCATTCTTCCATGCCCTAGCCGGGTTGTCGATCCACGGATTTGATAATTTTATGTGGATTGCGATTAGGTCGTGCTACAACGCCTCCCAACACTTTGGTATATGTGCATGCGAGAGTGTTAGAGGTGTGTGTGTGTATGCGTGTTGCTATTTTTAAACTTATACTAATTATACACAAAAGAACATAATTTTTCAAAAGACAGTTGGATTTAAACAAAGGACAAGGATTAGCACAAAAATGACGTAGTCTTTGATTCATTTTTGTACATCATAGTGAGACCAAGGTATCATTCTAGTTAGTTGTACATAAGATAGTCAAGAACAACCGAGACTCAAGTGACAACTTTGTATGGGTTGAAACGGTCTCCTCGTGCTTGGTATGAGAAAATTGACACACGTTTGGTCAAACAAGGCTTTCGTAACAGTCCAACAAAAAGCACTTTGTATGTAAAGCATGAGGATTCTCATCGTCATTCTTTATGTTGATGATTTGTTGATCACTGGACCCAATGAGACACATATTGCTGAATTTAAGGCTAATTTAAATCCTACTTTCAAGATAAAAGATTTGGGACTGCTACATCATTACTTGGGCATACAATTTAAGCATTGTGATGGTGGTATTGCCTTGTGTCGAACAAGTTACATAGAGAGATTGCTATGTAAGTTTGGACTTGACGGTTGCAAACCTATTGCTATTCCCATGGAAACAGGTCTGAAATTGAAACTTCATGATGATGGTGATCCTACCGATGTCACTCTTTACCAAACTATTGTTGGATGCCTTATTTATGTATGTAATACAAGGCCTGATATTCAATTTGCAGCCTCACAAGTCAATAGATTTATGCATAGCCACGGTCTAAGCATTGGCAGGTTGTCAATACGATTTTTTGATACTTGAGTGGACTTTGCATCTTGGCTTGGTTTATCCCAAGGGGGAATCCTTGCCACCAGATTTACATGCTCTTTCTCAGATTGGACTGGTTGTTTTGACGTGCGAGTGTTCACGTGGCTTTTGTTTCATGCTCAACAGTTCATGCATATCATGGTTGAGCAAGAAGCAATCTATTGTGGACACTTTCAGTTTTATGGTTAAGTACATAGCAGTCTTCTTGGCTATAGTTGAGTGTGTATGCCTCATACGCCTTAGGGCTGATTTGGGTGTTGGACAGGACATTGCCAACATCATCTACACTGACAGTCAGAGCGGATTGCAGTTGGGTGGAACCCAATTTTTCATGCTCGCACAAAGAACATTGAGGTGCGTTACCACTATGTCAGGGAGAGACTCTCAGCAGGAGATATCAACTTGGCTTATGTACTAACACAAGACAACCTTGCAAATCTGTTTACAAAGGCATTGCCTCGTGAGAAGTTTGAAGCTTTCCACAGAGCTTTGGGCTTACTCCCCTTTGTGGATTGATCATGCTCTCAGGGCATGGCACTTCCGTATACATTATGTGCCATCTCTTGTTCAACACATCACTCCTAGGGGGACTTGTTACCATATACATGTGGTAGTGATGTGTGTGAACAGATTTAGGACCACTAAGGCATTTTTTCCCTCACTAGGAGGTTTTTCCCCCTGTGCATTGTATATACGCCCATGACTCTAAGGCTAAGTTATCTTTCCATTGCACACTAAGTAATACTACTCTTTGTTGTGTGCCTTGAGCTTCTTCATCTTCTCCAAGTTGTGTGTGTTTTTTTGCAACCCTATTTCCAGCATGCCTAAAGCACATGTACATATGCTTCGCAGCCAAACACACAAAGATGTGGTGGAAAACATGTCCATACCTCTTCGGACACCTTAAAGCCCAAAAGAACACTAGGTGCATGATTTATCAAATGCATAGCGATCATAACCACTTCAACGCAAAATACATCTGACAATCGAGCCATAGAAAGCATATTGTGCAGCTTTTCCTGTATATTCTATTCATGCGTTGCCACACCATTTTGAGGAGGTGTATAGGGAGCACTAAGCTCACGTCATAAACCCTTCCCAACATACAAAATAGTGAAAGAATGATACATAAACTCACCCCCATTATCTATACATAAGCACTTCAACTTACAACCTATAAGGGTCTCAACAAGTGCAACCCATTGTTTGAATACATCAAACACCATATCTTTTTTACGAATGGGGTATGCCCATACCTTCCAGGTAGGATCATCAATAAACATAACAAAGTACATAGCACCACCAAGAGAAGCATTGGGCATTGGCCCACATACATCACTATACACTGATGCTAGCTTTTTTGATAGCCTATGTGAAACATTTTTCTTATGAGAAGATTGAGCATGTTGACCATAAATGCAATGCTCACAAAATTCAAAGCTATTAAAATCTAAAATGAGAATGTAACCTGCATGTGCCAACAACTTCATGCCTTTTAGTGACATATGCCCCAAGCGCTGATGCCATAAAGAGACTGGAGGCTACTAAGTGATCTCCACAATATGGTCCCAACACTAGCTACACAAAGAGAATACAATGTATTCATCTTAGCACCTTTTGCCAGAACAAGGCTACCCTTAGTGAGCTTCCAACCTCCATCACCAAAAGATACATTGAAGCCATGGGAGTCCAATTGACCCAATCTAATCAAGCTCTTTGCAAGAGTTGGCATGAAAATCCGCTCTGTGTGTAAAGAGTACCAAATCTCCACAAAATCATACATAAACTGTCTGTAATCAAACTACATGTCCACACTCATCGACATACATATCATATGATGTAGACATGTAGGCAGAGAACATACATGAACTGACTGCCCAAGAGAGTGGATGCTCCCATTCAAATCACAACCATAAAAATGGCTATCCTTCAATCAAAATACATGCTCTCTGACCACATAAGAACCTGTTTGTGAAGCTCCCTGTAACCTGCACCTGTACCTGTAGTCAAAGAAGACAATGACACCAAACTCCCACTCTATGTGTGTGTATGTGAGCACTCCGAAAAGAGTCTACACAATCCCAAATGAGCCGTGGGCTCTCATAGGTGGAAGGGACTGCATCTCTGTTACCTGTGATGGCTATGAAAGCTCTGCAACAAAAAACTACCAAAAGAGAGCTAAAAAAAGCAGCTCCTGAATCTAGCATTGTATTTTTGCTTCCCATAACTGGGTGTGATCTTAAACTTGGAGAGCCATCGACATGCAAAACCATTCTTTATCTCACTAAGACAGAGAATAAGGAGCATACAATGTACTGTTGTGATAGTAGGCAAGGCTCCACCCACATAGTGTGTCCGCCTTTCTTACACTTGCCATGCACTCGGCTTTCACGATAGCGCTAAATTCGAGGGGTGTCCAACAATCACTTTTGTTCAAGCCCGGGCTCAAATGGGACGGTATCCACGAAGAGTGTGGTCACGCTGTGCATGGTTATCCACATTGAGATAACAGATGCACAACTAAGCCTTGTATCAATCATTGCGTGCAAAATAAACCTCTTCAGTGGTTAAGTGAGGGAAAGTTTTGCACTAAATCGGTGCTCGGAGGTGGAGGATGTGCCGATGAATTAGTCGAGCCAATAGAGATGGAGCGAGCGTGCAGAAGCATTGGCTATCTAGTCCCACCACCTGCGCGACCAAAACCACTGTCGACGTCCACGTTGCGGGCTGCAGTCATTTAGAAGAAGCGAACATTGAATTCATTAAAAGCCTCGGCTGATAACAAGCGCAACTATGGGCATAGTTGCGAATTTGAGTGCATAGTACTACTATGCTTCGCAATTTGGTGTTGCATAACCGCGAGAGAGGAACAATTATCCGAAAAGTAATTGATAGCTATGCCGTGCGTGACCACTGCCTAGTTGAAATTTGACACTCCCTAGTCCCATAGTAAAGCCCGCGTGCGGTAACTCTGTCCTTGCGGCTCTTCTGCGCACCGGGAAGTAAATGAATTTTAATTCAAGGCTTGCAAGTTGCCGACTGCCGAGTTGCGAGCTCCCTCCGGCCCCGGGAGCTCGAAATTATTTTTCGGGATTTTTGCGAAGAGGGTGCACTCGGGGGCGGACCCGGCGGAGGCGGGGGCAACGCTGGCGGCGGCACGGTGTGCAATACGTATCACGAGGCACAGCCGTACAGAGTCTGTGGGTCAGTGCAGTGCTCTCTGACATATTCTGACACATGGTGGGCTTTGAGAATCTTTTCGGGCATCAATGGTAAAATTGAGGACATTGAACTCAGTAATTACGAGAGTCTCGTTATCAAGAATTTTGAAAAATGCACATGTGACATTGCCCTCTCCTGCTCTCTGCACTGGCTTCTCTTCTGCACCCTGCGAGTCCTCTTAGCCAGAGAGAGGAAGAGGGAAAGAGCGCGCTTGCCTGCTTGTACTAGACGGTTTTGAGTTCAACTCCCCTTGGCTAGCTCCTACTCTCAGCTCTCACTCTTACTACTCGGCTCTTCCACCCGGTTATGGCTACCAAGCGCTCCTCTTCTCCAGCCACCCCCAAGGACTCATCTGATTCGCAGGTACTTCTTTACTTCACATTGCCACCTCTGCCTCCATAGTGCACTCACTCCACAAATGGACGCCCACCTCTTCAAAATCAAGCTTGCATGGGTCTGCTATGCCGACCTTCATGCCCTGCAAGATCACTCGAGGCCTCACTCAGCTTGGTAGTGGATTTTTCACACTCTAAACAAGAGCTGACCTTCAAGCAAGCTTGTGATGGCTATGGGATCTCTGTCGTCCAAGCATTACATGCAGAGCTGTGTAATACAGAAGTGAGGGGCCATGTAATTCGCATATTTTTGGTGCCACAGTTTTCCTGATTTTGTCAGCACATGGAAGGATTGTGGAGCGGCATTTTGGTGCCCTTTCTTATATGCATCATCCTTTCAGGCTCCTCTGATTTGGTACATGGTATGCCCTCTGTCCACCGGGAAACCAAAGCTCTCTTGACATTGAAGGCTTCTATCATTGATGTTTCTGGACAGTTGGTTTCATGGGTCACCGGTGATTTGGCCTCCTCCAATGTGCATTGTAAGTGGGCGCGGGTGGAATGTGACAGAAACAGCAGCATTATAAGCCTTAACATCTCCTCTATGGGGCTGTCAGGCACTCTCTCACCTGCTGTCGGGCTATTCCCAAACCTCGTCAACCTCTCTGTTGCAGCAAACCATCTGTGGGGCCCTTTGCCGACTGAAATAGCTACCCTTTCTCACCTCATCCATCTTAACATCTCCAACAACAATTTTTCGGGTGCATTTCCAGCTGGTTTTTCCCACCTTGAGTCCCTTCAAGTCTTGGATGCCTTCAACAACAATTTCACTGGTGGGCTTCCACTAGAGCTCAGCTTACTCACCTCACTCAAACATCTTCATCTGGGTGGAAACTTTTTCTCAGGTCGAATACCTCCTCAATATGGTAGCATGCAGGGATTGGAGTACCTTGCTCTTTCTGGCAATGCACTTACCGGGCGCATACCAGCAGAGCTTGGAAGCTTAAAAGAGCTTCAAGAACTGTATTTAGGGTACTATAATCAGCTCGAAGGTGGTATACCAGTTGAACTTGGAAGACTGTTAAAGTTAGTGCGCCTTGATATCTCCAACAGTGGCCTTAATGGAAGTATACCATCAGCTTTAGGTGACCTCAGCAACCTAGATACTCTGTTTTTGCAAAGCAATGGGCTTACCGGTGCGATCCCCCCCGCGCTTGGCAATCTTCACAGCCTCAAGTCCCTTGACTTATCCTGCAACTCCCTAACAGGTGTGATTCCTGAAGAGCTCAAAAATTTGCACATTTTAGAGCTACTCAATCTTTTTGAGAATTCTATACAGGGCCATATTCCTTCTGGCATCGCTGACTTACCCAATTTACAAGTTCTCAAGCTCTTCAGCAATAAGCTCACAGGTGTGGTGCCTCAACATCTTGGCTCCAATGGAAAGCTCATGATATTGGACCTCACATCTAATGAGCTACATGGGCCTATTCCACCTCAAATCTGCACAAAGCATGCTCTTGAGGAGCTCATTCTTATGAATAACAGCTTCATAGGCACCATACCAAATGCACTCGCAAGGTGTCCGACCCTTGTGAGGGTGCGACTTGGTAACAACAAATTACATGGATCGATACCTGCAGCCCTCTTGTTACTTCCTGCATTGAATTATCTGGAACTTCTTGGCAACCAGCTAACGGGGCCGATTCCTAACCAAATAGCAAGCATGTCGATGTTGGGCACAGTGGATTTGTCATACAATCAGCTTACAGGCAGCCTGCCAAGCAGCATTGGAAAGCTGAGTCAATTGATTGACCTTTTTTTGGCAGGGAACAGGCTAAATGGGCCTATTCCGCAAGAGATTGGAAATCTTCAGAAGCTTACAAAGCTTGATTTAAGCAAAAATATGCTTTCTGGTACCATACCGTCTGATCTTGGCGACTGCTCATCGCTGACTATGTTGGATCTCAGTCATAATCACCTTACAGGGATTATCCCAACCCAATTGTCAAAGCTATTCATTCTTGACAGTTTCAATGTTTCTTGGAATCACCTAAGTGGTTCCATTCCTCCCGCTTTCAACACCATAAACACGTTGATCTCTGTAGACTTTTCTTCTAACAACCTGTCCGGGTCAATACCATCGGGGGGCAAGTTTGCAAGCTTTAATGGCTCTTCCTTCCTCCGAAATTCAGGGCTTTGTGGCAAGCAAGTGCATAGAGATTGCAGCTTTGTGGCTACATCTTCAACTGCAAGGATCAAACAGCAGAAGATTATCATATCTATTTGCTGTGTTCTTGTGGGACTATCATGCATTGCAGTTGCAACTGCATGGTGTCTACGCAAAATTGAAGTGGGCATGGCATGGGAGCTGATCGCATTTGAGAAGCTTGCTTTCACTGCCAAGAATGTAGTTGAGTGCATCGCTGTTGAGAACATGATAAGTAAGGGTGGTTCGGCCATCGTTTACAAAGGTCTCATGCCAAGCAAACAGGTAATAGCCATCAAAGCACTTTCAACCAGAGGTGATGATCGATTTGCAGCAGAAATAAGGACACTTGGATGCATACGGCATCGGAATATAGTGAGATTGCTCGGCTATTGCACGAACAATGAGACAAGTCTTCTCTTGCTTGAGTACATGCCAAATGGTAGTCTGGGGAATCTTCTTCATGGACCTGGGGGTGCCTTGCTTGACTGGAAGTTGAGGTACAAGATTGCACTAGATGCTGCCAAGGGGCTTTGTTACCTGCACCATGATCATTCTCCCATGATTGTACACAGAGATGTAAAGTCCAGCAACATCTTGCTAGACAAAAACTTTGAGGCCCACGTTGCAGATTTTGGCCTAGCCAAAGTTCTTCACGAAGTTGGTGGGGCATCAGAATCCATGTCTTCAATAGCAGGTTCTTATGGCTACATTGCTCCAGGTGCACATTTCTTTCCTTTCAATTTCTGAATATGGAGCAACTCTGTTATGTGGCCATCTAGAGACAATTTTTGCTGAAAGGATAAGGAGAAAGTAGTTGGTATGCACGTGTGCTGTGCTCAAATGTCCTATCATAATTCTCCAAAAGGGAGATGAGGGTGTATCACAATGTAGATTTGACCAGGGTGATTCAAATCTGAATAATCTCTTGCTAGCTTGCCGTTCATGTACACAGCCCGGCTTTAGGGGGACTTATGTGATACCATGTTTGTTCCGAGTTGTGTATTGAGCAGTTCGATGCTTGTTGTTATGACTGTTCTTCCTGTACAGGTTGGTAGGTCTGTGTAGGTCTTATTATGTCTCCGAGAAGACATGCACAAAGATTGGCATTTTTGATTTTTGATATGTAATTCTGCCTCTGCGTCTTGACCATATTGCAGAACTGCAATTGAGTTATGGTACTGTGTCTCATCTGGTTTTTGGAGCCATAGTCGGATCTGAACCTCTCATAGTTGAGATACTGAAAATCAGTGACATGCTGTCTTTGGAAGTTTGTTTGATGCCACATGGCACATGACCACGTTAGCAAGGAAAATTCTTCTCATATGATTGGTAATTAGCACTATTAAGAAATTTGTCATGTCAGGATCAAATGCCAAAGGCGAGAAATATGAGGTTGTAGCACAAGAGATGGGGATTCAAAGCCATGATGTCAAAGTGATAAAACCTCACATATTAAGCACACGAGACATGAATTGCATTGAAAACTCATTAATCTTGCAAACAAACAAGTAGGGGCAAAACGAACATTTGTCCTTTTCATGCTAAGCCATACTATTGTCTCTAGTTTGTTAGATTTACCTTCTCTTTTTAAAGAGCCTACATCATATTTTCTCATCCCATTGGATGTCCCAATTGTCTTGTTTGAAGCACAAAGGTTAATCGCAGCGTGCGGGGGTGTACGGCCCGACACATGGCTGTTCTTATGTTGAAGTTGTCTGCTATTTACAACCGTTGACTTTGTGTCATTGAAAGCAGCTGCTTTAGGTTATGTTTTTAACAGTGTTTTTCAAGTTGCTTTTGTAAGGCCACATGCCTATGTATAAGAGACCAAGGGGCATTGTAATTCTTAAATCTCCATTGCGGGGTCACACATAGTTGTAAACTCTCTTCGATAATAACAAAGAAATACCGCCAAGGGCGCTCTACTTGAGGGTCAACACTTTGTGGAGGGGAACCACGCCTCTCTTGTGGTGCCTACAAAGTGCAAGTGTGATCTTTTCAGTTTTGTTCACCAATCCCAGCGAACACCACCTGTGAGCCGATGCCCATCCAAGCCAGTATGGCATTTCCTTTGGGAAAACCATCGGGTTTCAAGGGTAGTTTAGCATGGTGAGTGGCAAGGTACTTGGCGGAGGAAACTTCAAAGGGAAGGCCGAAGCAAGTCCCGCAATACTTGGGCCTCTGACCTGAGGTACTTGGTCGTTGTCACACCCATAACTTTTAGCGATGCGGATCTCTCAAGGGCTCTGCCCTAAGAGAGTAGATAATCCTTGCCCTTTGGGGAAGCGAAGCATCACGTAAGATTGCCAGCATTTGGGATTGCGTAGCGTTCTCTCTCTCTCTCTCTCTCTCTCTTTACTCCATAGTGTTTGCAGATAGCCCACCCGCTATCTCTCTACCCTTTAGTGTTTTTGTAGATAGCTTTAGCACTTAAGGCCGTTAAAATTTGGCTTGGTGGGTGTTCAATGTGCAAGCTTGAGCACATAATCATAATCACAGCCGCTCAAATATTTACCTCAGGCCACCCAAGAAGTCGAGCACATAAACATAGTCAACGTCTTTGTGTTGACCAAGAGAAAGAAGCCCTGCTGGCCGGCTGTGAATTTAGAGGCCTGATTTTTTTGGTCGGTGGAGAGAGAGAGAGAGAGAGAGAGAGAGAGAGAGAGAGAGAGAGAGAGAGAGAGAGAGAGAGAGAGAGAGAGAGAGAGTGTTTTCGAGCTTTCTTTCTAGGTTTGGTCAGTTGAGTAATATCCGAAAGAAGCTCACTCCAAAGATAGCTCGAAAAGCTCGCTCCAAACCTCAGCTCTTACCGCCGAATCCCGATCTATTGTTGATATAACTAGCAATTGATGAAATGATCGCACAACATGGTGTACATGCGGTGGAGCTCTAGCTTGTACGACTGATTCAGGATCCTAGGATCTGGCGGAGACCAATGGTGGTTGTGGGCCCTCTTTGTTACCTTTGGTGGAGAGATTGTCGATCTTGGGCATCGTGGTTCTCTATAGAGGTCATGTACTTCTTCACTTATGGAGGCCCCAAATATCTGATCTTGTTGTGTGCCCAAGATCTGAGAGGGGGTGGTACAGAGTTTTGGAGGTCATCTCTTTGGTTTCCCCCTCTAGATTTGAGAGAGGGTCAAATACATCGGTATCTTCCTAGGACATGGGTAGATAGGAGTCCCAAAACCTTTGATTATAATCTTCCATGCTGTCAATGGAAACAATCTTCAAATTACCCTAGTCAGGCATCAATTGTTCCTTAAAGTTGGAGTAAGGTAGTTTCAAGCAAAGATTGTTCAAATCTTTGCCAAGTTTTCAAGAATCACCGAAGCAACAAGATTTTTCAAAGATAATTTGTGTGTGCAAGGGTGGAGAGAAGTCATGGTTGAATTGTTAGAAAATTGCAAGGCCTCCTTTCAATCCTATAGAGCCATTAAGTCTCTCATTACTTGTATGTTTGTAGATTTTAGAGATGAATGTGGACCCACCATTAGGGTCATAGCCTTATTCTAATTTGCTTTTTTAGCACACATAAATCAGGATACTTTTTTTCTTGTATAGAAAGCCAATCAATTTCCAAGGGCTGCTCGTAAGCTGAATTAGATCGGTAAAAAAATCTCGTCACACAGTCATAGGGAGCATTGGGCCTCACGAACATGCCACAAACTAACCTCAAGAAGTTGGTTGGCTTAAACGTCAAAATTTGATGGTGGAAGGAGGATAGCCATCACAGACGTCAAAATTTGATGGGGGAAAACTTCCTAAGGAGGTCAGCCATCACAGAATTGTAGCCAAAGATTGGTCTAGCCATCCTTATTTCAAAACCTTGTGATGGAGACTTTTGGCCTAGCCATCTCACATGCTGGCACCCTCTAGCTTCCACCATGATATGGCGCTTAAGGCTTGCTTTTAGATAACACACCTTAGAGATGCCCAAGGTGGTGCATGAGACTTGTGTGGTTGTTTGGCGAGGAGTCAATAGGAATTTTCAAAGAAAGATACTACATAAAGGATGGATCATTTGAGAAGCAAATTGATGGCTTTCACCTAGCCTTGATAGCAGATAACGACTTTTACATTTTGGGTTGGCCTTAATCACTAGAGGTGCTTGTAGAGAGTGGGATCTTGATTGTGATGTTTAGCAAGTGACGTTTTAGAACTTGCAAAGTGGTCGCCTGCTCACCATAGGAGTGTGGAAGTCCATCTTATAAGTGGAAAATTGTTGGGTAAAGGGCCAATATGCTTGGGATGGCCAACCGCCCACTCATTACTAACCTCACTTAATAGGAGAGAGAGAGAAATGAAATGAAATGTTATATTAACGTCTTCAAAAGGCTAAAGTGACCTATGAGACCAGAAAGTTACAATGTGGTGGATCTGATACAAAGTCAGAGTCAGAGTAACAAGATGATAACAATGACAAAAATGAATGACAAATGTCACAATAAAATACTATGGAATCCTAAACTACTAGGTGTGAACTAAGTAGCTATCTGGGATAGCTAGATCACAAGAGATCCAGCATCGGTCGCTGGCGGATCTCATCAATCTCCTCCATGGTCAGTAGTTTGACCGGGCGTTGTGCATGTCGAGCCAAAGTGATCCGAATCCTCTGATGCAGCCTCCGTCGATGCTGTGTAGTCCTCCGCAGTCGTGGGCGTCTGGATCTTCCCAGCTCAGTCGCTCGGTCGATCAGTGTGCCTCTGGTGTGAGACGACGAGCTCTGCTGTGGTAGTAGCTCCTCCGGGTGTCCAATGGCAGCTTTAAGAAATCTGTGATCTGTCTCTGGGACTGGCTACCTCTCCTCTCATCAGGCTCTCTCTCTGTGTTTGCGTAGCTCAAGCAAAAACAAACCCAAGCATCTCTGATCCTCGTACTGCATGACTCTGGAGAATGGTCCAAAGCCCTCTTTGAACAAGCAATGGAAGCGGCCTCGTATCTCGTAGTAGACGGGGCAGTGGCATGTGTAGTGCAACTCTGTCTCAGGCTCGATGTCACACAGGGGGCATGTCCTAGCCTTTGCTGGTACTCCGTTGTATCTCCCAGTCTCGATCCGGAGCTGGTGTGAAGATGTACGTATCTGGCCGATAGCACATCGTATCCCATGAGACAAGTGGGTGTCCATGTATCTGGGCCTCGTCACAGAACCATCAACCGTAAGCTGGAGGAGATGCTCTCTGTAGAAAGCCATCTTCGTGCCTAGCTCCTGTGTTGGCTGTATCCATGTCCTCTTGGTGTCTAGCTGAGTCAAGTCCTGGCGGATGAGCTTGGTGATCTCGGACTGTGTAAGAGTGAGAGAGGGTGCATCCAGTGAGTACTGGAAGGGAGGCAATCTGTCTATGCTGAACCCATGCGCCTAAAACCATGATGTCATCTCCCCATACCAGCATGCTTTATCTCCCTGCATGGCTAACTGTCGAGAGGACTCAAGTGCAAGGCGGGCATATCTATCTCTAGGAAGTTCCCACATGCAGTGTATGAAGGAGACCGATTTGGTGAGCGTCTCAACCACTAGTGGGGGGGCAGCTAGCTCTGCTCGAACAATAGCACGTGGTACTGAGGCCTTGGCTCTAATGAGCCGCGAGATCATAGAGACCAGAGGCTTCTCCATGTCCCCCCATCCATCACTGCGGCCTGTCCTCCCGTGATGATCTAATGAAGGTCCCCAAATCTCAGCTCCATAAAGCAAAGCAGAAGCCACCAGAGTGTCAAAGAGCCAGAGCTTCGTCCGAGGCCCCTGAAACTGAACCTGTGAACACATCCTTTCCAATCTACCCAATGCTGCATGGGCTCTGGTCAGTCTAGTCTCTGCTGCCCTCCTCAATGAACATGCTGGCCCACTAAAAACCACTCCGAGGTAAGTGTACGCCTCTGTATATTCCACAGTCTCCTTGCCGTATGTGAATGCTGGCGCTGACCTCCTGATCCACTGTGGGGTGGTATTAAATACCATGAACTTGGTTTTACCAAGGTTGACGGACAAACCACTTTCCTGAGCAAACCTATTCAAAGCATCCAAGTGACGTTGCATCCCCTCTGGAGAGTCGGAGATCAACACAATATCATCAGCATATAACAATAATGGAATCCATGTCTCTGCCAGCTGTGCACCTCTATCACCATCTCTCTCAATGTAGTCAGAAACCTCATCCACATACATACCAAATAGAGTAGGAGAGAGCGGGCAGCCTTGCTTCACCCCAATAGTGGAGTGAATCGGTGTGGATAGACCCTCTGAGGTGCGTACCTGCCCCACTACTGACCTGTATAATGCCATGACCCCCCAGTGATGTCCCCCAAAAGCACCTCCCTTTGAAGTCTAGCTCTAGTGTCCCGGCATTTCTCATCATACCAACTGTTCTGGGGGCATGCTCCCCGAACGGCGTCTCTGCTCAGGCTGGGTATGTGGGTATGCCTCTGCTGCTGCATCATGTAGTGTCTGTGTCAATATAGTAGTAAGCTCCTCCAGAGGTCGCCTTGGCTCCTCTGTGCATAGGCGTCTGTAGATCCCATTTATGTATACAGAGTCTGTCTCTCGCGTGAAGGTGTAGCGAGTAGGGGCTGCTGTCCGTAGCCTGTGTGCTACACTAAACTGAAAAGAGATGGTCATTGACACAAGAGCATGATCCACTGCCACACCAACAAGTCTGGGTCCAACCGTGAGATCCTGGATACTAGAGATGAGGCTCGGCTGTGCCATGACATAATCCACTGTGCCGGCTCCATGTCTGTGTGGAAAGCATGTAAAACCCCCTGAAGCGGGAAATCTCTGTAGGCCATTCAAGATGGCCAATCCATGTGCAGTCCCCATGTCTATCAAGTGTCGTCCATACTCAGTGTGTTCTCCATCTTGTGATAGTCTGGATAGGCCTGTCTCTGCAGCATCCAGCTCTCTCAGCATCTCCTCGGAAGTATCATAAAATACTGTCTGATGATGGGCAGTCCTAGCATTGAAATCCCCTAGAATGATGACGTCACCATCTCTAGAGAACTCCCATATGTCATCATCCAAAATAGAGAAAGGGGACTGTCCTCTGGGTGGTGCATACACTGACGTGCTCGGGGGAAAGTAGCAAATAGAAATGTAAAGATATTTGTCTGTCTCTGCTCTCAATCTCACCCACATGTGCCTAGCTTGCTCATCTCTGCGGGCTATATGTATCAATGGCTGCAACTCCTCCCTGAATAACACTGCCACTCCTCCTGATCCTCGCCCTTTGCGCTCTGATCGTGTCTCCTGTCTATAGGCAGTCTCCCATCTATATCCACTAATGTGAGGCATAGATTGCCCAGGGGCTTGATGTGTCTCAGAGTAGAAGACGATGTCTCTTCCCCTGAAACTATCCTCAAAGGCGCCCACATCAAGTCGCATAGATTCATTACAATTCCACGTGGCAACTTTGAGGGTGGTCCCATGGGTCTCCCAACGTCATGTGGAGCGTCGCTCTACAATCACAACCTGGCCATCTTTGTAGAAGGTCGTCTTTCCCTTCTCCCTTGCCGCTTGAATCTCTGGCATTACCTCTCTCATATGCGCAAGCTGTGTGAGAGTGAGGTCATCTCCAAGGAATATGCCCGTTTTCTTTAGTGTAGGACGCTTCTTCAAGAATTCCTTCTTTGCCTCCATGGATGGGAAACGGATGATTAGAGCTCTCCCTTTTGAAGTCTCCCCATTGCCTTGTGTCTTCTTCCCCACCCTCCATGCCTTTGTATGAGTAGCCTCACTACCCATCACGCGGAGAAGTTCTTTAACTTCTCCTTCCACCTCATCTCGGTCTTTTAGACCTGTTACTCTTATATGCAAAGCTCTAGTTTTCCTTCGTTGTTCTTCTTCTAGAGTCATGTTGATGATTGTAGGAGTGGGGACAGATGTGGTTTCTTTCCCTTTGCCTTTCTTAGCGACTTCTATCCACTTCTCGGTCTCATCCGCCTTCTTTTGTGTCTTCGTGATCACATCCATCCACGAAGACGTCTTTACCATCTTTTGTTTCTCCTCCTCTTTGATCATCCGTACCTGCTCTTTGATGACCTTGATTTCCTCTACTACCGAAGGCTGGAATTCCCCTTCCTCTAGTCCATTGCTCGCTCTATCAGCAAGTTCTCGCTTGAGAGCTGAGACCTCTTCTTTAAGTGCTTGTAGCTCTACGTGCAGGTCCTCTTTCTCTTTCTTCCATTGCGCGCCTTCGTTGAGAAACATTTGAAGAAGGTTGGCCACCATCCCTCCATATCTACTTTCCAGTCTTTCATCTCCCTCTCCATTTTTGTAATCCGCTTGTTTGTAAGCACAAAGGTTGCCTTCGGATGGGGCTTACATACCGGCGAAGCAATCATGACCTCCATCAAAAATACAACTGCACTTCTGCCAAGTCAACCCACTATGTCCACATCACACATACATCCCTGTCCTGCATAATGCATACATCTGTGTTCATACATTTTTTGAGATTTTCCTTTTCTGCAAATTTCTGTCAATGTTGAAATTTATGTAATTCTGAAATTTTGAAATTTATGTAATTCTGAAATTTTGAAATTTCCCTGCAGGTCTGCAACTCGTGAAAAATGTAAATGTAAATTTAAATTCTGTATTTTCTAATTCTGCAGGTCTGAGTAAATTTTGCAGGTCCGAAAAATTTCGAAAAATTTCAGGTGTGACTGCGCGCTATCTGCCCTGTAATGCACCTGCGGGCTTTGGGGGGGAGGGGGAGGCGTAGTCCAGCTGACCACGCGTTGCTGTGAGAGAGTAAGCGCGTTGCTGTCCAGCTGTGAGAGAGCGCGTGGGGCTGAGTGGGTTGCGTGGGCAGCGCTCAACAGAGCAGTAGGTGGCGTGAGGGGCTGCAACAGTCCACGAGAGAGAGAGAGAGAGAGAGAGAGAGAGAGAGAGAGAGAGAGAGAGAGAGAGAGAGAGAGAATTATCGTCCACGAAGGTCAAATATGATATGTGGGTTAGGAAGCAAAACATTACAAAGGGTTTCTTCTAAGTGAAGAGGTTGTTAGGTACATCTCAATTAAGGACCGAGGGTTCATCTAGAGGTGAAAAAGAAAAGATAGAAAGAACAAAAACCTAAGGAGAGGTAGGTGAGGGGAAGCTGGTTTGGGAGTTTGGAACTCTTGGATAATGGCTTTACCTCCTCAATAAACTATCCATTTTCTTCTTGTGCATGCTTCTCGCATCTTTTGGGGTTCTACCTTCCTTTTTTTAAGTTGGGTGGATGTAAGATCTTCTACAAGCCAAATTTTAGTATCCTTGAGAAACCTCGATTGCTTGAGGAGTTTGATTCAGTTCGCCTTTGGTCTTGAAAGTGAGGATTGTATGATTGGTACGATGTTTGTGTGCAAGCGAGGTGATTGTTGTTGGATCCCATTGTATCATGTGGGTTGTTGTTTTGGATGCAGACAAAGGACTCGTGAAACTTGAGGTCCCTCTCCCCTTTCCAGTCGCTTGGAAGCCCGCCAATGCGAACACTGATGGCGATATTCTCCTCTCATTGTCGTTCGCCTAGTGTGAACGCCTCACGATCTCCTTTGCGGGAGACGACCTCTTGCACTTGAGTCTTGACCTCCTTTGTGAGAGTGGTCTATACTTCCAACTTTGTTTTATTGAGCTTAGCTTACATCTGTTCCATCTCCTCTTTCTTGCACTTCTCCATTGTAGCGAGCGGAGTTTCGCTGGCAACGAGTCTCTGTTTGAGCTTATCATTCTCCTTGCAAAGTCTTTCGACTTCATTTTGAAGTCGGGTGATGCTGTCTATCTTTGGGGATGTCGCCATGAACCCGGCGAAGGTGGGCTTGCCTCGAGATGCGGCCCGGGTGGCCATGGTTGTTGCTCAAAAGATGTGGTGCATAGGACAATGTTGCAGAGTCGAAATTGGTTGGACAGAGGTAGCTCGGCTCTTGTGGTTTGGGACAGCGTTGGAGAGTCAGAACTACTACGTCCTCACAACTCCAAGGTGGCATATACCATTACATGTTGTCTGAAGCATTACCAAAAGAACTGACAACCCCTATCTCACTTTCTCCACCCATGTTAGCATCAAGAATGGTACTGCGAAGATGTTGCGGCTGCAAGAGAGAGGCAACTCGGGTTAGTGTAGAGCTGCTCGAACAGGAGCTGGTTGTACAGAAGCAAGTTGGCCAGTGTAGAGATGTGTAAGCAGGGCAACCATAGAGATGCGCGGGCAGTTGGTTGAAGGGCCCTAGGGGTTGGCCAATGCAGCCGCGAGCAGGGCTGGTTGGAGGGCGGGGCTATGTATTGATGGCCCCCCCCCCCCCCCCCGGTGCCCCCGCGCCCCGAGGGTATCCCCTTGGGTCAAGAGAGAGAGAGAGAGAGAGAGAGAGAGAGAGAGAGAGAGAGAGAGAGAGAGAGAGAGAGAGAGAGAGAAATGAAATGAAATGTTATATTAACGTCTTCAAAAGGCCAAAATGACCTATGAGACCAATCAGTTACAAAATAGTGAATCTAATACCATGTCTGGGTACAAAAGAACTAGAAAAGAACTAGAAGTGGAACAAAATACTACTACTACTACTACAACTACGTGGGTGTAGTAGCTAATACAATAGGTACCCGGTAAACTGGATGTAACAGTGTGTGAAACAAAGATGGAAGAAATGGTGAGGATCCATCCTCATCTGCACTCTGGATGTCGAGAGAGTATGGCTCGAATCTTCTGTTGTAGTCTCCGTCGATGCTGTGTAGATCCTCTCCTCAGTCGCGGTCGTCTGTATCTCTGTAGCTCCAATGCTCGGTCGATGAGAGTGCCAGTAGTGGTCGAATGAGTGTGGGACGAGCTCTGCAGTGGTGGCTGCTCCTCTGGCTGTCCCATATCTAGTGAAAAGAAATCTGTAATGTGTCTCTGGGACTGCCTCTCTCTAGCTCTCCCCAGTAAAGTGTCTCTATACCTGTGTAACTCAAGTAGATATAGTCCAAGACATCTCTGATCCTCATAACTCATGACCCTAGATAGAGGACCAAAACCCTCTCTGAATAAGCAGTGGAAACGCCCCCGTATCTCATAGAACACTGTGCAATGACATATGTAGTGCAACTCTGTCTCTGGCTCTCTCTGGCATAATCGGCATATCCTGCTGTCTGCTGGTATCCCTCTGAATCTACCAGTCTCAATCTCGAGCTGATGTGAGGATGTGCGTATCTGACCAATGGCACAACGCAAACCATGAGACATATGTGTGTCCATGTAGCTGGGTCGAATCACAAACCCATCTCCTGTGAGGTGGAGAAGATGCTCTCTATAGAAAGCCATCTTCGTGCTCAACTCCTGAGGCGGCTCTATCCATGTCCTCCTGGTGTCGAGCTGGATCAGGTCCTGACGAATGAGTCTAGTGATCTCCACCCGTGTAAGAGACAGCGAGGGTGCCTGAAGAGAATACTGGAAAGGGGGCAACCTGTCCATGGTGAAGCCATGCGTCTGAAACCATGAAGTCATCTGTGCATACCAGCATGAAGAGAGAGAGAGAGAGAGAGAGAGAGAGAGAGAGAGAGAGAGAGAGAGAGAGAGAGAGAGAGAGAGAGATTAAATGTTACATTAAACGTCTTCAAAAGGCCAAAATGACCTATGAGACCAAATTGAAACAATCTTGGTGGATCTTTTACAATGTCTGAGTATAAAATAAAATGAAGTAAAATAAAAGCGAAAACAAACACTAGTGTCTGGCATCGGACATTTCCCGAGTATGTATTGCATCGGTCATTGAAGAACATCGTCCATGCACTGGTAAATATTCGTCTCCCATGCTGTGCTAGAGTAGTCCCGATCCTCTGATGGAGCCTCCGTCAATGTCGTGGTGGCCCTCGTAGACGTGGGCGTCTAGCTCTCCCAAGCTCAGTGGCTCTCTCAGTCTATATCCCTTTGGTATAGGTGGACTTTGAAGTCTGTTGTGAAGCTTGCTCACCTGATTGTTGAGTCTCTAAAGAAATTAGTGATTTCTCTCTGTGAATGTCTCTCATCGTCTAATCTCCTCAAGAGACTCTCCCTTTGTGTGCGCAGCTCTAGCAAAAACAACACGAGGCATCTCTGATCCTGATATCTCATAACCCGAGCTAGTGCTCCAAAGCTCTCTTTGAATAGACATTGAAAGCGGCCTCGTATCTCACAGCGCACTGGACAATGACATATGTGATGTAACTTTGTCTCTGGCTCTAGATGACAATTGGCAAATCCTGGCCTGTGTGGGTACTATCCTTAATCTACCAGTCTCAATCTCTAGCTGGTGCGATGATGTGCGCATCTGACCAATAGCACATCGTATCCCATGGGATAATGAGTATCCATATAGGCCGATCTGATCATATATCCATCCTCTGTGAGTTGGAGAAGATGCTCTCTGTAGAAAGCCATCTTCGTGCCAAACTCGTGTCTGCTCTGTCCATGTACTCTTGGTGTCTAGTTGAATCAAATCTTGTCTGATGAGGCGGGTAATCTTGGTCCGTGTGAGGGACAAGGAGGGTGCATCCAGCGAGTACTGGAAGAGGGGTAGTCTGTCTATACTAAAACCATGTAGCTGAAACCAAGATGTCATCTGTGCATACCAACAAGACGTGTCTCCTTGTGAGGCAAGCTGTTGAGAAGACTCTAAAGCTAGGCGAGCATATCTAACTTAGGATAGATCTCAGATACTTTGTATAAAAGTGACAGATCTGGTAAGTGTCTCTATGACCAGGGGAGAGAAGCAAGCTCTGCACGAATAATCTCGTGTGGTACAGAGGCCTTGGCCCTAATCATTTGGAAAATCATAGAGACCAGAGGCCTCTCCATACATCTCCATCCATCAGTACTGCCAGCTCGACTATGATGGTCTACTGATGGTCCCCTTATATGCACCCCATAAAGCATAGCTGAAGTAACCAATGTGTCAATTAGCTAGAGCTTTGTTCGAGCCTGCTGAAACTGAATCTACGAACACATCCTCTCCATCCTCCCCAAAGCCGCGTTTTCTCTCATCAGTCTGGTCTCTGTTGCTCTCTTCAAGGAGAACATTGGACCATTGAAGACCACTCCTAGGTAAGTGTATGCGTCTGTATACTCAACCGTCCGTTGACCATATGTGAAGGTCGGTGCAGATCGTCTGACCGGTGTTCAACACCATAACTTTGGCCTTGCCAAGGTTCACCGCCAAGCTGCTATCACTAGCAAATGTGTGTAATGCATCTAAGTGTCACCGCATCCCCTTGGGTGAATCTGAGATCAACACAATATCATCTGCATATAGTAGTAATGAAATCCATGTCCTTGTTAGCTGTGCTCCTCTGTCGCCTTCCCTCAATGTAATCTGAAACCTCATCTACGTACAAACCAAACAATGTAGGGCAGAGTGGGCATCCTGGTTTCACTTCAACAGTGGAGTGAATATTCTCAGATAACCCCTCGCGAGTACAGAAACCTGTCCCACGACTGTCCTGTATAAAGACCAGAGGCCTCTCCATACATCTCCATCCATCAGTACTGCCAGTTCGACTATGATGGTTTACTGATGGTCCCCTTATATGCACCCCATAAAGCATAGCTGAAGTAACCAATGTATTATTATGTGTCAAATAGCTAGAGCTTTGTTCGAGCCTGCTGAAACTGAATCTACGAACACATCCTCTCCATCCTCCCCAAAGCCGCATTTGCTCTTGTCAGTCTGGTCTCTGTTGCTCTCTTCAAGGAGAACATCGGACCATTGAAGACCACTCCCAGGTAAGTGTATGCGTCTGTATACTCAACCGTTCGTTGACCATATATGAAGGTCGGTGCAGATCGTTTGACCCACAGTGCTGTGGTGTTCAACACCATAACTTTGGCCTTGCCAAGGTTCACCGCCAAGCTGCTATCACTAGCAAATGTGTGTAATGCATCTAAGTGTCGCCGCATCCCCTTGGGTGAATCTGAGATCAATACAATATCATCTGCATATAGTAGTGATGAAATCCATGTCCTTGTTAGCTGTGCTCCTCTGTCGCCTTCCCTCTCAATGTAATCTGAAACCTCATCTACATACAAACCAAACAATGTAGGGCAGAGTGGGCATCCTGGTTTCACTTCAACAGTGGAGTGAATATGCTCAGATAACCCCTCGTGAGTACACAAACCTGTCCCACGACTGTCCTGTATAAAGCCACGACTCCCTAGATCAGCTCTGTGGTGTAGTCTTTGCATCAATCGAGCTCTAGGAATCGTATCAAATGCTTTGCGAAAATCCACAAAGGTAGAGTAATCCTCCTACCATGTGACGTGCTTTCCTCAATAACAGCTCTGCCCATCTACTCAGCTGCTGCTCAAGAATGGATGCATACAACCTAGCTAGTGTGCCCAATCATGATAGTACGGTAATTTTGGGGTCTTTTGCCTTGAAGATAGGCACAATAGTAGACATGCTCCAAGTGTCCGGAAAACCTTCTTACATGGCTCGGCTGAACATTACTGCAAGAAGCCTTGCAAGCATATCTCTAGCATGTATAAAGTGCTCCACCATCAATCCATCATGATCATAAGCTCTCTTGGTCTTCATCTTGTCAATGAATTTCTTTATCATCTCAATGGGTAAGAAGGTGCATGTTTGTGGGCATATGGCTCTGGAAGGTCGGGTAGAGACTACTGCCTTGGGACCGTGTAAAGAGATGTTGCATATGCGCCCCAAATCTCTGTGGATGTGTAGCCGGTGGGGGGGAATGCTCATTAAAAATTCTCCATGCCTCGCATGAGTCCTGGCTCAGGAATAGCTTGTACAATTCCTCCACTCCTCCTTTAACCAAGCAAGATAAGTCCTCTTCTTCAATCGCACGACGTGCTGGAAGGATATTTGGGACTGTCTATGAGTAATGGCTCCCAAGAGCACCTCTCTCTGGAGTATGGCTCTCGTTTCTCTACGCTCCTTATCATACCAACTGTTCTGGGGCATACTCCTAGAACGTTGTCTGTGCCCGGGTTGGGTGTGTGGGTATGCCTCTACTGCTGCATCATGTAGAGTCTTTGTCAATATCTTGGTAAGCCTCTGTAATGGGTGTCCTGGCTTTGTGACCAAGCGTTTGTAAATACTATTCATGTAGTCAATCTCCGATGTAAAAGTGTATCGAGTATGCGTAGGTGTCTGGGCAATATGTGATGGGTATGTGTGTATCTGCACTGAGCGACCGGCCACTTGGCCTTTAACCCAAACAAAAATTTGCCCTTTTTTGTTGCTTGTGCTATTGCTTTTCTCATCATGGTTGTTCTCAAAGTTTGCCCTCTTTTTCTTGTCTGTGCTATGACTTTTCTCATCGTGGTTGTTCCCAAAGTTTACTGTCTTTTTGTTGCTTTTTCTATTGCTTTTCTCGTTTAGTTGTTTCGAATTTCATATATTATCGCCGTCACATAAAGGTGTTTCCATCTAGTGTTTATTGGGAATGACTGTGCCTTCAATTGCTGCAGAGTATGCATACACACTGAGGGTGGATGAAAAGAGCGATGTTTACAGCTATGGTGTGGTCCTGCTCGAGCTAATTACAGGGAGGTGGCCAACTGAGCCGGAGTATGGTGACTGCATTGACATTGCAAGATGGGTGAGACAAAAAGCTAGAACAATGGAAGAGAGAATGGAGATAACAGATGCGCGACTTTGTACGGGCGTAGATGATGGCATTATGCTTCTTTTTGAACTTGCATTAGTGTGTGTTTCAAATCAACCAGAACGCAGGCCAACAATGCAAAACGTGGTCCGGTTGCTGACAGATGGTTGTAGAGTGAGAGACAGTCCCTATCATGAACAGCACGAGGGAAGTAAAAAGTTGGATGTATAAATGATTGTGCTCTTTCGGAACTTGTTCTGGTCATGGTTTTTGTTTGGAGACCGAGTATGTCAAGTAACACACACACACACACACACACACACACACACACACACACACAGACTCTCTTTCCCTTGCACCATTTTGTAAAACCTATATGATGTACAGAAGTTGTGAACTTCAAAGAGGTCATTCTGAGGAGCTGAAGAACATAGTAAAAGACTTTCCACTAAGATGTATCCGATAGCTTGCTGCATTGAGCACCTGATTGCAACCCACCTATCCGCACGAGCGTGCGTGCACCTGCGCACACACACACACTCCCTCACTATGTGGTTGCAATATATGTTGTGCCTTCAATAGTGCGGCTAAGTTCTTCAGCTGAAGCCTGACCATCTCTCTCTCTCTCTCTCTCTCTCATGCGTGCTCAGTAAATTCTTCAATTTGAATCTTTAGCCATTGCGGATAACTTATCTTGTGTCAGCTTTGGATCCCTTTCACCCCTTTCCTTTTTGAGAAGGTACGACACTTTACTTTTGCTTGGGAAAATTTAAGGTGGCCATATATTGATTTGAGCAGGTTCTGGATAAAGCAAACCTACCTAGGTTTTCAGGAGTCCCAGGAGTAAACATATACAGAGTGTGCAATTTTTACATGCAAGCAACCTTCAAATCCTCCTTGAGACAATATGCCATCATTGTAGAAAGGAAGAAAAGATGCCAAAGTATGTTGAAAGCCTCACCATGTGTCGAATCTGTCGAATCAGTTTTAGCATGGAGAATGCCATCTACAAAGACAGGCACAATCCACACATGCTATCAATCGATACAAGACAGTAGATGTCATGTGATTCTCCAATTTTTGGATAATTGTGGTCCCTCGTCTCCTCTCACACCTCACTAGTTCGTGCTCCAAATATCACATCCACAAATGAAGAGCATGTACGAAAGCCTTTCGAGGTTAGTCACTATTAAAGTGAAGCCATGGATCATCCACCCTCCGTATTTACCTTAGCCTTTTTCTCTCAATTCTGACATAGATAGCACGATGAGTTCTCTTTCTACTCTCCTTATATTCCTTTGTTGCAAGCACATGGAATAGAGAAATGCAGGCAATGCCAATAATTCTTGAATAGGCTTGATAAGAGTTTGGGAGTGGAACAGCAATTAAAAAGGTATGCCCATACACGGAGAACACGTACATTGAGATTTGTGTAGGAAAGTTGTAGCCAGACAAAAGAGGTACGGTCAAATAAGAGAAAAAATCGTGTATAATGTCTAATAGTATGACTTGACCATAGTTTGTTCAACAAGTCATGCCAAGCTGTAATGAGGGTGGTGTTTTCCTAGGCTTGTTAACTCAAGGAATAACATCATTTTAGCACAAATGTTGGGCTTAAGCCAATGTGGCTTCTTTTTTCTATCTAGCAGTTGGTGACTCCTAATCTAGCTCAGCTTGCACTCGCATGCATTCATCATCTCTCATCCACACATGTAGCTCATCAAGCGTACTACTCTCATTAGACCACATGTGCTCTCATTGTACCTCACCTTCTTCAACTATGGACCCATGGTGTCCCATCTCTCGCCATGTGGAATTCAAAAATCGAATCTTTTTAGATTCTACAAAAAAGATTCTACACATTTTTACAATAAAATTGAAATAGGTATCCCATACTACTACTGGCTCATCTTTATGTTTATTCATTTCTCCTCCAGATTCCACATCTTTGGGCATATTACCTACCACTGAGAGATGCTATCCAACACTTACAATAAAAGAGTCCAAGGCGGCTTTCAAACTTTAACCCTCCACTTCACGAACTCCTAGTCACCGCCTTAGAACAGTAGGGTGTGACCTCACGCCACACAGGACGTTGCTTGCAATAATTTTTAAAAATATATGGTGAGTTGCAGACGATTGGGCTACAAAATACTCCCCCTGCACACACCTCCTCCACCACCCTCAGTTGCTTGACGAACTTACGTTGCCTTGCTCAACTCCTTTTTGCATCTCACTCAATTCCACCTCATTTTTCATACTAAAAATGAACAGGTACCCCAAACATACTAGGGACCCATTTTTTTTCACTCGATTGTAATAATTGTGCCATGTCTTTTTGCACAAAGCTCGAGAGCAAAGCCCATGTCTTTTGAAAGTCATTGATAAGATGGTTCCAATGAGCTCTTGGCATAGATATCCCTTAGCCCATGATATCTATGCCAAAACATTCGATGGCTCCTTTACCCGTTGGTAAATGGTACAAGGTTCCTAAATAGCCTTCAAAGGGGTATCTTACCTCCTTTAAACCTTAAGGCTAATACTATCTCCAGCAAGATGTTCTGACGGTAATGACTTAGTGACCACCATTTGAGGTAATCTTCCATGCAATCATGATGTGGTCTCTTTCCTTTTTTATCAAGGACCATTAGTATGTTGACAATGGAAAGATAGTCTCTCCCCCTAGCCTGTACAAGTTCCCTAGCATTGTGCGGGCCTGCCCCATAACAGACTCAAGAAGATCTGAAAATCCAATGTCCTCCTCCTTCAACACAGCAATGGCCAGCACACGCAAGAGTTCTTGCGGTGGTAGCTGCGCCTAAGAAGGATCCCACCACTCGGCAAGACGCAAGGATCATGGCCCTAGAGGCTAAGATCCAAGAGCTTATCTTGGAGAATGTTGAACTCAAACAAAGTTTGAGTAAGCTTGAGGAGATGAAAGCAAAGGAGAACAAAAATCTTCTAGCAAAGACACACAAAGTCGAAGCTTCTCTCAATGAGATTGTCAAGGCGGCTCAGAAAGAAGCCCATGAGGCAACACATAAGAAGATCGACAATGAAATACAAACAGCCTTACAAGAATGTAGGTTGCAAGAATCCCTTGCTCTCAAGATCAGAATTGGAGGGCTCTCCCCACCATGGTGCACCAACGAGGACACACTGGAAGAAGCCATCACCAAGCTCAATGACATTCTTCAACCAATTAACATCAAACCCGATACTATCTCTTGGATCAATGACACGCATAGGCGTGTGCCACCTGGTCAATGCAACCTCACTTTCAAGAACAAAGAAGAACGAACAAAGTTTTGGATTGCCAAGGAACTTATCACAAATCAACTCAAGCTAAAAGCAAGCAAGCTAAAGAAGATGCATGAAGCCCGTAAACAAGGTAAATGGGCAGTCTATCGTGACGGTAAAGCCATCATCCAAGAGTTTCAAACTTCCAAGCCAGCCCCCCCTCCACTTGACCCCCCTTAGATTTTGTTTCTTGTTTTTCCCTTCTTAATCTTATCCCTTGATGGACCCTCAGTCCCTAACTGATATGTATCTGACACCTTCACCTCAAAGAACTGATGTAATGTTTTGTTTTGGTCCCATAGGTCATATTTGACCTCAGTGGACGATAATTAAATCTATCTAATCTACCTCTCTCTCCCCCTCTCATTCTCTAATCTACTTTGTTCATTGTTTCCCCAATTTGATGTTGCTTCTCCTCCTCCTTGTCCTCCGTGTGTGCGTGCATGTGCATGCTCTCATGTGCACACTTTTTGGACCTCTTGTTGCTTACCTTTTGGTTTGTGTTGACCTCCTTTAGCCTTTATGTGTAACTGCCTTGATTGAAAGAGTCCTCTGTTTTGAGAGCTACATTCTTCTACTTGCAACCCCTAGCTTCTTTGTTAGGATAATTTGCATAACAATTACTAGTTTTATATTAGCAATCTGTTCCATGCCTCTTGCATGTACAATAGTGCCTATTACTCACAAGGAAATTGCATCGTTTTGGTTTTGAGAGTTTATTGTGGGTTGCCACTTGAATCTTCATCCACATTTATTGTGAGTGTACGCACGCACGTGCAGGAAGCATGCTTGAAATTGCAAGGCACCCTTACCCATCCTAGGGAAGGAAAATTTTCCAGAGTGTCCTTCCCATGGGAAGGGTTGTGTGGCATTTCGACCTTCAAAAAGAAGGGCAATTTTTTTTTGCCCTTCTCATCAAATCCTTACCAAAATCAAAATTTTTAATGATTGCATTCTAACTAGCCAACAAAGCCTCCCATAGAGAAAAAGTCAAAAAATCGTGCTCTTCCAAACTCATACTATTTGCAAGTCGCGACTAAAAGATCAATATCCATGCAAAGAACCATCACCCCTTCCTTTACAGAGCATCAACAAAATATTTGTGACTAAAATCCAAAATCTGTTATCAAATGGTGACAGTAGAGCAGCTGGAGCCGGGCATAACCTCTATGATTGTTGCATTAGACTCAAAAGCAATGACATGATCTTTGTATTGCACCATCAGTGAAATTAATTGAAGAAATGGGTTTTCTATTCATATATCATTGAAATGAGTTACCACCCAGCACCTACGGCTAGAAAAGTAAGAGACCCTGTACAAAACAAGTACCAATGACATTAAGCTGCTCTCCACCATAACTGATCACAAAACTAAAAATATGGCAAAAATCATACCCAGCACCTACAGCTAGAAAATTAAGAGACCTTGTACAAAACAATCACGAACTCACATGGCTGCCGAACCACGATAGATGCCCTGCCATCACCCATCGGCTCTAGAGTCTGGACTTTGACTATCGATAGTCAACTATGGAGCTGGAATCTAGATTCGCCCTTTCTGGGATTTGGACTCTAGAGTCGCCTGCAAGTGCGATTCAATCAAACAATATGAAACGATAAGTTTCAACCGGAAAGTTCGAAGTTCATGTTCAAGGGACGTTCGAAGTTCGAACTTTGGAATATGCAGGCTATCGACTGGCAGTGCTGCATGCATTCAAAACTATAAATTTAAATACGTTAGTTTAAGGGTGCATGCCCACTATCAATAACCACACTCTAGCTCGTTAAAAACTGACCTTATTTAAAACTTTTAAGGTGCACACTACAAGCTTGAACAACCTTGAGCCTTGGGGCCTCTCAAACTCTGTGGCACATGCTCTAGCCTCTAAGTACAATTCAAGTCAATCTCTGCAGGGAATTTTCAGCAGTTGCCCTTCCCTAGGAAGACTTTGAAAAAGTGAGCCCTTCTAGGGGCAGGGTCAGTTGAGCGGCCTGCCCATCCTTAGGAAGAGCTACTATAAATTTGCCCGGCATGTGCAGGGCTAGTAACAAAGGAAGGGCGGGAAGGCTTGCAATTTCTGGCCCTGCCAAGAGAGAGAGAGAGAGAGAGAGAGAGAGAGAGAGAGAGAGAGACGAGGATAAAAATGAACATTTGTTCATAAATCAAATACATAGACACTGAGAATGCCCCAAAAGTGAATAATTTTACTTGATTCACCCTAATCTCTATAGCGTCAAAAGTTAATGTCTCCAAAAACAAGCTAGAAAGAAAATATATATCAAAAGGTGAATTATTTGCTACAAAGTCCGCCAACACACTGCAAACGGCTGTGAAACTTTCTAATAGGCTACAGAAAATACCTACTCGATCATAACAGTGAAAGCTTCTTTCAATAGAACGAGTATTTTTTGACAATCACTTCACCATTGATGCTAGACAATATAAATAATATAAAAGCCCCCCGTATCACTTTTTAGGTGACTCCTCCATAGCCTAAATGTACCTCATGTTCATCCTCAAGTAGTCTGTCTAAAGGGATGCACTCAATTGAAATCTTGGTTAGCATGTGCTTGATCATGCTAAGCATCATGTTGTGAATCTTGAGACTTGACATGTTAACATGATTGGCAAAAGGCATGAAGGGGTAGGGAATTGACACTTAGTGTCCATTCCTCATAATACCTACGACCCCTTGGTGACCGGCGGAGGCCGGCGGAGGTCGGGAGCCATTGGGGAGCAAGTATTATGGGGGAATGGACATCCGTCCGCCAAGGGTCCGGGGGCCAACAGAGCCAGCATTATTTAGTGCACTCAGTGGTGTAGGCAAGTGCTCCCTCGTAGTGTGCACCTGAATATGGCACAGTCGAGGTCAGATTACGGGAGAATTTACAGTACTCATGATGAGGTGTCATCACCTCATCAATTTCAGAGAGCTGCCATGCCACTACCGCTTTGGTTGCTGCAGGTTTGGATTAAGGGCTGCAAATCTGATGCATGCAGAGATGATTACGGGCACTGACTTGGCATGCTATCATTGACAAGTGGAATACAAAGGGGTGAGCTGATACAATGGAGCTCTCTGACAGTCGAGGCATCATATATGTATCCAAAAGGCTATAGAGATTCAATGTCCTCCACGGTAGGCACTTTGTCGGGACGGCTCCTATGTCGCGCCAGAATGGTATGGATCCTCTGTCGTAGTCTGCGGCGATGTCGAGAAGGCCCCCTCATCTGTGGGCGACGGGATCACCCCAACTCTATCGCCCGACCAAGCCGTATGCCTCTAGTGTTGTTATGCTGTTGGGGCTGCTCGGACTCCTTTGTCTGTGAAGAAATCTGTAATCTTCCACTGGTGCTGGATCTCTCTCATTGTGCCCCTCTTCAAGAGATCCTCTCTGTGTTTGCGAATCTCCAGTAAGTATAATCCGAGGCATCTCTGATCCTGGTATCTCATGACTCTAGAAAGTGGCCCAAAACCCTCTCGGAATAGACAGTGAAAGCGGCCTCGTATCTCATAGTATACTGGGCAGTGACATATGTAATGTAGCTCTGTCTCTGGCTCTATCCAGCACACCTGGCAAATCTTGGACTCAACGGGTACTCCTCTAAATCTGCCCGTCTCGATCTCTAGCTGATGTGAGGATGTGCGTATCTGACCAATAGCTACACATCGGATCCTGTTGGATAGATGAGTGTCCATGTATCCTGGTCTGATCATAAAACCATCCTCCATGAGTTGGAGAAGATGCTCTCTATAGAAAGTCATCTTTGTACCTAGCTCATGTGTAGGTTGTATCCATGTCCTCTTCGTATGCAACTGAAGCAAGTCCTGTCTGATGAGCCTAGTAATCTCTGCCCTAGTGAGGGAGCTGGAAGGTGCATCCAGAGAGTACTGAAATGGGGGTGGCCGATCCATACTATAGCCATGTAACTGAAACCAAGATGCTATCTTTGCATACCAACATGATCTATCTCCTTGCAATGCCAGCTGTCGCGAAGATTCTAGTGCTAATCGAGCATATCTGTCTCTGGGGAGAGCCCAAGTGCTATGCATAAATGAAATTGATCGAGTGAGTGCCTCCACTACCAATGGAGGAGCAGTGAGCTCCGCCCTAACAATGTCATGTGGTACTGAGGCCTTGGCCCTAATCATCCGAGAAATCATAGACACCAAGGGCTTCTCCATACATCTCCATCCATCAGTACTTCCAGCTCTGCTATGGTGATCAACTGAGGGGCCCCATATCTCCACTCCGTACAGCCTGGCCGAAGTGACCAAAGTGTCAAAGAGCCAAAGCTTTGTCCGAGGTTCCTAGAACTGAACCTGCAAACATATCCTCTCAAGTCTCCCCAATGCTGCATAGGCTCTGGTCAATCGCGTATCTGTTGCACGCCTCAGGGAAAATACTCGACCACTAAAAACCGCCCCAAGAAAGTGTATGTATCTACATACTCCACAGTCTCTCGACCATATGTAAAAGTGGGGGCAGACCTCCTTACCCACTACATCGTGGTGTTAAACACCATTACCTTGGTCTTACCAAGGTTCACAGACAATCCACTATCCCGTGCAAATCCATGCAATGCATCCAAATGACGCTGCATCCCCTTTGGAGAATCGGAGGTCAACACAATATCATCAGCATATAATAGCAACAGAATCCATGTCCGTGCAAGCTGGGCAGCTCTATCACCCTCTGTATGTACATAATCTAAAAACTCATCTACATATATCCCAAAGAGAGTCAGAGATAGGTGACAACCCTGCTTCACCCCAATGGTGGAGTGAACCATGTCGGACATACCTTGAGTAGTGCGTACCTACCACTGTCTTGTATAAAGCTAAAATCCCCCAGATCAGCTCTATGGGCACCCCCATGTCCTGCAATGTGCATATGAGTCTGCCTCGTGGCACTGTATCAAAGGCTTTGCGGAAATCCACATAGCTACAATATATCCTCCTGCCATGGTGTCTACCCTTCTCAATAATGGCTCTGAGTGTCAAACTCTGGTCAAGAGTTGAGAAACCTCTCCAGAACCCTGCCTGTCCTGCTGCTTGTATGCCCTCCCTCTCTGCCCATCCACTCAGCTCATGCTCAAGAATTGATGCATATAGCCTAGCCAGAGTGTGACCAACCATGATGGTTCGGTAATTCCCGGGAAGCATAGGATCTCCTGACTTGAAGATAGGCACAATAGTGGACATACTCCAGGTCTTAGGGAAACCTTCATACATAGCTCTATTAAACATCATAGCAAGAGGCTCTGCAAGCATATCTCTGGCATGGATAAAGTGCTCTGCTATCAAACCATCATGATCCTGTGCTCTTCCTGTCTTCATCTTGTCAATGGCTTTCCTTAACCTCTCAGCAGTAAAGAAAGTACATGTTTCTGGGCATGCCTCTAGAGGGTCAAGCAAAGGTGGCTGCCCTGATGCTGTGTAGAGAGAGAAATGAAAAGTTATATTAACGTCTTCAAAAGGCCAAAGTGACCTATGAGACCAGAAAGTTACAATGTGCTAGGTCTGATACAAAGTCAGAGTAACAAGATGACAGAATGACAAAATAAAATACTATAGAATCCTAAACTTCTAGGTGTGAACTAAGCAGCTAGCTGGGATAGCTAGATCACACGAGATCCAACATCGGTCGTTGGCGGATCTCATCAATCTCCTCCATGGTTAGTAGTCTGACCGGACGTCGTGCATGTCGGGCCAAAGTGATCCGAATCCTCTGATGCAGCCTCCATCGATGTTGTGTAGTCCTCCGCAGTGGTAGGCTTCTGGATCTCCCCAGCTCAATCGCTCAGTCGATCAGTGTGCCTCTGGTGCCCCGCGGCACCCAAAACTGATGCTGAGCAATCTGAAATGGCTAAGGTACCATAATCTTCGCAGTGGGTAGTCTCATGTATGCTATGGTAGCCACAAGACCAGACATTGCTTTTGCAGGGGGAGTAGTGAGCCGATATATGGCAAATCCTGGCAGCAAGCATTGGGAAGCAGTGAAGCACATTCTTAGGTACCTCAAAGGTACGGTTGGCAGATGTTTACGATTCGGGAACAGTGATGCATCCATCGTGGGTTATGCGGATGTAGACTATGCGGGTTGTGTTGACAATAGAAGATCGACATCTGGCTATGTCTTCATATTTGTTGAAGCAGCAGTATCTTGGAGGTCATGTCTTCAAGATTGTACGTCGTCTTCCACTACGGAAGCAGAGTACGTTGCATTGTCGGATGCAAGTAAAGAAGCTGTATGATTATCTCGCTTGGTCAGAAATCTTGGCATTGATGAGACTCCAGTGATATATTGTGATAGTCAGAGTGCTCTTGCATTGGCAAGGAATCCCGTGTTTCACTCCAAATCGAAACACATTGAAGTCCGTTATCATCTCATGAGAGATTTCTTGGCCAAAAAGCTCATTGATTTGGTCAAGGTACACACTGACGACAACCCAACAGATGCTTTGACGAAAGGCTTAGCTTTGGAGCGGTTTACACATTGCAGTGAGTTGATGGGTATAGGTTGAAGCCACTAGATTGATTCATTGCAAGTTCCAAAAGCATCTGGTCCAAAAACTGGCACCAAAAGCTACCAGCGCCATTTGCAGAATTTTCGTACGCTGCCACGTCAGCGGTCAACGTGAAACCTGGGCTATCCGTACAGCGAGTGCCACGTCAGCATTCCACGCGATTTTATTTTTCTTGCGTCCCCCGGGCCTCGTTGGAAAGGGACCCATAAGTTGGAACAACTTATAAGATCATTCCAACTTATAAGATCATTTTTTATCTGCTAGGTGTCTGTCCGGGTGGTCATGCCATGTCATCACTTTGTGACACCTCGTGTCAGGTGGGCTCGCATACCTAGCCTTTGAAAGCCTTCTTGGAAGATTTGAACTCTTCCCTTTAGCAAGCGGTGTAGTTGAGTTTTTTGGAATCTCTTGATCTATCTTCTTCAACTCTTTCCAAGAAACAAGCTTGAATTTTCATCCATTTGACATAATCACCATGCATGGTCATCTTCTCCCAAAAAACCTTTAAAGTTCCACAGTTAAGGCAAGGTGATTTCCAGATCCATGTTGGTCACACGCTGTTGCATTGACTTGAGAACCACAAATGGTCTTTTCTTGGCCATGTATTCAAGCATTTACAGCATGGCTGCTATATCAACATCATTCAGTTGCTCCCCATTAAGCATGTGGAGAGGCATTTGCTTAGCGGGTCTCTCTCCTCTTCTCCGAAAAAGGGCATCTTTCCTCTGCTGTCATTGAATCTCTCTTTAAAATTTAAAACCAGAGTGTCCTCCTCCTCTACACAATTGAGGGTTGGGGGCACGGCTACACGGACCAGAGATGCTTGGAACTCTTTCTTCTAGAGATACGCTAGTTTGAGACATTATTGAGGATCAGAAAGTGGACACACAAAGCACCAGCCCAGAGAGCTTAGGGATTTCTTCAACAACACCACTCAAGATGGTGTTGAGCGGCAATACAATATACCCCCTGGACAGGGTATATTGCTTGGTCGAGCAGTCTAGCTTGGTCATTCGAGATGCCTAAGCCCTCGGACCTATTCATAGGTGGCATGTACACATGAGGATATAGGGTATCATCACTTGAGACCGGGTGAGACCTCCCTGGCTTTTCACCATGGAGGAGATTGATGCTATGTTGCAACAGCCTATGCAAGTCTTCATGGGATGACTCATCGTTTTTGCACCTGTTTATCCATCCTTGACCTTTGTAGGTTTCTTGCAATAATTCTTCTCTGAAATAGACATCTTCTCGGGTGCGTCTCCTCCGATTTGAGCCTCCTGCTCCTGCTCCAGTTACTTAAAATCCTTGCTTCTCCACTTCTAGATCTCTCATTTGTTTGATCCCTGAAGTTGGCATGTAAATCACACCTCTTCATGATTTTTCAACTCCTTGTTAATCTTGGTGTTTTGTGTTCACCTTTTTTGTTAAGCGTTCTTTGTTGATTCCTATCTCTCGCCCAAATTCACTTTGAAGCCGTTTAGAATCATATGCTGTATCCTCAATGGGGTTCGAATAGTGAAGTCATCATGGTATTCTCCTCCATCTTCCTCATCTTGTGTTACGTATCGGGGTTGGTGGGTTGCAACCATAGGTATCAGCTTGCAATTTCCTCTTCTCTTTCTCTACCGCTTGTCAATTGGCCCACGGCCAAGAGCTAGTGCTCTTCCCAGATAAGGTATCGAAACTCCCACTACAGTCATGTCCTTTGCCACATGTTTCATTAGCTCAAATAGTCTTTGAATATGGTTAGTGACCATGCATGCTGCTTATGTAGTGAGAGCGTCTCTGTGCAACGTGCAAGAAGCATCACTCAAAAGACATCAGCATAGCCATAAACAAGTTCGGAAGTATGGAATGAATTTGATTCTGACCTTTGTACTAAAACAAATGTGACCCTAATTTTCTAGCACTTAAAAAGAATTCATCGATGAAATAAAGCATTTACAAGCACCTTCATGAATTACAATAATCAACATCATGATGAATCATGAGTCAACAACCGTTGCAAAAGGGAACTCCTCCTTTTGAATGGAGTTATGGTCGGGTTTGAAATGTCATTCAAACTCCAAATGTTTCAAACGTTAGAAAATTGAAATTTACCATGGCAGACATAGTAGACCACGTACAAGAGTACAAAAGATCAAATGATGAACAGACCCAACAATGAACAATAGCCCCAATACAAGGTGACCCCACATCCTTTCCCTACATATTCTCCAATCACTTCCTATCTTGGAGAAGGCCTCCCCATTTACCAGACATCTCATCCATAAAAAAGTGTGATTTGCACATCCCTAATTGAGACGCACAACCCATCCTAATTTCTCAATCTACTAGAATGATTTGAAAAAATCAGCAGGTTGATTTTTCACCAAGGTCTGTAATATCAAGCCATGGTCTTAGTTGTATACATCAGCAATAGCTTACAGATAACTCCCGTCTAGGTGAAGCTCTTGTTCTTGCACCCGGCACGCTTGTTGAGTATAAGCAAAGAGATACTCCAAGGGGTGGCGTGTTGAGTATAAGCAAAGAGATACTCCAAGGGGCGCCACCCCTTGGAGTATCATGCCCGAGACTTGATTCACTGCATCTCATCATCTAGTCCTGCTGATCACTATCAAGCACATTTGGTAGATACGCTTGAGATGCTTTCTCAAAAACTGCAATCTCATGTACCTTTCTTTTCTCAGGTTTGCTATGGAAATTCAAACACCAACCATAAAGTAGTACTTAAAGAAACTCTCAGTTTTTGGGGGGGATAGGGGTGAGATGAGATTATTCTTTCAAATTTCCCCCCCCCCCCCCCCCCCCCCCCCCCCCCCCCCCCCCCCTCCCCACCCTTTTATGTATCGCCTTGTATACATTGATCATAAAAAAATGTCGAAGATTCTGTGGGGATACTCAGTTGCAGATTAACAAAAGAATCATTTGGGATGTATGAAGGGTGGTTTGTGGAATCTTTAAAGCCAGGGCACTTGGAATTTACAATGTGTATAGAAGAACTATGTTGAGATTTTGGCTGATACATATAGCAAAGAAGCTTATTGGTATAACGATGCAGATTCCAGCCTGATCTGCATAATTCGAGTCGTGCCTAAAAGATATTCTGGAAGTTCAGCCTCCTCCCTTCCCTGGCCAAAAACATCGGTTGACAACAATCACCGGCTTTGGAGAAAAAGAAAAAGAGCTCAATTACGGTTAACAGTGTGCAAGTCATTGTAATATGCCCACAAGAATGCTTGAGCATAGTGATAGCTTCCTTACGGAGACAAAAGACGAGTTTACCTCAAGAAGGATAGCCATGTCAACTACAAGGCTTGTTACATGCTTGAGGACAAGATTTATGATACTTCTCGCCACAGATGATGATCCGATGTCCACATCAATCTAGAAACTTGGCAAAACAAACTGTGTCAGATTTTACAATGATTTACAGAAAGAGTCCTACACAACTATCTGCCACAAATTACTGGTGATTCTTTATTGTATGAACCGGTTCTTCAATGTAGTCTTGAAACAATATTGACAAAGGCTTTAAATCACTAAAACTTATTAAGCTGGCTGCTCTTTGTTTACACTTGTTGCTTTCACATAGAAGAGCAGCAGTAAGAAGAAACTTTCCTATGTATACAATGTGCAGAAAGCTTATTTTTGACACTCAGGTCACAGATGCATAGTTTCTGAAACTTAATCTGTTTTTCCCCACCATTTCTGATTCCTCAAATACCTCTGAACTCTACGTCTTCACCTGTATCAATTCTCTTTTGTTTCTTACAGATTTGTGCTGCAACCTAAGCCTGCTGTGGTGTACTTCCCACCTTGATGATTTCTGGCCCCCAATTTCTCCGCCACCTAGTTATGCTCACACCTAATCCCCTTCCAACTCTTGGGTCTAGCCCCTCCACCTCCCCCTACCCCTATCACCTGTATCCGACGGCCTTAAACGGGACCATCAAACTTGATTTGGAGCCACCGACGTCTGAAGATCCTTCACTGAAACAAGTTAGCCAACTGAACCAGAAACTTGAGGGACAATCCACAAAGGCACAAGTGACACGATTTCGAGAAAAACCCCGAGTGAGGACTTTGTATTGACTCCAGAAAGGGATGGAGGTCTCTACCAGCACCTCTATTGAAACTGGGTTACCTAGACTCCAACCTAGAATAGAAGATGGATTTATCGACGTGAGGATTGCCACCCTGGCGGCCGAGCCCTCTTTGAATTACCCCGGCTCAAGACGTCCAAACTTTTCCTCTAACAAAGAATTGCCCAAACACTTTTTCAGAATCCCTCATTTAATATAAGCAAACTTTCATGTGAGAGTTCAAAACTAGATCAAACCTTGTCAGATTCAATGCTACAGCTTTTCTATGCATTTTTATGTCCTCATTTGAATTAGAATGTAGCAAGAAGAAATTTGACCTCCAAAAAGTTGTCTTGTCGCATATATCTACAAGTTACAGCTTGTCCAAGCAAACATGCCTTAGTGCCAACAGCTCTTTTCACAAACCAATAGCCCTGTAGACGAAGCAACACAGTCTAATAAGAAGAAGAGCACAAAGAAACAAATGATCCTAACAAAGATAGTGTGGAAGAGAAGGCCCTACTAAACATTACCTTACTGTACTGATTAAAGACACCTTTTGAGTGCTTGAGGAAAAAGTCTGGGTAAACCATATTGATACCACAATCAACCACATAAAACCCAGGGTAAATAATGTCATGCTCCCCGCCTTAGAATCCTTGGGACACCGCTTGTCAATTAAGTTCATTCTTGCAGCATGTAACGTTTTGTACTCCCCTATGCAGGGGGGATGAGTGACAAGACAATAAAGCTCAATGGTATTTTCGGAAAAGGTTATATCTTTTTGTAGCGGAAAAGTGAGAAATGTGATCTCTATGCAAGGGTTACCTCTATGCAATATTCCAAAGTCTCACTCACACTCGTCCACAAATGGACTCAGACAACAAGGTAGATACTTTCCAAAAGACAATCTGACAAACATGTAGTTTAAAAACTGCTGAAAAATTTGAAGAATCAGGAGGTTCTGCTGAGGATGTCTTGAGAGTATGTCGTGGAGTTCATCGAAGAGGAACTCCAAGTACTCTGTAGAATCCAAAAGAGCCATCTTGCTCTATCTGTTCCTGGAGGGACCAGTTTGCTTTTAGGAAAGTAGACGCATGAAGCTTTGATAACACTATAAGGGGAGGGCACCATGTGCCAACTGAAAGAACAAACTAGAGCAGACTTTTAGTACTTCAAATCAACCGCACAGAAGAGAGAGAGAGAGAGAGACCACGTGAAACACGGAGTGGCAGAGTTCCACTCCCAAAGTGCACTGGCCCCAAACCCCAACGCCCCTTTCAATATTTCTTAAGATTGCTTTAGCAGGTTACAATTGCGGGTTGTTCATTTGCTTCCTGCACAATGGAATACCAGAGAGACACCTTGGTTTACATCTTTAAAGGCCCTTGGCCCTCAAAAGCATCACAGAAGAAAAGCAAACACATTGAAAGCACTCGAATCCAAAAGCTAGCCCTGGCCTTCAGTTCCGCGAATTACGGGTGTTCATATAGTTCTGCACATAAACACTTTTCCCTGAAATTGGGGTAGATACTATGTCACCATGTTTTGCCCAAGTCTTAATGTCTATTCCTTTATTCTTCTAGGATTGAGGCCCCTCGGCCAAGATCTGCAAGCTGGTAGAGTTAGGATTTTTAATCCTAACCCCTTAGTCTTCAATTGAAGGTTTTAGGCCCCTCGGCCAGGATTGGTAAGTTGGTAGATCTTCAACTAGGGCCACGTCACTTGATTGTGACATTGATAGACACAATTGAGTGTAGGGTGTGGTTAACCTTGCAATGCTTTGTGCTTGAGCAAGAGCTATGGTCTTGGTTACATCCTAATGACCAAGGTTGAACATTCCAATCGGCCCAATATTCCACTACATTGGAGTCGATTGGATAGGATGTATGTTACATGGAGTCGATTGGATAGGATGGTATTTTATCTATGCGGATGGTTTCTTACCAGAGGCTTTGGCTATGACTGTGGAAAGCCAACATGTTATCTTGGACCACTCTCCGCTCGTGTTCCAAATGTTGGAGCAACCTGTGACACGTGGCAAACACATGAGTGGTGGACTAGAGGACACTGTGGCCAGTTCACCGCCACCACAACTTCCGAGACAGGAGTACAATTTTGAGTAGCTGGACCATCAGAAATATTTGTGTTAGCCCTTGGCTGCTCTTTATGGTTGTATATATGCTCTTTACGGTGGAGAGAATGACATAGATTTCCTTCTACAGGTGTTGTCATGTTTGAACGCCTGGAAAGAACTGAATCCACAATCCCTTGATTAGAAGTCAAATGCCTTATCTAGTAGGCCACAGGCGACGAAAGTTACTAAAGTCTCACTTCGCTGAGCATACATGGTTGATGGGCTAGCTGGTTTAGTCTCTAGCTTAGCCTAGTATGCTCGTCTAGACTGGTTTGGACTAGCTTGGTCTAGTCCACCTTCGCCTTCGTCCAGCTTGGTCTAGCTGGTATTCACCCTTGTCTAGTTGGTGGTCTAGCTGGTCTAGTCTCTTGCCATGGTCTAGCCTGGTCGTCTCCACTTTGGCCTTTGTCCGACTTGGTCTAGTCTACTCTCGTCCTTGTCCAATTGGCGTGGTCTAGTCGAGTGGACTCTAGTCTCGTCTAGCTGGTCTAGATTGTCCAGCAAGTCCAAGGTGGCTGCATCAGAGGATTTGAATCACTTTGGCTGGTAGCGCGGATAATGTGTCGTGCTCTCTACAGTGGGTGGTCCTCAGTGCTATGTGCGTGACAATCTCACTCAAACAGACTGAACAGAAAAGGAAACCATAGACATCAACAGAGCACACAAAGACACAATAGCAGACCAGAACATATGACTCGACTACCTCAACGACTGATATAGACCCTGGCGTGGCAGCACACTCAGCTCCAGCCCAGGACTCACAGGTACAATGGGGGTGTCGAGGCTCAGATGTGCAGGGATGGTGAAGACGTCTGTGTAAAGACTCACTCTAGACCACTCCGTCGCTGGACCAGAGGTGAAGATGATAATCCCGATGACCAACCGCTACTACTCATATGTACCACCATAAAGGGCCACCAACGGCTCATAAATGTCAGCCATGTGGTGACCTGGCCACGATGTCCACTAGACCACCGTCGGTACCCTACCACTGCCACGTGTCACTCCCAGCCCAGAGGGTCCGTCCAATGTGAAACAGCCTAGACCAACTGTACTAACTGTCCAACTGTCTGCCTGTCCTGTGAAGTGACACTGTAGCCCGCCACAGGCTACTGTGCTACAGGCTCAACAAGGGGGCTCCAAGCAAGGGGCCATGGAGCCGTTGGCTAGCGTTTTGGCTAAGGTAAACATCAAGTTCCCTACATTCAAAGGACTCTCTTCAGAAGATGCTGACGACCATGCAAGGAGATTTGTATCTCTCTGTAGGGGTTGTGGTCTTAACAGGGAAGATGCCTACTTGGTACTTTTTCCATCCACCTTGGATGGCTTAGCAGACAAATGTCATCCCACCTTTCGAAAAGAGTGTTGTTGCAAAAAGTGTGGCAAGGTTCATCTACAACTGCAAGCATAGACCAGTTTTTTCAGTATTCCTCTCACCGGGACGGTGAGCGGTCTTGTGGCGGGAAACCTGTATAGCAGGGCTACAGTGTCACTTCACAGGATAGGCAGACAGTTGGACAGTTAGTACAGTTGGTCTAGGCTGTTTCACACTGGACGGACCCTCTGGGCTGGGAGTGACACGTGGCAGTGGCAATGGCAGGGTACCGACGGTGGTCTAGTGGACATCGTGGCCAGGTCACCACATGGCTGACATTTATGAGCCGTTGGTGGCCCTTTATGGTGGTACATATGAGTAGTAGCGGTTGGTCATCGGGATTATCATCTTCACCTCTGGTCGAGCGACGGAGTGGTCTAGAGTGAGTCTTTACACAGAGCACGTCTTCACCATCCTTGCACATATGAGCCTCGACACCCCCATTGTACCTGTGAATCCTGGGTTGGAGCTGAGTGTGCTGCCACGCCAGGGTCTGTATCAGTCGTTGAGGTAGTCGAGTCATATGTTCTGGTCTGCTATTGTGTCTTTGTGAGCTCTGTTGATGTCTATGGTTTCCTTTTTTGTTCAGTCTGTTTGAGTGAGATTGTCACGCACATAGCACTGAGGACCTCTGCCAACTGCGGCGGCTTATTTTGAGGGGTAACCACGTGGGTAGAAGGGGGCGGCTGAGAAACAGTGCTAACTGCTATCAAATTGAGCTTGGGAAAGGAAAACTCATTCTGGCTTTGACTTGGGTTTGAAGCCGTGGATGCACGAATTTTATGGCAATCCTTACTGTAGTGATCCTTCGTTTCGGGGCAATGACAGCAGGGAGGGGACCCTGGGACCCTTCTGGCAGGGGGCATTTGCTTTGGTAATGTCCATATTCCCCGCATCTGTAGCACAAAATGGGCCGATTCAAAGGACGAGTCGAAGTGCGAGGTGGTCCTTGCTCCTGGTGCATTGAGTTGGAGGTGGAGGCATAGAAGCTTTGAGGAGATGAGGGAGCATGGGTATTATAAAAGCTCTGAGAGGGAAAAGTACTCTGCATACCTTGCATAGGAGGGGCTATCAGCAAAGGTGGCATATGGTGTGGATGGCCACAGGTAGAAACCATGTTGGACGCAGGTGCTGGCCCTTGCTGAAGAGAAGGACCAAGACTTTGCTGTATTTGTCGCAATCCCTTGAGGTAGTAACAATCCTTATCCTCATGTCCAGATTTTTCATAGAAGTGGCAGTAAACCCGAAGGGGGCATTCCTGTGGAGGGTGTCCTGGAGAGCGGCATGAGCTACACCAAACCGTAGCCTTAGTCTCTTGCTGACACTTGAGCTCTTCTAGCGGTCTTGTGGCGGGCAACCTGTAGCAGGGCTACAGTGTCACTTCGCAGGACAGGCAGACAGTTGGACAGTTAGTACAGTTGGTCTAGGCTGTTTCACACTGGACGGACCCTCTGGGCTGGGAGTGACATGTGGCAATGGTAGGGTACCGACGGTGGTCTAGTGGACATCGTGGCCAGGTCACCACATGGCTGACATTTATGAGCCGTTGGTGGCCCTTTATGGTGGTACATATGAGTAGTAGCGGTTGGTCATCGGGATTATCATCTTCACCTCTGGTCCAGCGACGGAGTGGTCTAGAGTGAGTCTTTACACAGAGCACGTCTTCACCATCCCTGCACATCTGAGCCTCGACACCCCCATTGTACCTGTGAGTCCTGGGCTGGAGCTGAGTGTGCTGCCACGGCAGGGTCTATATCAGTCGTTGAGGTAGTCGAGTCATATGTTCTGGTCTGCTATTGTGTCTTTGTGCGCTCTGTTGATGTCTATGGTTTCCTTTTCTGTTCAGTCTGTTTGAGTGAGATTGTCCCGGTGAGAGGAATACTGAAAAAACTGGTCTATGCTTGCAGTTGTAGATGAACCTTGCCACACTTTTTGCAACAACACTCTTCTCGAAAGGTGGGATGACCATAAGCCCGAGTAACACCGCAAATAGGGTTAAGCTATAGGGTTAAGCTCCATCATGATAGCAGAACAGAAAGGCCTTCACAGCAACAGGATGGCAACCATCGAGCAATCTTATCATGTAGGGTGGGGTGAAGTTTTTTGGGGTGAGGAAAAACTTGCTCCAGGATGGCAACCAAGTGAAAGTTGAGAGTCAGCTATGATGCGGAGTGGGGGGGGGGGGGGAAACATGCTGAGGCTGAGAGGGGTGGGGAAGCATAGATAGGGGGCTGGTTAGGGGCGAGTGGAAGGGAGGGGGTGGATAGGGGCGAGGGGGGGGCCTCGGTAGGGGCGAGTGTGTTTGAGGGGTGGGTAGGGGCGAGGGAGGGTGAGGGTAGGGGCGAGGGGGGAAGGGGGAGGGTAGGGGCGAGGGTGAAGGGGGTGGGTAGGGGCGAGGGTAAGAGAGGGGGTGGGTAGGGGCGAGGGGGTGAAGGGGGTGGGTAGGGGCGAGGGTGAAGGAGGGGGTGGGTAGGGGCGAGAGTGGGGAGGGGTAGGGGCGAGGGTGAAGGGGGTGGGTAGGGGCGAGGGTAAGAGAGGGGGTAGGGGCGAGGGTGAAGGGGTGGGTAGGGGTGAGAGTGGGGAGGGGTAGGGGCGAGGGGGGGGGGAGGGGGAGGGTAGGGGCGAGGGTGAAGGGGGTGGGTAGGGCGAGGGGGGCTAGGGCAGTAGATGAAATCCATGGTCCCCTTGTTGAAAGAGGAGATGCTACAAAGCGCAGCCACCATGAGCAGGACAACTATAAAGAGAATGGAATTCATCAGGCAGGACGAGCTCTGTGAAGGGAGCTTTCTTCTGGGAGAAGCAGACACCAATGGGGCTGATTTTTGATGTTGGGTGAACTTCTGTCGAGGAGATTTCTTCCCACTTCTATTTTCAACTCAATGCACTAGGAGCAAGGACCACCTCGCACTTCGACTCGTCCTTTGAATCGGCCCATTTTGTGCTACAGATGCGGGGAATATGGGCATTACCAAAGCAAATGCCCCGTGCCAGAAGGGTCCCCTCCCTACCGTCATTGCCCCGAAACGAAGGATCACTACAGTAAGGATTGCCATAAAATTCGTGCATCCACGGCTTCAAACCCAAGTCAAAGCCAGAATGAGTTTGCCTTTCCCAAGCTCAATTTGATAACAGTTAGCACTGTTTCTCAGCCGCCCCCTTCTACCCACGTGGTTACCCCTCAAAATAAGCCGCCGCAGTTGGCAGAGGAGCCATCGGGCGTCCTCACCCGGGCCCAGAGAGCCGCTCTCGGTCTTAGCATTCCATCAAGTTAAACTCCCCCGCACATTCTCACACCAGTGAATACCGTGCTTGCATTGCAACTGTTAACAAGCAATCCCCTAGTGCCATGAAAGAATCCAAATCTTTGCTCTCCGATATTGATGAAGCTTTCTTGGAAGCAGTTTCCGATCTCCAGAAGATCAAGATACCAGAAGAACAACAGGACCCCAACAGAGAGATACAAATCTCCTTGCATGGTCGTCAGCATCTTCTGAAGAGAGTCCTTTGAATGTAGGGAACTTGATGTTTACCTTAGCCAAAACGCTAGCCAACGGCTCCATGGCCCCTTGCTGAGCCTGTAGCACAGTAGCCTGTAGCAGAATAGGAGAGGGCTTTACTGGAGAAGGTGATCTGGAAGATGTGGAAGCGGATGAAGGAATGGGTGATGTATGTGGAGGGATAGGTGATGAGGTTGATGGACTTCTACTCGGTACCAAAGGTCGTCTTCTGTTGTTGCAAAAAGTGTGGAAAGGTTCATCTACAACTGCAAGCATAGACCTGTTTTTTCACTTGAGCTCTTCTAGCTCGCCTTCTCTACCCACTTCTTAACCATAAATTCACCTGGTTGCTGGGGAAGCTTGGCAACCAGAGACTTGGTTTTCGTCATAAGTTCTGCAAAAGTCTCCTCTGTGGATGGAGCACCATGTTGGCTAACTCATCCAACACCTTCTCCTGGTAGTCACCGGGCCTAAAAGCTGCACAGAATTGTTGCCTTAAGACTGCCCAGGTTGCAAAATGGTTTTCTGCAAACTGGCTGTACCACTTGTCTGCTAAGACATCCAAGGTGGATGGAAAGAGTACCAAGTAGGCATCTTCCCTGTTAAGACCACGACCCCTACAGAGAGATACAAATCTCCTTGCATGGTCGTCAGCATCTTCTGAAGAGAGTCCTTTGAATGTAGGGAACTTGATGTTTACCTTAGCCAAAACGCTAGCCAACGGCTCCATGGCCCCTTGCTGAGCCTGTAGCACAATAGCCTGTAGCAGAACAGGAGAGGGCTTTACTGGAGAAGGTGATCTGGAAGATGTGGAAGCGGATGAAGGAATGGGTGATGTATGTGGAGGGATAGGTGATGAGGTTGATGGACTTCTACTAGGTACCAAAGGTCGTCTTCTGTTGTAGTGCTTCAGAGGGCTCAGTAGTGCGCTTTGATGCTCGACTGACCACCTTGTATGTGTCATGCAGTGACCACCAATCCAACCAACCTTCGGCTAAGACAACCTTGCACTGGCTGGCTGAAGACTGGTCTAGACTCTACTAGACCAGGCAAGTGACTAGACCAGGCTGGACCAGGGACGAGGAGGACTAGACCAGGGTCGAGGACAGGTTGGACCAGGGCGAGAGAGGACTAGACCAGTTGGACCAGGCGAGAGGGGACTAGACCAGTTGGACTAGGCGATAGGAGAACAATGCAAGGCAGGTCGGTGAAGCTAGGAAAGGTAGGCGAAGCTAGATAAACCTAACTAGCTTCAAGATTTGCACCTCACAGAGTGAGATTTCAGTTGAGGTCCCACCGTGATCGCCAAAATGAGAGCACCTGTAGCGCGGATAATGTGTCGTGCTCTCTACAGTGGGTGTTCCTCAGTGCTATGTGCGTGACAATCTCACTCAAACAGACTGAACAGAAAAGGAAACCATAGACATCAACAGAGCGCACAAAGACACAACAGCAGACCAGAACATATGACTCGACTACCTCAACGACTGATATAGACCCTGGCGTGGTAGCACACTCAGCTCCAGCCCAGGACTCACAGGTACAATGGGGGTGTCGAGGCTCAGATGTGCAAGGATGGTGAAGAAGTGCTCTGTGTAAAGACTCACTCTAGACCACTCCGTCGCTGGACCAGAGGTGAAGATGATAATCCCGATGACCAACCGCTACTACTCATATGTACCACCATAAAGGGCCACCAACGGCTCATAAATGTCAGCCATGTGGTGACCTGGCCACGATGTCCACTAGACCACCGTCGGTACCCTGCCACTGCCACGTGTCACTCCCAGCCCAGAGGGTCCGTCCAGTGTGAAACAGCCTAGACCAACTGTACTAACTGTCCAACTGTCTGCCTGTCCTGTGAAGTGACACTGTAGCCCTGCTACATGGCTCGACATGCACGACGCCCGGTCAGACTACTTACCATGGAGGAGATTGATGAGATCCGCCAGCGACCGATGCTGGATCTCTTGTGATCTAGCTATCCCAGCTAGCTGCTTAGCTGCTTAATTCACAACCTAGCAGTTTAGGATTCCATAGTATTTTATTTTGTCATTCTGTCATTTTGTCATCTTGTTACTCTGACTTTGTATCAGATCCACCACATTGTAACTTTCTGGTCTCATAGGTCACTTTGGCCTTTTGAAGACTTCTACCATCATCAATATGACCATTGAGGAGGAACAGAAGAGGAGGACTAGAGCCCTCCATTACTGGTATCAAAGACACCAAAAATGTAGAAGACGAAGTGAAGGAACTCTTGCAGCGCATGGACACCCCGGAACCTATGCACACAGGTGCTTGGAGAGTAGGAAAGAAGGGAGTTGATGAGAAGGGAAACGTCAAAGAGAAAGCACTTATTTTTTGTGTTTCCCGACTTTGGAAACGAGGAAGGAATTCTTGAAGAAGAGACCAGCACTTAAGAAAACTGGAACATTTATGAGGGATGACCTTACTTTAGCACAAATAGCACATATGCAAGAGTTGATGCCAAAGATCAATGCAGCAAGGGAGACGGGAAAAATTGCCTTTTATAGAGGAGGGAAAGTAGTGGTTTTGGAAAAACGCACAGCATGACGGTGCGAGACATATGGGACCACACTCCGGATGGCGGCATGGAATTGTAATGGATCATATAGGCTGGATGTGGGTGCCTTTGAGGATAGCTTCAGAGATAGAGACATTGTCTTTTACTCAGAGACACATCAAAAATCTGGACAGTTGATGCTAAGTGTGACTGGTTATTTATGGGAGACAGCTTGTCGGCCAGACGCTAGATCCCAACATGGGAGTCGAAGTTCAGGAGGGGTAGCAGTCTTATTCAGGGAGGAGTTGCAGCTGCTATTACAGATTGTCCGGAGAGATGACCAGGCGAGATACATGTGGGTGAGACTGAGAGCTGAGACAGGCAGATTCTTATACATTGCTATATGTTACTTTCCCCCTAGCACATCGGTCTATACCTCACCTAGAGGGCAATCCCCTTTCTCTATACTTGATGATGACAGAGATGGAGATATCATTCTCTTGGGAGACTTTAATGCCAGGACGGCCAACTCCCAAATGGTATTTTATGATACCTCGGAGGAGATGCTTAGAGAGATGGATATATCGGAGATGGGGCTTGACAGACACTCACAGGATAGAGAGCACACAGAGTATGGGAGATATCTCATGGAGATGACGACTACGCATGGTCTGGCCATACTTAATGGTCTAGAGATTTTTCCTTCGTCTGGGGGATTAACATGCTTTCCACACAGACATGGGGCAAGTACAGTGGACTATGTCATGACTTCACCGAGCTTCATCTCTAATATTCAAGATTTCAATGTGGGCCCTAGGCCTGTTGGAGTAGCAGTGAACCATGCTCTCCTGACTTTTTCAGTCTCTTTCCAGTATAGTGTCTCTCAGACACCACGGAGGATTGCACACACACGGTATACTTTTACACCAGAGACGGATTCAGTTTATGTGGAAGAGATTTACAGACGGATGTGGGCAGCCGAGCCTGTATATACAGTGGAGGAGATCACCACTTTATTGACGGAGATCTTGCATGGGGCAGCAGCAGAGGCATACCCACACACTCAACCAGATCAGAGAAGACGTTCTGGGAACATGCCTCAAAATAGTTGGTATGATGAGGAGTGCAGAGAGGTGAGAGTTCAGATTCAGAGCGAGCTTATACTTGGAGTCATTACATATAGACAGTCTCAGATTGCCCTTCGGTGTTTAGTGCGACGGAAGAAGCAGGCCTTTTTAGCCCAGATGGAACGTGATTTGTATCAGCTCTTCTTGAGTCTAGATTCAGGTGAGGCTTGGCGTCTCTTCCATGAGCACTCTCCTCCTCCAGTGATTACCTCTCCCGAGACTTGGGGTCAGTATGCAGCATCATTATATACAGTACCTGGGCAACCACCATTACCAAACCCTCTAGAGTCATGTCCAGCCACTAGTACCTTCTTTACCACTGAGATGGTGAAGAACGCCATTGACAGGATGAGGACTAGGAGAGCATATGATCATGATGGGTTGGTGGCAGAGCACTTGATACATGCTAGAGATTTACTGTCAGAGGTTCTTGCGCGGTTATTTAACCGTGTCATGTGTGAGGGACTACCCGAGTCCTGGAGATTATCTACTATTGTACCTCTCTTCAAGGCAGGGGACCCCACAGTGCCAGGGAACTACCGTACAATTATGATAGGGCACACATTGGCACGGTTGTATGCATCCATTCTTGAATAGCAACTGAGTAAATGGGCAGAAAATGAGGGCATACGAGCAGCAGGACAGGCTGGATTCAGGAGGGTTTTCTCCACTTTGGACCATATTCTTACACTCAGAGCCATTATTGAGGAGGGTCGGGCACATGGGAGACGGATGTATTGCTGCTTTGTGGACTTCTGCAAAGCATTTGACACAGTGCCGAGAGCCAGATTGATGCATAGGCTACTGAAGTTGGGAGTACCCACAGAGATCATATGGGGGATCATGGCTTTATACGGCTCAGTGACTGGCCAGGTACGCACTCTTGAGGGGATTTCTGACATTGTTCATTCCACTATTGGAGTGAAACAGGGGTGTCCTTTGTCCCCTACACTTTTTGGTATGTATGTAGATGAGGTCTCGGACTACATTGACAGAGAGGGTGACAGAGGCGCTCAGCTAGCAGGGACATGGATCCCTTTATTATTATATGCTGATGATATTGTGTTGATATCAAAGTCGTCAGAGGGCATGCAGAGACATTTGGATGTTTGCACAACTTTGCAGAGGATAGTGAACTGTCTGTGAACCTTGGTAAAACCAAGGTTATGGTGTTTAACACCACACCACAGTGGGTCAAGAGATTGGCACCTACACTCGTATATGGTCGGGACACTGTGGAGTACACAGATGAATATACATATCTGGGGGTGGTATTCATGGGACCGAGGTTTACTCTGAGGAGAGCAGCAGAGACTAGGCTGTCAAGAGCCTATGCGGCATTGGGAGGGCTAGAGAGGATGTGTTCGCAGGTTCAGTTTCAAGAACCACGAACAAAGTTATGGCTCTTTGATACTTTGGTTGCTTCAGCTATGCTTTATGGGGTCCAAGTGTGGGGACCATCTGTGAATCATGACAGTTGGAGGAACATGGAGAGACCCTTGGTATTTATGATATCCCGGATGATTAGAGCCAAGGCCTCCGTACCACATGCAATTATTCGAGCGGAGGTAGCCTCCCCTCCTATAGAGATTGAGGCTCTTACCAAATCAATGTCCTTTATGCACAGTCTATGGGATACACATAGAGGCAGATATACTAGATTGGATCTTGAGTCCTCTAGACAGTTAGCGATGCAGGGAGATGCATCATGTTGGTATGCGCAGATGACCTCGTGGTTTCAGAGGCATGGTCTCAACATGGATAGATTGCCTCCCTTTCAATATTCCCTGGATGCACCCTCCCTGCCAGTCACACAGACGAAGATCACTAGACTCATTCGTCAAGATCTTATACAGTTGGACACCAGGAGGACATGGGTAGAGCCGATGTAGGAGTTGGGCACGAAGATGGCTTTCTACAAAGAGCACCTCCTCCCAACTTTCGGGAGATGGGTTTGTGACTCGTCCGAGCTACATGGACACTCATTTATCTCATGGTCTGCAATGTGCTATTGGTCAGATTCGCACATCCTCACACCAACTGGAGATTAAGACGGGTAGATTTAGAGGGATACCACCGGAGTCTAGGATATGTCAACTATGCGGTAGAGAACCAGAGACAGAGCTACACTACATATGCCACTGCATTGTGTATTATGAGATACGAGGGCGCTTCCATTGCTTATTCAGGGAGGGTTTTGGACCCCTAGATAGAGTCATGAGGTATCAGGACCAGAGATGCCTTGGCTTATATCTACTTGAGCTACACCGACATAGAGATAGTCTGTTGGGGAGACATGGAGTACGACAGTCGCAGAGACAGATCACAGACTTCTTTGGATCGAGGGAGCCAAGAGACCAACCACCAACATAGGGTTGTACCCGCATTCATACCAGAGGCACCGTCATTGAGGGGGCGACTGAGCTCGGGAGATCGAGACGACCACGACCGAGACAAAGGAGCACACTCGATCGACGGAGACTCCAACAGAGGATCAAAGACATTCTAGCACGACACCCAGATTGTCATTGAGGGCCTATTCTACATTTTCACATTACACATTTTACATTTCACACTTCATTTTCAGTTTTCATTTTTTGTACTTTCAGTACTTTTTGTACTTGAATTTCAGACATTGTATTAGAATCATTTTTTGTACTTTCAGTACTTTGTATACTTGAATTTCAGACATTGTATTAGATTCACCACTTTGCATCTCATGGTCTCATAGGTCATTTTGGCCTTTTGAAGACGTTAATATATCATTTCATTTCATTTCTCTCTCTCTCTCTCTCTCTCTCTCTCTCTCTCTCTCTCTCTCTCTCTCTCTCTCTCTCTCTCTCTCCGTTCTACGCGTAGCACGTCCGGCAGACCTACGCACGCTCAGTTGTTCTACGCGTAGGAAGTCAATATCTCCTACTCTATTTCATTTTAAGCCTTAAGGAAATTTTAAGTTAAAAGAGATTTTAAGCCTTAAAGTTTAAAGGCCTTTAAGCTTTGAAATAAACTTTTAAAGTTTAAAGGTTTTTAAGCTTTTAAAATAAACTTTTAAGTTTGCCTTACTCTCAGTCCCTCACCCTAGTACCCTAGTACCCTACCCCACATTTGTGGCTCGGGTTCCATGGATCCGCCTACCAAAGGAGAAGGCCTGGGTGTAGATAGCTACACCACCCCCAAAAAAATGATGGCTACTTTCAAACGGAGAAACAGAGATACTGTACTATCATCAGGATCCTTACGAGTCGGGAAAACCTCCAGGATACATGATGAGCTACTGATGGAGAAGGTCCAGGTGATGCTCAAATCAGAACTAAACTATATGAGGGATGACATCAGGAAGGAAATGCACGCAAATGCTGAGAGCTATAGGAACTCCATGTATGGAGACATGATGAGAGAACTAAGGAGAGAGATCCGGGGGATACAGAATGAGGAATTTCAGATCGTGAAAATGGAATTACGAAACCTAATCAAGGCGGAAGTAAATGTAACAGAATGCGTTATGCAAAAGAAACTCGATGAGGTAGTAGCAAGTTTTGAAGCATGGAAAACAAATATGGAAAAGCACATGGGGAAAAAGATGCAATAATCGAGGAGCTAAAAGGAGAACTTGCGGCTTGCAAATCCGCAACTAAGGAGAAGGGAGACGACCAACCTTCGGTGCTGAAGGAGCTCGAGAACATGGAGGATCAGATGAAAGCTCTACGGGAAGGAGAGGAACAGAAATCGAAAACGGCATCTTCATGGGCGGAACGTCTTGTTAAGACACAAGAAAAGGTTGATGAAGTAGAGAAATGGATTGAGGATAAGAAGAAAGGGAAGGCCCAGATGCCTGAGACCACACCTACCTCCACCTTTATTAATATGACAATTGAGGAAGAGCAGAAAAGGAAGAATCGGGCTCTGCATGTGCGGGTCACAGGAGTCAAAGACAAAGAGAATGTAGATGAAGAAGTGAGGGAATTGCTACAACGCATGGGCATCACAGAGCCTACTCACACAAGTGCATGGAGAGTGGGCAAGAAAGGAATCGACAAGAAGGGAAACGTAAAGGATAGGGCACTTATTCTCCGCTTCCCGAATATAGAAATAAGGAAAGAATTTCTAAAGAAGAGGCCAACTCTTAAGAAAACCGGTATTTTCCTGGGAGATGACCTTACATTGGCACAAGTGGCACACATGCAAGAGTTGATGCCAGAGATCAGGGCAGCAAGAGAAAAGGGGAAAATTGCCTTTTATAAAGTAGTGGTTCTGGAAAAGCGCTCATCATGACGGTGCGAGAGCTATGGGGCTATGCTCCGGATAGCGGCGTGGAATTGTAATGGATCATATAGGTTAGATGTAGGTGCCTTTGAAGACAGCTTTAGGGACAGAGACATAGTTTTCTACTCAGAGACACACCAGATACCGGGACAGCTTATGCCACATGTGAAGGGGTATTTATGGGAAACAACTGGTCGACTAGACAAGAGATCTCTACGAGGTAGCCGGGGTTCAGGAGGAGTAGCAGTCTTATTTAAAGACGAGCTGAGACCACTACTACAGATTATAAGGAAAGATGAACAAGCAAGGTATATGTGGGTGAGAATGAGAGCCGAGACAGGTAGATTTCTATATATCGCTATATGCTACTTCTCTCCGAGTACATCAGTCTACTCCTCACCTAAAGGACAGTCCCCTTTCTCCATATTGAATAATGACATATGAGAGTTCTCTAGAGATGGAGACATCGTTCTCTTAGGAGACTTTAATGCAAGAACGGCCAACTCTCAAGCAGTATTCTATGATACTTCTGAGGAAATGCTCAGAGAAGTGGATTTATCACAGGAGGGGCTTACTAGAAACTCACAGGATAAAGAACACACTGAATATGGGAGACATCTCATGGAGATGGCAACTACACATGGTTTGGCCATACTTAATGGTCTAGAGAATTTCCCTTTATCTGGGGGATTCACATGCTTCCCGCACAGGCATGGGGCCAGTATAGTGGATTATGTCACGACTTCACCAAGCTTTATTTCTAGTATCGAGGACTTTAAGGTGGGACCCAGACCGGTTGGGATTGCAGTGGATCATGCTCTCTTGACCCTATCAATCTCCTTCCAATACAATGCCTCTCAAGTACAAAGGAAGAAGACACACACAAGATATACTTTCCCGCCAGAGACTGATTCAGTCTATGTGAAACAGATCTATAATAGGATGTGGGCAGCTGAGCCAGTATATATTGTAGAGGAGATTACTTCTCAGCTAACAGAGATACTACATGGAGCAGCACAAGAGGCATACCCACATACTCAGCCTGATCAAAAGAGGATCTGGGAACATGCCTCAAAACAGTTGGTACGACGAGGAATGCAGAGAGACGAGAACCCAGGTCCAGAAAGAGCTTACACTTGGGATCATCAAGTATAAGCAGTCTCGGATTGCTCTTCGGCGTATAGTACATCGCAAGAAAAGGGTATTTTTAGCCAAACTGGAGAAGGATTTATATCAGCTCTTCTCGAGTCAGGACTCACATGAGGCCTGGCGTTTATTTCATGAGCACTCATCGCCTCTGACAATTACTTCTCCTGAGATTTGGGGTCAATATGTAACAGCATTATATACGGTATCTGGACAGCCTCCATTACCAGATCCGCTAGAGCCATGCCCTGCTACTAGTACTTTCTTTACTGCGAAAATGGTGGAAAAAGCCATTGATAAGATGAAGACAAGAAGAGCATATGATCATGAGGGTTTAGTAGCAGAACATCTGATCCATGCAAGGGATCTACTTTCAGAAGTCCTTGCTCGTCTGTTTAATCGGGTCATGTGTGAAGGATTACCTGAATCTTGGAAATTATCTACTATTGTACCTATTTTCAAGTCAGGGGATCCTATGATACCCGGGAACTACCGTACCATTATGGTGGGTCACACATTGACCTGACTGTACGCATCCATTCTGGAACAAAAATTGAGTAGATGGGCAGAGAATTGAGGGCATAAGGGCAACAGGACAAGCTGGATTCAGGAGGGGTTATTCCACTTTAGATCACATTCTAACGCTCAGAGCCATTATTGAGGAAGGAAGAGCAAGCGGGAGAAGGATGTATTGTTGCTTTTTTCGGAAAGCTTTTGATACAGTACCAAGGGCCAGATTGCTGCGTAGAATGCAAGAGTTAGGGGTCCCCAAAGAGATTATCTGGGGGATCATGGCCTCACACGGGTCAGTAACTGGTTATGTACGTACTCCAGAAGGGGATTCCGACATTGTTCATTCCACCGTTGGAGTAAAGCAGGGATGTCCACTGTCCCCTACTTTATTTGGTATGTATATAGATGAGGTATCGGATTACATTGATAGAGAGGCCGACAGAGGTGCTCAACTTGCAGGGTCATGGATCCCTTTGTTGTTGTATGCAGATGATATTGTATTGATAACAGAATCACCAGATGGAATGCAGAGGCAGTTAGATGCATTACATAAATTCGCCGAGGACAGCGGACTGTCGGTAAATTTGGGTAAAACCAAAGTTATGGTGTTTAACACCACACCGCAGTGGGTTAGGAGATCGGCACCTACATTTGCATATGGCCAGGATACAGTAGAGTACACAGATGCATACACATACCTTGGTGTGGTATTTACAGGACCGAAGTTTACTCTTAAGAAAGCAGCGGATGCTAGATTGTCCAGAGCCTCTGCGGCCTTGGGAGGGTTAGAGAGGATGTGTTCACAAGTGCAGTTCAGGAACCACGAACAAAACTTTGGCTCTTTGATACTGTGGTGGCTTCAGCTATGCTTTATGGGGTCCAGATTTGGGGACCATCTGTGGATCAGGATAATTGGAAGTCAATGGAGAGACCTTTGGTATCTATGATTTCCCGAATGATTAGAGCCAAGGCCTCCGTACCACACGCGATTACCCGAGCGGAACTAGCTGCCCTCCGATAGAAATTGAAGCTCTTACCATATCAGTGTCCTTTCTACATGGTTTATGGGATACAAATAATTGCCGATATACTAGATTGGCCCTCGAATCCTCTCGACAGTTAGCAATGAAAGGAGATACATCATGCTGGTATGCGCAACTGTCCTCGTGGTTTCAGAGACACGGGTTCAGTATGGAAAGATTACCCCCCTTCCAATACTCTCTTGAGGCTCCATCACTGGCAATCACACGAACGGAGATTAATAAAATCATCCGCCAGGATCTTATACAGTTGGACACTAAGAGGACATGGGTAGACCCTACACAAGAATTGGGCACGAAGATGGCCGACTACAAAGAAAACTTCCTACAGCTATCTGAAGGTGGTTTTGTGATTCGCCCGAGCTACATGGATACCCACCTGTCTCATGGTTTGAGATGTGCTATTGGTCAGATTCGTACATCCTCACACTAGCTGGAAATTGAATTTGGCAGATTTAGGGGAATCCCACCTGAGAGCAGAATTTGCAAGTTATGCAGAATGGAGCCGGAGACAGAATTACACTACATATGCCATTGCACCGTATACTATGAGATACGTGGGCGTTTCTATTGCCTATTTAAAGAAGGCTTTGGACCTCTAGATAGAGTCATGCAATACCAAGATCAAAGGTGCTTAGGCCTGTACCTACTGGAACAACATCGGCACATGGATAATCTAATGAGAAGACAAAGAGCACTACAGCCTCAGAGGCAGATCACAGATTTCTTCGGATCGAGAGAAGCAGGAATGGAAGGAGAAGCAAGAGGCCAGCAGCGAGCACAAAGGAGTACCCACATTCATACCAAAGGTACCCTCATTGACAGGGCGATTGAGCTTAGGAAATCGAGACGACCACGACCGAGATGCAGAAGCACACTTCACCGGAGGAGACTACAACAAAGGATTAGAAGCATTCTAGCCAGACACCCAGAATGCTCCTAAGAAGTTTATCTAATACTTTGTATTTATTTTTTCGCATTTATTTTCACACTTTCACACTTTTCAGACATTGTAACAAACTCACCACTTTTGTATCAGTTTGGTCTCATAGGTCACTCTGGCCTTTTGAAGACGTTAATATAACATTTCAATTCATTTCATTTCATTTCTCTCTCTCTCTCTCTCTCTCTCTCTCTCTCTCTCGCAGATGCAACAGAAGCAGATGTTGAGAAGGAGAAGATACAACAGAAGAAAATGTTCCTCTTCAAAGAACCACTTCAAGAGACCCAAAAGAGGGCCTCCAAATCCCCTTTCAGTTTATACATTTGGTATTCATCTTTCTTCTTACACCTTATGCATCATTCACGAAGCTACTCTGGGCATATCGCACTTCTTTCAAAAACGACCTATATCACCCCTTTTCAACTAGCTTTCGGCTTGGAAGCCATTGCCCCCTTTAAATTCAACTCAGGATCCCCTTGGGTAGGCAGTTTTCGTGTGGATTGGGGTATGGTGTCTGCCTATCTTGTCTCTCCATGTTCGAAGAAAGTAGATTGTTAGCTTCTAGCGCTCTCCAAGCAAAGCAGCTCTGTCACAAAAGCTCCATCGCAAAGCATGGCACGATCGTCATCTTCACAAGCCAAAATTCATGCAAGGATCCTTGGTGCTGCCCTACCGGGCTCGCTACCAAAAAAACCAAAAAGCTCCCTGCTTGGCAAGGGCCATACAGAGTGCAGGAGATTGTACCCCAAGGAGTGGTACAATTATCAACCTTGGAAGGTGTTCCTCTGCCCCTAGTCAATGGATTTAGACTCAAGTGTTATCATCCCACAACTTGACAAATCTCTTCTAGCTCCCAATCTCTTCGGATATGAAGAGCCCACTTAGATGTTGCATTTGCAGTAACCTATCTCCCTCTCAGCATCATTCTATAGCCTGCTCTCTACGGTACCTCAATATTCCTTCTACTAATAGTCATTATGTGTTCTTGCTATCCTCTTTTTGTAGTTTGTGTCGAATATGATCTTACCAAGTTATATTTTGTTGTTCCCTCTAACTCTGATCGCTTCTATGTCTTCTATTTGGGGATCGTACCCATGTCTCCCTCTCAAACTGAACTCTCAATTGTTGTTCCTTCTAACTCTGCTCGCTTCTATGTCTTTTGTTTGGGGATCGTACCCATGTCTCCCTCTCAAACTGAACTCTCAAGAACATATGTGACACTCCTATTGTGATAGGCACTACTTATCCTACCTCTCCATGCACACACTTCTCTCTAGCTCCTCTTTGAAATTAACAAAATTAGCAGACTCACCTTTGATTGAACTCGCTTGAGAAGTCTCTTTATCAAGGTTTATTGCTTAACCCATTGTTTTCTTGCCCGTGCTCGCCCACCCTCGCCTTTAGCCTTTAGCCCTTGGCCATCCTCACCATTAGCCATTTGATCCTAGCTTTTCGCCTAGTCGTCATCTCTCGCCTTTCGACTTTGTTGATCGCCCCTTCTCCTCTTTGGCCTCTCTCCATTAGCCCCACCTTAAACTTGCCTTTTGCCTTTGACTGCTCACCCTTCGTCTGGCCTCTCGCTATCCCCACTTGTCAGCTCGCCATTCACCTTTCGTCTCTTGTCATTCGCCCTTTAGCCCTCAGTGCTGGCCTTTCACCCTCCCCTCACTTGTCAGCTCGCCATTCTCCTTTCCTTAAAAATCAAACCAGTAACCTACGTGGAAAAATCGTAATACTAACTCTACCAGCGCAACTTATTACGAAACCCCTTAAAACTGGTCGTTTGTTGCCTCTTCTCAATAGCAAATCCTCCCAGACCAGCCTGTTGCGCAACCTGCAAAGCATCAGTTGAATGTGCCCATCGATCTCCCCAGCCACCCCATCACCTTTTTGCCCTTGCATACAGGACCGTGAGCAAGGTAAAGCGTCTGTAAGCCCACTCGGCTACAAAAATTCACATGTATTCCTTGCGAGGGTCAGGGTCAAGGTGCTGTAGTCTCAGGATTCTTTGAATGTATCTGGGTGTGGGGATTCGTTGACCTGTAAAATATATATGCTTTTGTGAAATTTACTCATTTCAGGGACAGCTTGCAATCTCTGTGACTGAAATCATTCACTAAAAATTGTGGTCATCAAATACAAGATGGTTCTAACTCGAAATAAGAAGCAATAGCTTTTGTTTGAGCAAGAATCCTCCGACACTTCTTTTATGGACAACAGTGAGAATAAGTCCGACTATGCGCCTAGCTCAGAGAAATTGTCAAATGAGGAGTACTTCGGTGAGGATTCGCCCCAATCACCAACTTTCCACTGGGAAAGATGACAACTCTCCAGGTGCCTTGACCATTTGGTGCACTCTACTCTGCGCCATTGCTGATGGTCTTATCACCTACAAGTACCAAACCCATTACTAAAGGATATTTTCTCCCAACAGTAGGTGATACATCTTGGTTTCCACAATCTAGCACATGCCGATCTAACTGGCAATATTTTGAATGCTAAATTATGTGCTATACTGATCACTTTTCGAAGCTCAATGGGAGGACTCTTACAATGAAGGATGTCGGGCGAGCTATGGGGATAACGTATGTACCCGTACCTTTGTCTACCACAAAAACATTCTCCAATCTCTCTCCTGAGGACACTGCCAGCGTCTGCCAAGAGTTGTTGACGCATTCACATGAGGAGTATGTCAAGAACTAGCAACTCTACTCCATCTTAGAGTATTATTTCTTACTGTGTGCAACAGTCGCCCCGTCATCTCCAGTAGTTTGTGATGCTTCTTTTTGTCTTTGCCACTATTTACCCTACCCTTTTCACCATCTACTCTTTAAAGCGCTGTAAGGGCCTCCTTGTAGTCCTACTCTTAACCAATGCATCTGAGCCACCGACTTAAGGTGGCTTAGATACATCCGACAAGGAGGTTGCCCCGTCGTCTAAAGTAGTTTGTGATGCTTTTTTTTTTTTTGTCTTTGCCACTGTCTGCACTACCCCTTTCATCACCTGCTCTTTAAGGCACTGTAAGGGCCTCCTCGTAGCCCTACTCTTAACCAATGCATCTGAGCCCCCGACTTAAGGTAAAAAAAAAAGTTTTACTTTAAGCGGTGATATCAATTCAAGAACAATCTTGCAATCAAGTAGTAATTAGTATAATCAGGAAAATAGTTTCAACAGAACCAGGATTAAATGGAAGCACCATAGGGATGAAAAAAAATCTTGGATGACTTCTTAGTCCAAAAAAGAAGCTGCATGTTCAAGTTGCACTCGCCCAAAGTAATTAAATAAATAAACGAGGGTTTGGTGATTTCGGACTCTCGAAGAGCACCTGAGGCTCACTCACGGGAAGCTTTTGGGACTATATTGTGGGAATGTGGGTAATGCATGCGAATTAGCTTTTTCATATCAAAAAGGGTTTGATCAAGAGAAAAGGGAATGGATAACTTGTATAAGAAGCTTAGATAAGTGATAAGAGAGTAGGTAAAAGGAGCTTAGATAAGTGATAAGAGAGTAGATAACTTGTATAAGAAGCCTTGATAAAGATAGAGAAAATCTCCGATAAACTAGACAACAAGGTAGATTCTGTACAAAAGATCAGAGTACACCACAATACACCATAGGAGACTGATGACACTAAGAGACTCGAGCACCTCACTGTACTATCACTGCCAAAGACTACTACAAGACCGAGAAGAGAAATTGATGACTGGCTGACAGCACACCCAGCTCTAGACCAGGCCTCAAAGAACAGGAACAAGGAAGTTGCAGAGGCTAAAGTGCAATAGAGGAGTGCAGTAGACTCTTACTGCAGACAACACTATGTAATTAAAACTACTACTCACTCAAGTGACTGGAAGATTCTTACTGATATACATCCCTTCATAGATACATCTGCTCAAATATCTACACAACTGGTCTTGGCCGCAACCATCAACTTCCACAGGTTGAGGGTAAGGGTGCTGGCGCACAAGGTACACAGAGCACTCCTGACCCATACGGCTACTCTCGTAAACTCGTCCACATGGCTACACTCAGGTACCCTGATTCACACAGATACGCCTTGGTACCCCTGGCCCACGTGGTGTACGACTAAACAGCCTTTAGTTGGCACACCTTTCCAATTGGCTCATGCCTTGCCTCTGGAAACACTCTCCAACCTTTACGCTTGTCTCCACTGCCGCTGCTGGACCACTGAAGCTGGCTACACTTTCCTCCACACATACCCACTCCACATACAAAAATTGAACTTTTAACGCACCCTTAAACCGAATGCTCAGCCCAGGGCTACCATCTCTAAACACAAGCCAATAGGGAAAGTTTAGTAAAGTTTTGCTCTGTCTACTTCCAAGGATCCTGACAAACATGCAAACTTGAGAACTAGACAATCCATAGTATTATAACTTTTCTTTTGGGTATTCTCTAATCGAAGAAGTACGTGATCCTTGTATTCCAATGTGGAGCGAATTCGGCTTAATGAGTTAATGGAATAGAGCCTACCTTCTGCAATTGTGGTATATGCTTAGAATTACCAATTAAGGTCTGCATAGAGGTGATGGTGATATGATTTCTTTATTTGCACTATGCTTTGGACAACTCGCTTTTGTCAGTCGTGCTCATGCTTTTCCATTATGAGACCTATTCATTCAACTGAAAAATCAATCTTTTGTGTGTTTTCTGATACTTAATGAAAATGCATCATGCCAAACAGTTGTGTCAAGCTGCACAGACAGGGAACCCCGAGAATTTAGTACACGAGTGGAAAAAAATATGGGTATGATATTTTATATTCTAGAAATATACGCAGATTTACCAGGGAAAAACATCGACATACCAAACCCAACGTGAGTGAAAGAAATTTTATTCATATCACAGCATGCCTTAGACCAAACAGAGAGCTTAGAATAGGGAAAGTTTTTGGGCTTGTGCATGTCTCCCATATTGCAAAAATGTTGGCACGAGCATGATAGCCAAAATTTAACCTTAGCAATCCGAGGTATGAGCTTGAAACGAGAGTCCCGATAAGCATCACTTCCATTTATGAACGTGTCCAGAAGCGAACCTTTACAGACGGGTCTTTTAGCACCAAAAGAGAAGACCAAGCTGTAGTTCGGCTTCGCTGGCACCTGACAATCCAACTCAAAGACAGAATTAAGTTAAGCCAAAGACGCGTCCATGAAATTTCAACTTAAAAGAATTACATGCTTGCAAATTTTCAGTTTTATCATTTGAGTCTGAAAAGGTACATATATCATGTCTAGTCACCAATATGCTTTTGAGCACTTTAGTTATAGAAAGTAAGAGATTGAAGATAAAAGCATCTAGGCAATACAATTAGAGTGTGAGACAGTAATCAAGAGGAGACAGTGTTTGCTCCCATCAAAGGTCACCGTTCCCCTTCTCACCACATATAGTCTCTCTAAACAAAGCTGCCCTTTGCAAAATTGGTTGATAGTCCCGAATGTGCCTTGGGGTATCAATGCTTGTCTGGAAACTAGTGCAAGCATGGCAAGTGAATGCCATACTCGATAGTCCGGGCCAATCTACTGAATATTTCAACACATGTATATGAAATTTCAACTTAAAAGACGTGTCCATGAAATTTCAACTTAAAAAGTATTTACATGCTTGCAAATTTTCAGTTTTATCATTTGAGTCTAAAAGGGTACATATATCATGTCTAGTCACCAATATGCTTTGAGCACTTTAGTTATAGAAAGTAAGAGATTGAAAATAAAAGCATCTAGGCAATACAATTAGAGTGTGAGACAGTAATCAAGAGGAGACGGTGTTTGCTCCCATCAAAGGTGACCATTCCCCTTCTCACCACATATAGTCTCTCTAAACAAAGCCGCCCTTTGCAAGATTGGTTGATAGTCCCAAATGTGCCTTGGGGTATCAATGCTTTCTGGAAACTAGTGCAAGCATGGCAAGTGATGCCATACTCAATAGTCCGCGCCAATCTACTGAATATTTCAACACATGTATACATCTTGCTCTCTAGCCAAGCTGCATGACCTTTGGTGTCACATTAAACTGCAATGACCCTTGATGTTATATTTTAGAAGCTTTTTGTTTTCCGCTAAAAAGATCCTTCTATTAGTTTTTGTAACTGTTCAATGGGCTATATCACCCCAACCTAAGAAAAATTGTACAAAAAGGGGAGACTCTCCCAAAATGAAAGACAAAAGATATACAATGGCTACATCAAATAATGGGAGTGGGAAAAAGCAAAACAGAAGGTCTGTAGTGCCAATGGAAACCATATCTTACTGTAACGAAAGGTCCTGGATACCACAAACTAAAGAAAGCCTTCTACCATCTCTAGCCATGTAACACCAAACCCTCCAAATAACCCAGAGGCTCAGGCTTTTGATTGGTAACACCAAGGCATCTCTGGTTCATTTGGAGGGCTTGGTAACAACAAGCCCTCCAAATGTACCAGAGGCTCAGGCTTCTGATCAACTCTCTCCCATCTAAGGTCTCTCTCCCAAGCCCATGTCGTTGTTGAGAAGTCAGGCACAGGGCACTGCTGAGGGATGAGAACTCTTTGTTCCTTCGCATGTCTACCCTCTCTAGTCATGTTATGTATCCATCTATATTTGTTCTTGGTATACCCCATGAGGCGTGCACCCCTTAGCCATTTGGAGAAACCACATTCACCTACTCATTGCCACTTCTACAACTCAGTCACCAAAAGAAAGTTATGGATGAGTTGGCTACCCTAATGCTCCAGCCAAATGAGACATTTGCAAAACTCATGACCAGAATAAAGTCCATGGGTCGCCAAGCTTCCCCAGCAACCAGGCAAATTTATGGTCAAGAAGTGGGTAGAGAAGGCTCTTCCTAAGACTTCTCAACAAAAGCTCCGAGAGAGTCTCCGACTTGAAGCCATTCTGGAGGAGTTTGTCACTGCTATCACAATAGAGGGGACAAGGAAGCTGTTCAACGACTCTCCTCACGTAGGGACTCTCTCTATACTCTTGGAAAGTCCATCTGACCCCTTGACTTCTTTATGTAAGGAACTACAAACCCTCAAGTTACAACGAGCTCTTCAAGAGGAGAGATCCTTCTCTCTTCAACAGGAGAAGCCCCCACATCGAGAGGCTTTAGACTAGATCAAGCAAGAGCTAGAAGAGCTCAGGGCTGAGCAAGAGTCTAAGGCTGTGGTTTGGTGTAGCTCATGTTTCTCTCCATGGCACCCTCAACAGGAGTATCCCCTTCGGGCTTATTGCTTTCCCGTGGACGAAGCCCACATTGGGTGAACCACGTATATCGTGTACTCTCTCTCTCTCTCCTCTATAATCTCTTGTGTGTGAAATCTCTCTCTCCATTAAGTAGTCTACTCAAATATCTATTTAGCTACGTCTTATTTCCTAACAGAAATTGCCTGCGTAGACTTGGGTGTAGTGGAAACGGAGGCTGAAATGAGCCCGAATAAAAAATCTGAGTAGACTAAGCTCTACGAGCTTACCCAAAATATTTGTCGACCTGCGAGCCCTCGCCAAAGCTCACAGAAATCGGAGAAAGTGAGCAGGCGTGTGCTAGAGCTGCTAGCAACTAAGCCCGGGAGGACGCAACCTGCTCTGATACCAATTGTTGGAATTAGGGTTGCAGAGAAACGCACACAGCTTGGAGAAGACAAAGGAAGCTCAAGGCGCACAATAGAGAGTGTGTTACTTAATGTGCAATGGAAAGATAGATAGCCCTAGAGTGATGGGCGTATATACAATGCACGGGGGAAAAAACCTTCTAAAGAGGGAAAAAATGCCCCGGCGGGCCTAGTGTGTTCACACACATCACTACCACATGTATATGGCAACGCAAGGGGGACACCCTTCTGGCAGAGGACATTTGCTTTAATAGTTCCCATATTCCCCGCATCTATAGCACAAAATGGTATGATTAAATGAGCATCTCCGTACTCAAGAAAAAAAGAATTCACCTTTTCCAAGATCAATTTGATAGCAGTTAGCACCATCCCTCAACCGTCACCTTCTACTCATGTGGTGGCCCCTAATGACAAGTTCAAGTAGGTAGAGGAACCCGCTGGCGTCCTCACTCGGGCACAGAGGGCATCCTTGGGTCTTAGCCTTTTAACAAGTCCCACTCTTCCACTCACTATCCCACCAGTGGCTACCCTGCTTCTCGCTATTGATAATTCATCCCCTTGCCAAGCAAGGATCCTCATCTTTTCTCTCCATATTGATGAAGCTTTCTTGGAAGCTGTAACAGACTTGGACACTCCAAGTTGAGAATCTACCACGACACCACAATAAATCACTTCAAAACAGTTCACAGTTCATAATTGACTCAACACTGGCCCGACGGAGTTCCGTCCCTAGAGATATTGGCACCGCTTTCGGTATTTCTTTTTGTATTAATCTGCAACTCAAAGTACAAGCGAGTAGTCGGGAATCACTCTCAGACTCTGCGCCCAGATGCTCTGAGAAGTGAGAGCCCAAAGACTCTAATAAAGGTTTTACAAGGGATGCTAAAAGCAGAGCCGAGAAGCTTCTTCTCCAACTCACGACAGACGGATTTGTCACACGTCCCAGTTACATGGACACACATCTATCTCATGGGTTACGATGTGCTATAGGCCAGATTCGCACATCTTCACACCAGCTTGGGATTGAGACAGGTAGATTCAGAGGCATACCAGCAGACAGTAGGATATGTCAGTTATGCCATGCAGAGCCAGAGACAAGAGTTTCACTACATATGTCGCTGCACATTCTACTATGAGATACGGGGACGCTTTCATTGTTTATTCAGAGATGGTTTTGACTCGTTAGATAGAGTCATGAGATATCAGGATCAAAGATGTCTCGGATTATTCCTACTTGAGATACAGAGACATAGAGACGCTCTATTGAGTGGGCAAAGACAGAGACAGTCTCAGAGACGCATCTCAGATTTCTTCAGCCTGAGTACCACAGAGGCAGAGGGGACACCATCATCACAGAGCTCGGTTCCCACCCATACATACACCAGCGGTACTCTCATTGATCGAGCTATAGAGTTAGGGAGATCGAGACGACCTCGACTGAGGAGGGGAGCCACGCAGCATCGACGCAAAACCAAAGGCTCTCTCTCTCTCTCTCTCTCCCCCCCCCCCCCCCCCCCAATTGCGTAGATAAAAATAAAGCAAAAAGCTGCTGCAAATTCCTGCTTTTTTCTACTTCCGCAAATCCCGCCGCAAAACGCGGGCGTCCGTACAACCTGCCATGCGTCAGCCCAGCCCGCCTTTTTCGGCAGCAAGCCACGTCAGCATTTCTGCAAGACTTTCCAATTCGGCCAACCACGTCTTCATTTCTACAAGGGGGGTCCTTGCTAGAAGGTGTGTGTGTGTGTACTGGGTAGCCACGTTACCGAGGTGTGACATACCCCCCTTATGAAAGCATTGTAATCGCCCTCGATTACGCCTGCAAAACAGACAGAAGCCATAAACTGTCTTAGCAGACACTGACTGTTAGTACCGACGCACTAGGAACACACATCTAGCACATGTACCGATCGACAGTCACATCATACGACATCATAGGACATCACATGACAAATCACATTTAATATTCATTCGGATCTCAGACCATGCTTTATCGGCAATGCAATTAGCAATCGCATCTAGATCCACTCAGGACCTCATAGATGCCCAATTGGCTAATCCCTATTGCAACCATGTCTATCGAGATCATTCAGACCAAAATGCTGCAGTCATTTCGTCTATCAGTTCCTGCACTTAAACAAGTCAAGAACAAATCAGTTTCATATTATCCAGAATTCCATTTCATAAAGTCATAAAGCAAAATACTGTCAGCTCTCAGTATCCCTGAAGCTCAAAGAGACATCAGTGACTAGTATTAGAAAAACCGAGGCATCTGTTGACAAAGGAGCGGAGTAACTCCCCTCTTGTGCAAACAGATCTCCGACCAAGCTGAATTCGGGGTTCCATTTGGAATAGACTATGCTAAACCAAAAGCTTCAAGGTAAAGTTTCACAATCTGAGGAGTATCTGCTAGGTCCCCCTCCTCCATCCACTTCGCATCCAATGCAGGATAGTTCTTGAATTTAACCAAGAACCACCTTCTCACTTTACCCTTATTCTTTCTGTCCTTATGTGCCAATATCTGTTTTGGAACAAGGATCTCCTCGTTTTCTTCCACTTCAGGTTGCTCATCAGGCTCCTTGTCTTCAGGCACATCACCTTTAAAAGGTTTCAAGAGACTCACATAAAATGCAGTGTGAATCCTCCAAGTGTCACGCAGTTTCAGTCGGAAGGAGACATCATTGATCTTTGCGGAGATCTGGAAAGGTCCGTAGTATCGCATGCTAAGATTTGGAAAAATCCTCTCCTTTCCCTTTTTCTTTCTCAGGCCTGCCTTCTCAAAACGTAAGAGCACCCAATCATTCTCCTTCAATTTCAAATCGCGACGATGGCAATCTGTTGATTTTTTCTGTCTTTCCTGAGATTTCTACAAAGCCTCGCGGACCTTGGCAAAAGCCGTGTCCAAGTCGTGCGTGTACTCATCGGCTTCAAAAGTCTTATCTTTCGTGCTTAGGAAGGGTGGAACCTTCGCAGCACCTTCAATAATCTCAAATGGTGCCTTTCCTCTCGAAGAGTGTATCGTGTTGTTGTAGGAAAATTCCACCAAAGGTAGATACTTTTCCCATTGAGTCTTCTAATCTGAGATGTAAGACTTCAATAAATCTAAAACCACTGAATTGGCAATCTCAGATTGCCCGTCAGTCTGCGGGTGGAAAGATGATGAGAAGTGCAACCGCGTGCCAATTTTCTCCCAAATTGCTTTCCAAAACAAACTTGTAAATATGGGGTCCCTGTCGGAGACAATCTGAAGATTTGGGCCACAAACAGTTTCGCTAAGTAATCCGCCCGAGTGAATGGCAAAACCCCGTTTCGCATGACTCATCAACTCCTGAATGGAAGCTGAATTTTGTTCTAAGCAGTGATCTCGGATCTCTGTAGGAAGACCATAGATAAACCGCTCAATTTGTTCTTTGAACGAGATCTTCTTAAATGAAGAGGCGGATAAAAAAGAGCTCCAGAATCTCTCGCAATAAGCGTCCACTGTATCCTTCTTGTTCCAAGCAGTACGTATGTTGCGTTCATACTCTCGAGTCAACCAAGAAGAAATAGAAAGCCTTTTGAATTTCAGCCATTTAACTGGCGCTGCCTTGTTTAATAGAAGCGTGGACCACTAAGTTCGAGCATTCCCCTTGAAGTAAGAGGCAGCTCTTTGAATCTTGGAGTGCTTTGAGTAACGCCCTCCTGAGAAAGCTATGTCAAACTGCTGTATAAAAGACAAAGCTTTCGAAGCATCTCTATAACCAGAAAATGTGTCAAATTTTACTGATTGTCCACCTTCCTTAAACTCTCGAACTTTCTTGCTTTATCTTCTAGAAAGTCATACTGGTTGGCTTTATACAAATTTTTATTCTTTGCGTAAAAGCTGCTGTCATCAGAGTCCGAACTATCTGAAGACAAGTCCTCTGTAGAACTGTCAACCACGGGGCGAGATTTATGCTTCTTTGCCTTTTTCTTGCCCTTTGTGAAGCTTTGCCTTTTGCTTCGCTTTTTGCCTTTCTGTCTTCTTCGCTCGAGTCAGAGGAGCTAGAAGAACTCGAAGAAGAAGAACTCAAAGAAGAAGAAGAAGAACTCCTCGAAGAAGAAGAACTCCTTGAAGAAGAAGAAGAAGAAGAAGACTCGAAGAAGAAGAAGAAGAAGAAGAAGAAGAAGAAGAACTGGGTACTCCTTCAAATGGAACACGCTTCTTTTGCTTTCTTGCCGATTCAAAAGTAGACCGATGACCCAAATAATCCGGGTAGTCAGTTCCTTTCTTCTGCTTTTTGCTGTGCTTTTCTGCTTTATTTTGCACGTCAAAAAGCTGAGCAATTCGTGCATCAACCACCTCTTCTAATTCTTGCTCTGTGTACATCCTCGGAGTAGGGGGTTTCTTGAGAGCCGGTGTGAGGGGTGGTTCTGTTGTCTGCCGCCACTGTGAGTGCACCTCATCGAAAGAGGTCTGGCTCATATATTTTGCAAATTTCGGGTCCTTCGCAAAATTAAGCATCATCTTTGTTGCATCGCCAATCAATCGTCGATGCTCCATCTCTTCGAGCTCCACCTGAGTAGGCCAAGGCGGGCTGTACTCCTTGCGTGAATCTTCGTTGTGATCTCTTCCCGCATCTCCGGATGCAGAGAAAGTTGATTGATTTTTGTCTGAAGCAATAAGTGCCGCATAAAAAGAATCGGATTTTCCGTAGAAGAGAAATTGGCCGTGCTCTGATACCATTGTAACAGACTTGGACACTCCAAGTCGAGAATCTACCGAGACACCACAATAAATCACTTCAAAACAGTCCACAATTCACAATTTATTCGACACTTGCCCGGCGAAGTTCCGTGCCTAGAGATATTGGCCCCAAAGACTGGCGCCCCTTTCGGTATTCTTTTAGTATTAATCTGAAACTCAAAGTACAAGCGAGTAGTCGGGACTCACTCTCACACTCTGCGTCCAGATGCTTTGAGAAGTGAGAGCCCAAAGACTCTTATAAAGGTTTTACAAGGGATGCTAAAAGCAGAGCCCAAAAGCTTCAAAAATCAAAAGCATATTCTCTCTCTCTCAAGCTCTCTTGAGCCCAAGCAAAAGCAAAGGAACTCTCTCTCTCTCTCTCTCTCTCTCTCTCTCTCTCTCCAATTGCGTAGATAAAAATAAAGCAAAAAGCTATCGCAAATCCCTGCTTTTTTCTGCTGCTGATAAAACCCACCGCAAAACGCGGGCGTCTGTACAACTTGCCACGTGTCACCCCTGCTCGCTTTTTCTGGCAGCCAGTCGCGTCAGCATTTCTGCAAGACTTTCCAATTCGGCCAGCCACGTCTTCATTTCTACAAGGGGGGTCCTTGCCAGAGGGTGTGTGTGTGTACTGGGCAGCCACATCACCGAGTTGTGACACAAGCAGTAGCCGACCTACAACATATTAAAGTACTAGAGAAACCACTAGTAGAAAAAGAAAAGCTTACACGAAAGACAATCTTGAAGAACACCTTCCAACAAGTGTTGCTCTATGACATGTTGTGGCTATATGCGAGTTTTCGAAGTGACACCCTTGCAGTTATTCAGTCCCTTCACCCTGGAGAGCAGGTCCTAGTGGCGGGCACCTCCCAATGCAACCATCAGAGTCCTATATGATATCCTATCCCACTTCTCCCCTCAATGATTATAGAAGCCCTCGTCTCACTGTGTCCATCTTGGGGTAGCAATTCTCAGGAGTGATTGTGCATGGTGGATCTGGCATCAACATGATGCCTGAGTTCACTATGTTGGCCTTAGGTCTGCAGCCTACCCGTCCTGCAGGAAGAGCTGAAACAGGAGGAGCCTACCCGTCCTACAGTTCTGCTCCCTTCACAGTTACGTTGGCCGACCAGAAGGACACTCTACCTGTCACAAATTGATGACGTGGCAGCAGACAGTACACGTGGACAGACGTGACAACAGACAGTACAGATTTTTGGAATTTGCGCTGGCATGCTGACCTGGCAGACTATGGATTTTTGCGTTTTGCACTGACAGTTGCTGACGTGGCAGGCTGTACGAATTTTCGCAAATTACACTAACTGCTTTTTGGTCAGTTTTTGGACAAGATGCTTTTGAGTTTATTGCTTTTGGGCATCCCTTGTAAGAATAAAAGAGCCCTATGGGCCTCACTTCTCATAGCATCTGGATGCAGAGTCTGAGAGCTGAGGACCCCTAGGACCCAAAGATTAATATAAAAGAAATACCAAAAGGGGCGCTAGTCTTTGGGGCCAATCTCCCTGGGCACGGAACTGCGTCGAGCCGTGTCGACCAAATTGAACTATGATTTTAAAGTTGCGAAGTATTTTAAGTGATTCTCTCTCGTGTTGCGAGAGATTCTAGACTTGGGGTGTCCAAGTTTGTTACAGTGGTATCGGAGCATGAGGCGTGTGCTTTTCTCAAAGCATACATGTCCTATCAAAGAGGAGACATGCCATTGGGGCACTTTGTAAATTGATATTGAAGAAGGTTCGTGGGCGAGCCTGGACTTACTAGCCACTTTCACCCTTACTTCATCGCGCATCGGGTGCGCTCCTGTCTTCATCGCTCTGTCTTACAAGGCATAAAGCCATTAATAATCCCAGATTACACATGGGTTCTCGTGGGGAGAATCTGACAGAGATAACACCTCCCAATTCAAATCAGGCGTGGGAACTAAAGAAAAGAATGAAGATTTGGGCAAGTTTTTTGGTGGAGAAGTTTGCCCGAGTAGAATACAAGCGTCCACTGTACGTTGACGTGGGTGTGAAAAGATTGATGAAGTACTCTAGAGACCCGAGATTTGCGAAACACCTGAAAAACTACCCGATTGATGAGATTCGCTGAGGACGGGATGAAAGCTGAGAGGACAGACGAGTGTAGAAAAGAGGAAGCTTTACTCGCAGGAAGAGCTGGAACAGAACTGTTGACCAGAAGATGAACTAGATACTGAAAATGACACTGAAAGAGATACTGATGTACTAAAAATCTAGTTGTTTGTGACAAATAACCGGAAATAGGAGCGAGGAACTCGCATCTGTAAGGATTGGGAAGCATGGAGCTGGACATCCACTCTTTTGCAACAAGGTGAGCCATCTCCTTGTCTGCTTTGCAGGTGAAATCAAGGATGAAATGGTGAGATCGAGAACAACAACAGCTCAGGAATGAATCGGATATCCTTTCGATTCGAGATAAGAATGATGAATTTGAATGAATGAATGAATGAATGATGATGCATGTTGAATGATTCTCGTGCATCAAGATTCCCATATGAATGGGATGATGGGTACTGTGGTGTGGAGCAGTCACAGCTCCCGGATGAACCTGATAACGAATCATGGATCACGACTGATTCAATCGAATGAATGATTAAACCACTTGTTCAGTATGAACTTGGTGATGAATTAGGATCCCATGAAAAGATTTCTTGCACATGATAGTGCTTGAGGCGACAGATTCTCGCACACGACAGTGCTTGAGACGAATGATTCTTGCACACGAGAGTGCTCGAGGTGAATGATTACTTGCACACGACAATGCTTGAGTCGAAAAGCTCTATAGACATGACTGCAATATGGAATTAGTTAACCCGACATCAGTGAGGTCCGGAATGGATCTAGATGTGGTTACTAAATACGTTGATGGCAGTCATGGTCTGAGATTTGGAATGAATTTTACTGTGCTTGATTTGTCATGTGATGTCCTGTGATGTCATTTGCAGTGATGTGACTGTCGTCTTTGTACAAGTGCTAGATGTGTCGTATCTAGTGCGTCGGTACTTGGAGTCAGTGTCTACTGAATTGGTTTATGGCCTCTGTCTGATTGTGGGCGTAATCGAGGGCGATTACAATTCTTTCAAGAGGGGGGTATGCCACAACTTGATGACGTGGCAACAGACAGTACGAGTGGACAGATGACGTGGCAACAGACAGTACAGATTTCCGAAATTTGCGTTGGCATGTTGACGTGGCAGATAGTACGGATTTTCGCATTTGTGCTGACAGCTGCTGACTTGGTAGATTGTACGGAATTTCGCAAATTACACTGATTGCTATTTGGGCAGTTTTTGGACAAGCTGCTTTTGAGTTTATCGCTTTTGGGATAAACCGCTTTTGGGGCTCTGCTTTTGGGGCATCCCTTGTAAGAATAAAAGAGCCCTAAAGGCCACACTTCTCATAGCATCTGGACGCAGACTCTGAGTGCGGAGGACCCCTACGGGAGTTGTACTTTGCTCAAAGATTAATATAAAAAAATACCGAAAGGGGCGCAGTCTTTGGGGCCAATCTCTCTGGGCACGGAACTTTGCCAGGCCGTATCGACCAAATTGAGCTATGATTTAAAAGTTGTGACGTATTTTAAGTGACTCTCTCTCGTGTCATGACAAATTCTAGACTTGGGGTGTCCAAGTTTGTTACACTACCCATTGGGCATAGTGGACAAGGTGCCTCTGCAGGTAGCCATTAGTTTGGATTTTGTTGTGGTTCGTCTTCCCCAACTTGGGGTGTCCAAGTTTGTTACACTACCCATTGGGCATAGTGGACAAGGTGCCTCTGCAGGTAGCCATTAGTTTGGATTTTGTTGTGGTTCGTCTTCCCAAACTTGGGGTGTCCAAGTTTGTTACACTACCCATTGGGCATAGTGGACAAGGTGCCTCTGCAGGTAGCCATTACTTTGGATTTTGTTGTGGTTCATCTTCCCCAGGTTGAGGAGGTAGCCATTAGTCTGGATTTTTTTGTGGTTCGTCTTCCCCAGGTTGAGGGAGGATTTCCTTTGCTTATCGGTAGACCATAGCTGCAACACACTAAAACACTACATGATTGGGGGACACTAAAACACTGCATGATTGGGGGAATGATGCAATGTGGATACATACTCCTACTTGGTGAGCCTATACAGAATCGTGGAAGGGGAAAGAAATCTCCTTCACGGGAGTTCACCCACACCTCAACCTCAGCCCCAACTCTGTACGACCAAGCCAAAGCCCTTGGTGTCTCGCGGTGAACTACCCTTCACCAAGCTTCCTCAAGGCGGGTTATAACAAAAAGATGCTGATTTCAAAATTGATGAAACCCCAAATCATGATGTCTCTCTACTCCTAGACGTGGCAACCTCCTCATCTATAGTGAAATCTTTTGTAGTACCATCTCCACACCCAATAAAGGGAGCCAACTTTGATGACTTTGATACCCACCTGCCATGCTGCCACGCTGTTAGACCAGATGCAGAGCAGAGAATCATATTTGTTGTGCTATATGTCACAATAGATAAGATTAGCCCCTTTTCAAAGTTACAAAAGCAAGAACTAATGGTTTTGAAAGAGATTGGTTTGTAAAACGTCTGGGAAGACCAGTGACTGTATGGATATCTGATCCTCCTACCTTGAATTGGCATTCGACAGAGAGCATGTTTGAAAAAAAACTTGGAATAGGTCAGCTTAAGCTTCCTCCACCAAATGCTCTCCCCTACCCACCCCCTCTCCCCCTCCTCGCCCCTACCCACCACCCTTCCCCTCTCGCCCCTTGCCACCCTCCTCACCTCACCCTACCGTCCCCCTCTCACCTCTACCCACTCCCTCCCTTCGCCCCTACCCACCCCTCTTCCCCCTCACCATCTCTCCTCGCCCCGACCCTCCCCTCTCACCCCTCACCAACCTCTCTCCTCGCCCCTACCCACCCCCTTTTCCCCTCGTCCCTCACCATCCCTCCCCTCTACCCTCGCCCCTACCCACCCCCATTCCCCTCTCGCCCCCCTCACACACTCTCGCCCCTACCCTTCCCCTTTTCTCCACCTCGCCCCTACCCACCCCCCTCATCCACTTGTTACCATATACATGTGGTAGTGATGTGTGTGAACACACTTAGGACCGCCGGGGCATTTTTTCCCTCTCTAGGAGGTTTTTTTCCCTGTGCATTGTATATATGCCCATTCATTCTAGGGCTATCTATCTTTCCATTGCACACTAAGTAATACACTCTCTGTTGTGCCCCTTGAGCTTCCTTCGTCTTCTCTAAGCTGTGTGTGTTTTCTTGCAACCCTACTTCCAACAATTGGTATCAAAGTAGGTTGCGTCCTCTCGGGCTTAGTCGCCAGCAGCTCCAACACACGCCTGCTCACTTTCTCCGATTTCAGTGAGCTTTGGCGAGCGATGGTAGGTCGACAAAAATTTCGGGCAAGCTCGTAGAGCTTAGTCAGCTCAGATTTTTGATTCGGGATCATTTCGGCCTCCGTTTCCACCACAGGCAATACTGCATAGGCTATTTCGTCATTTTGAGCAGAATTTCTGTTAGTGCCGTTTTCTGCATAACAAGTCCCTTATAGTCTTCGACGGTCTGTGCTATATAGCACGTGTTGTTCCCGCTTCGTTTATCCTCTTTTCGGGCAGTTTTCTCATCAGGTGCAACATTTACCATGGCTGACAACAACACAAATGTGTTCAAGATGTTTGCTGCTGAGGACAGATTGGATGGGGACAATTACCCTAAGTGGGCTTAATGATGCAGCATGTTCTTGTGTCAAAGGGTGTCTGGAATATTGTGCAGGGCATTGATGTACGTCCTGGTTCTGAGGATGTTGCAGTTCTTGCTGCAAGGATTGCTGCTGCTGTTAGAGTTGTTTTGCCGAGAGGAGAACAAGCTCGTTAGAATGTAAAGGATGTGCAGGCTTATGCATTGATTGTGTTGTCTGTGAAGCGCACCATTACTCCTCACATTCGTTCAACAAAATTTGCAAAACAGGCTTGGGATATTCTGGCCGGTCTTTATGCAAGCCGCAATGAGGCTAAAATTGCTTTGCTGCGTAAAGAGCTGGAATCGAAGATTATGCATGAGGAAGATGATATGGACACTTTCCTTGCTGGTGTAAAGAATATCAATGATTAACTTATTTCTGCAGGTGAAGTCATTTCAGACAGTAGTTCCCTTGTGTAGACTGTTCTTGATGCCTTGCCAAACTCTTACTCGACTTTTGCTAGTACTTGGAGACTTACAACCCAAGGAAATCCTGAAGTTGTGAAGTTTGATGCATTGTGCACATTGCTATTGTAAGAGTCACTTTCCAGAAAAAACAGGCCCAGACAACGTGCAGTTGTACTTGCTTTTATTGCTGCTCAAAGAAAGGGTGGTAACAACAATGCATCCACTTCTTATAATTGTTCTGCGAGTGGAAAATCACCTGTTCCTTATGCTTTTGCTGGAAGCAATTCTGGAAATTGTGGTGATAAGGGCAAAAAGAAGATGCGTTGCTATTATTGTAAAGCTAATGATCACTTGATCAAGCAGAGTCCTAAGTTGAAGGCCAAAGAGGCTAAGAAGAAAGAGAGTGGTTCCACTTCAAATGTTGGTTCCACTACAAATGCAGCTATTGTTGAGTTTTCTGCGAAAGGAGACTATGGTACTGATGTTGATGCAGAATGGGCTTTTAGTGCAGAGTGCACTTACAATCCTGCTGTCCATGATGCATGCATGTCAGTTGCTGCAGATTCACGTGTGTGGTATTTTAACAATGGTGCTATAAGGAAATTACCTCACATCGTGAATTGTTCACCTCTCTCGAGTCTGTCCCTCATGGGAATTCAATCACTTGTGCCAACAACGCCTCTTATCCGGTTCATGGAGTTGGAAAGATTGTGCTTACTGCTTCAAATGGCAGTTCCTTCACACTTGTTGATGCACTTTATGTACCTGGGATCAAGAAGAATTTTGTCTGTATCTGCACTTGCTAGACTTGGACTTGTAGTCAAATGTGTGGATGACAGATGTACAATTTATGATCTCAGTTTTGGTGATGAAATTGTTGTATCTGGCCTTTTGTGCCGTGGGCTGTATAAGCTCACTTTGTATGATAAGTATGGACAAAATTTTGCAAATGCAGTTGCAGATTTAAGGGCTGTTTCAGATGCAAAACTGTGGCATGCACGTTTTGGGTATCTGAATTTTGCCAGTTTGTTACATTTGTAGAAATTTGATATGGTTGCTTCTTTACCGTCTCTTGAAGCACTTGTCAAACATGTTTGCGAAGATTGTATTTTGGGTAAAATGGAGCGTGCTAAGTTTCCAAAGCATGGGAAGTTCGTGCTACATGATGATTGCAACTTGTGCATAGTGGTGTTTGTGGGCCTATGCAAACTCAGTCCTTGGAAAATTACTTGTACATCGTGACTTTCATTGATGACTACTCCAGGCATGCATGGGTATATCCGTTAAAAGCTAATTCTGAAGAGTTCATGTGCTTCAAGCAATTGCTTGCTATGGCTGAAAATGTCTCAAAATGTACCATGGATACCCTCCGTTCCGATTGAGGGAGGGAGTATATGTCTCATGAATTTAATGCATTTTTGGCTAGTCATGGGATAAAACACCAATGTACAGTGCTGTATACGCCTCAACAAAATGGTGTTACTGAGAGATAAAACAGGTCTCTTATGGAAATGGCAAGATGTATGGTGAAGAGTCAAGCTTTACCACATTCGTTTTGGCTCGAGGCTGTCATGTGTGCCACTTATGTACTCAACAGGTGTCCTACGAAAGCGTTTCAGTCTATGACTCCATATGAAGCATGGCATGATAGAGAGCCATTTATTGAGCACATGCGTGTTTTTGGCTGTTTGGCTTATGGTTTAGTGCCACAAGCGCAACGCAAAAAATTGGATGATAAGGCTGTCAAATGTATTTTTGTTGGTTACAGTGCTGAAAGAAAAGGTTACAGGTTGTACCATCCGCAAACAAAGCGTATTTTAGTCTCACGTGATGTTGTGTTTGTGGAAGATTCTGTTCAGACTTTGCTGTCATTACTAGAGACAGTAATGTAAGCTCATGACAATTTGTTGCCTCTTTTCAGTGGTGGAAGTACAAACGTAAATTCCAATGAGCCAAATGTACAGCCTATGGGGGTTTCTGAAAATGTTACAGGTCAGCCTATTACTGATGCAGATGTACATGATGTACTTGATGAGGCAAGGGCTGAAAATGAGCAGGCTAGAGGTATGCCAAAACGGCTGGTGCATACTTTGTGTGACAGTAAATTGGATGCACCTTTGTCTAGTCGTACTCGTTCATGTTCTCTCCATGCCTCTTATGCATCAGATTGTTATGCTTTGGCTGTGTCTAGCTTACATGATGTTGAGGAACCTCTGTCTTTTGATGAAGCACAAAATTCAGAAAATTGGATGGCTTCCATGCAATCAAAATATGATTCACTTATAGAAAATGACACATGGACTTATGTGATTTGCCTCCTGGCAAAAAGGCCATTGCTACAAAGTGGGTTTACAAGTTGAAACGCAAGCCGGATGGAGAGGTTGATCGCCATAAGGCTCGACTTGTTGCAAAAGGCTATGTGCAACAAAAAGACATAGATTATGAAGAAACTTTTGCTCCCACTTGTCGTATGACTACTTTTCGTTTTCTATGTGCATTGGCAGCTCATGTTGGTTGGGATGTACATCAGTCAGACATTGTTATTGCTTTCTTGAATGGTTACATATTTGAGGAAGTGTATGTAACACAGCCTCGCGGGTTTGTCAAGAAAGGACAAGTGGACAAAGTGTCCAGATGTAAGAAGGCTTTGTATGGGTTGAAGCAATCTCCTCGTGCTTGGTATGAGAAAGCTGACACTCATTTGGTCAAACGAGGCTTTCGTAACAGTCCAACAGAAAGCACATTGTATGTCAAGTGTGAGAGCGATGTACTTCTCATTGTTGTTCTTTATGTGGATGATTTGCTGATCAATGGTAACAATGAGGCACATATTGCTGAATTTAAGGATGGATTGAATGCTACTTTCAAGATGAAAGATTTGGGGCTGTTGCATCATTACTTGGGCATACAATTTAAGCAGTGTGATGGGTATGTTGCCTTGTGTCAGAAAAGTTACATAGGGACATTGCTATGTAAGTTTGGACTTGAGGATTGCAAACCTATGTCACTCTTTACCATATTGCTGTTGGCTGCCTCATTTAGGTATGCAACACGAGGCCGGATATTCAGTTTGCAGTCTCACAGGTCAACAGATTTATGCATACCCCAAGGTCTAAGCATTGGCAGGCTGTCAAGAGGATTTTCCGCTACTTGAGTGGCATTTTACATCTTGGCTTGTTTAATCCAAAGCGGGGATCATTGCCGCCAGACTTACATGCTTTTTCGGACTCAGATTGGGCTAGTTATTTTGACACGCGAGTGCCCACAAGTGGTTTTTGTTTCATGCTTGGCAGTCATGTATATCATAGTTGAGCATGAAGAAACCTATTGTGGCCATTTCTAGTTGTGAGGCTGAATACAGGGCAGTCTTCAGAGCTATGGTGGAGTGTGTATGGCTCAGATGCCTTATGGCTGATTTGGGTGCTGGATAGGACACTGCCAACACTATCTAAATTGACAGTCAAAGCGCATTGGCAGTTGCGAGGAACCCAGTTTTTCATGCTCGCACAAAGCACATTGAGGTGCATTACCACTATGTCAGGGAGAGGCTCTCAGCAAGAGAGATCAACTTGGCTTATGTGCCAACACAAGACAACCTTGCACAAAGGCATTGTCTCTTTAGAAGTTTGAAGCTTTCTGCAAAGCTTTGGGCTTACTCCCCTTTGTGGACTGATCATGTCCTCAGGACATGGCACTTCCCTTTACTCATGTGCCAGCTCTCGTTCACCGCATCACTCCAGGGGGGATTTGTTACCATATACATGTGGTAGTAATTTGTGTGAACACACTTAGGACCGTTGGGGCATTTTTTCCCTCTCTAGGAGGTTTTTTCCCCCGTGCATTGTTTATACACCCATTCATTCTAGGGCTATCTATCTTTCCATTGCACACCAAGTAATATACTCTGTGTTGTGTGCCTTGAGTTTCCTTCGTCTTCTCCAAGCTGTGTGTGTTTTCCTGCACTCCTAATTCCAACACCACTCTCGCCCCTACCTACCTCCTAGCCCCCTTCCCCTCGCACCTACCCACCCCCTCTCCATCTCGGCCCTAACCACCCCTTAGCCTCTCGTCCCTCGCCCTGCCCATCCCCCCTCTATCCCTTGTTACCTCTTTTGCTGGTGAACATCAGCTAACAATTGTGGCTAGGCTACAAGTTGCAACAAGTCTTGGGCCAGTTGAAAGCAAGATTGGTCATTTCTGAAACGCATAGGAACTTTTTTGTTTGGCATTCACACGCACTGATGAATGTGGCCCGACTTCAAAACCTTGCTCTGTGACAATTCAATTTCCAGGCTCCTTATACCTTCGGCCATCTGTGACACTTGCTCAATTGAAGCTGTAATCTCAGCTTGCAATTCTCAGATCCTACCCTCTAACTTGCAGTTAAATGTTCAGCATTGATTTCTCTCCCTCTTCTCCTCCTCTCAACTGGTGGTTTTAATTTTTCCCCTAGATCAACGCTAAGCCGAGAAAACCCCCCGGCTCAAGGCTAAGCTGAAGCACACTTCTCTTGAACATTGCTACCTACTATCTTCTCACTCTATCCTACCCTCTTCTGCTTTTTGATGATGACACTGTATTCCCCGCTCTCTCAAGTACCTTCCTCCACATTGTAGTTTTCTCGGTGTTTCCTCTCATCGAGAGGGTGAATGGTCTTGTGGCGGGCAACTTGTAGCAGGGCTATAGTGTCATTGGCATAGGTAGGGTAGTTAGTTAAAATTGGTCAAGAGTTCACACTGGACGGACTCTCTCTTGGACAGTGACACGTGGCAAGTGATAAGGATGGTGGTCTAGTGGACACCGTGGCCAGATCACCACCACCTTAGTTTGGAGATAGGCTTAGCTGGATTGGGATATCTGCTAGCCGTTGGTTCCAGTGGTTGGAGATATCATTGTCATCATCGACCTACATGGTAGAGCGTCTGGAGTCTTAAGTCTTCTGTTCATGCGCCGCACATTTTCACCGTCCCTGCACATTGGAGCCTCGACACCCCGATTGTACCCTAGAGTCCAGGGCTTGGAGCTGAGTGTGCCGCCAGCCAGAGTCTGTATGGTTCTATGAGTTTGTCGAGTTCCATTGAGTTCTGAGTCTATTGTTATTCTTTGAGTTGTTGTTCCATTTTTGTGATGTTTTCTTTCTGTGGGAGTGAGGTTTCTTGCATACTGCATTGAGGAGCACCCACTATAGAGAGCACGACACGCTTTCCCCGCTACACTTGGGAGCTACTCAAGAAGTCTAGACCATTCATCTTGATAGGCAGACAACAGTAATTGTGGTCCAGATGGTGAGCTTTGCAGATGTGTCTCTGTAGCAGGGCTACAGTGTCACTGGCGCAAGACAGACTGTTAGTTGTAGTTGGGCTTGAGTTCACACTGGATGGACTCTCACTTGGGCAATGACACGTGGCATGTTACGGATGGTGCTCTAGTGGACACCGTGGTAGATCATCACCACCTCATCTTGGAGGTAGGCTTAGCTGGATTGGGATATCTGGGTGGCTCTTTAGGAGATACATATGTGTGGTTGGTTCCAGTTGTTGGACATTATTATCATCATGTACATTGTGTGGTCAGTGGTCTAGAGTCTATCATCTTAAGTTATACACAGCACGTCGGCACCATCCCTGCACAGTGGAGCCTCGACACCCCCATTGTACCCATGAGTTCATGAGTTCTGGTCTGGAGCTGAGTGTGCTGCCACGCTAGTGTCTGTATTGGTTTCTTTGAGTTGGTCGATGTTAATATTGTTCAGGTTTTGTTGCTGAATGTTGCTATGTTATTGATTGTTTTCTGTGTTTTCATTTTGTTGGAGTGAGATCTCACACACATTGCACCCATTGTAGAGAGACGACACATTATCTCAGCCACATATGCTCTCATTTTTGGCACGCCCGGTGGGACCTCAACTGAAATCTCACTCCGTGGAAAGTCTAGTCGAGGAGCTAATGGGTTCAATCTCTCTGTCTTGGTCTGTTGGTTTCGACTGGTTTGGGCTGCTTCAGCTTGGTCCAATCTAGTTTCACCTTGCTCTGCTTAGTCTAGACCTGCTTGTCTAGTCTCGTCCAGGTCTAGCCAAGTGGTCCAATCACTCGCCTTGGTCTAGTGGCGTTTGGGCCAGTGTCCAGTAAGTTATAGGTCTTCGTGCCCAAGGCTTGGGTGGGCTTCTGGTTACTATGTGATACATACAAGGCAGTCAAAAGAGCGACAAAAGCCCACTACTAAGTCCTCTGAAGTACTACCACAGGAAGCGTCAACCCTTTGTGCCAAGAAGAATTCCACCAGCCCCCTTACCCCTACCTTCCCCCTCAACCAGTTCTACACCTTCCCAGTCACCCCCATCAATAAAGTTCTCATCCCCTGTGTTACAGCAAGCTCCACGAGCTTGTTTTGCACAGACATCCATGGAGGATCTCACAAGTGTTCTAGCTAAGGTGGACATCAAGTTTCAGACTTTCAAAGGTCTCTCCACAAAGGATGCTGACGACCATGCTCGAAGATTTGTATCCCTTTGCAGGGGTCTCTCTGTAGGGGTCATGGCCTCAACAGAGGACGCCTACTAAGTACTCTTTCCATCCACCTTTAATGGCTTAGCAGACAAATGGTACAATCAGTTTGTAGAGAACCACTTTACGACTAGGGCCACATTACGACGACAATTTTGTGAAGCTTTCAAGCCAGGGGACTTCCTAGAGAAGGTTCTGGATGAGTTGGCCAACCTGATGCTCCAGCCAAATGAGTCTTTTGGAGAACGTGACCCGAACAAAATCTCTAGTCACTAAGCTTCCCGGGTAAATTTATGGTCAAGAAATGGGTAGAGAAGGCTCTTCCTAAGACTTCTCAACAAAAACTCAGAGAGTCTCCAACCTGCTACCACTCTCGAGGAGTTTGTTGCTGCTGCTACTCGAATAGAGGGGGCAAGAAGGTTGTTCAATGACTCTCCTCAGGTCGGGTCGGCCTCTCTACTCTTGGAAAATCCATCTGACCCTTTGACTTCTTTACGCAGGGAACTAGAAGCCCTAAAACTACAACGAGCTCTTCAAGAGGAGAGATCATTCTCCCTTCGGTAGGAGAAGCTTCCACATCAAGAAGATTTGGACAGTATCAAGCGCGAGCTGGAGGAGCTCAAAGCTCATCAAGAGACTAAAGCTATGGTTTGGTGTAGCTGCTGTCGTTCTTTCGGTAGGAATGCCCACTTCGAGCTTACTGTCACTTCTACGAGACGTGAGGCCATGATGACAAGGAGTGTCACTATCTAAAGGGAGTACGAAAATTACAACAGAGCCTCGCCCCGATGCTTCAACAAGGCTTGGCTCCTGCGTCCTATATGGTTTCTTCATATGGTCCACCAAACCAAATGCCACCCTTGCTGACAACCCCGCCTATGCCAGTTATGCAAGATATGCAAACCACCTTTCCATCTCCAAGTTTTTATCATGCTAGTGCCCCCTCAGGTCCTCAGAGCTTCTACACCTCAGCTTCCAACCCCATGCAGCAAGAGCAGAGACCACCTCGCCCATCCAATCGCCACATTCTATGCTATAGGTGTGGAAACTATGGACATTACCAGCATAAGTGTCCCCTCCCTGAGGGATCTCCGCCTTGCCGCCGTTGCCCCGAGGCTAAAGATCATTACAGTAAAGATTGTTCCAAGCAACGGGCCTCCACATCTTCAAACCCTAGTCCAACCCAACAAGACTTTACATTTTTGAAGATCAACCTCATTGCGGTAAGCACCATTCCTCAACCATCACCTGCTACACATGTGGTTACCCCTAAGGATAAGGCGCAGTAAGTAGAGTCGTCCACTGGTGTCCTCACTAGGGCACAACGAGCAGCCCCTAGGCCTCGGTCTTCCTAAAAGTCCACCTTCTCCGATTCGTCCTTAGCAACATAGTCTAAATGCGACACCTGACACACCATCCCCTGGTGCCATCTTACTGACCTCTATGCTATCTGAGATTGATGGGGCCTTCTTGGAAGCTATAGCTGACTTGCAACAGATCAAAGCCCTAGAGCCAGCTTTGCCCAAAAGTGTGAAGCCTATAGCAGAGACCATCTTGAAGAACACCTTTCAACAAGTCTCCCTTTACGACATGCTAAAGCTGGATGCAAATATTTGGAAGTGGCACTCTTACACTCATTCAATCTCTGTACCCCAGTGTAGGGCCCTGTGGCGGGCACCTCCCGGTGCAACCCTTTGAGTCCTATATGATTTCATATCCCTCTACCCCTCTCACTGATTACAAGAGTCCCCATCTAACTGTGTCTATTTGAGGCAACAATTTTCAAGTGTCAATAGTTGATGGGGGATATGGTATCAATCTCATGCCTGATTTCACTATGCTGGCATTAGGTCTCCAACCTACTAGGCCCGCCCCATTCACAGTGACTTTGGATGACCAGAGAAATGTTTATTCTCTAGGCATAGTCGACAAGGTGCCATTGCAAGTGCAGGACTTTACAGTTAGTCTGGATTTTGTGGTGGTTCGACTTCCACAGGTTGAGGGCGGCTTCCCTTTGCTTATTGGCAGACCATGGTTGCGGCACACTAAAGCACTTCATGACTAGGGCAATGATCCTATGTGGATCAATAATCCAGGTGTCCCAAGGAAACCCATTCGCCTTGAAGGTTGTATGGATTCAGTAGTTCATCATAGTTCGTTGTCAGTAGCGTCCACCCCGAGTTGGAGCAGCCTACCCCACCCGACGAGTCTTACGACGACCTCTTGTAGTGGTTGGAGGCTACTGCTTCTATGCCCTGCTATGGGTTCTCTATTCAATGTTTGCCTGAGGATACACCCTCTTTCACTGTCTCTACAAAACCTAAGCCCAGTGAGCCACTTGCACCAACAGCAAGTGTCGAGGATCTACAAGAGTTCACATACACCTCAACCTCAACACCATTTGTGTCGGACTGTTCGACCCAGCTTAAGTTCTTTGTGCCCGGTGTACTACCCTTCACCAAGATTCGCAAAGGCGGGTTACAACAAAAAGATGTTGATTTCAAGGTGGAGGACCTGGCTCAATATGTCTCTCTACTCTGAGACGACGTAGCAACTTCTTCACCTACGGTGCCATCTTCGGTAAGGCCATCTAGAGACCCAATAACATGTGGTAGTGATGTGTGTGAACACACTTAGGACCATTGGGACATTTTTTTCCCTCACAAGGAGGTTTTTTCTCCCGTGCATTATATATACGCCCATCACTCTAGGGCTATCTTATCTTTTCCATTGCATACTAAGTAATACACTCTCCGTTGTCTGCCTTGATCCTCCTTCTTCTCCAATCTATGTGTGTTTTCGTGCAACCCTAATTCCAACACTTGGTATCAGAGCAGGTTGCGTCCTCCCCAGCTTAGTCGCCAACAGCTCTAGCACACGCTTGCTCACTTTCTCCAATTTCTATGAGCTTTGGCGATCGTCAACAGATCAACAAATACTTCAAGAGAACTCTTAAAGCTTGGTTTGCTCAGAATTTTCATTTGGGCTCATTTCGGCCTCCGTTTCCACTACAGGCAGTAGTCCTTCACGCGCTATTTCGTCATTTTGTGCAGAATTTCTGTCAGTGCCATTTTTTGCATAACAGGTCCCTTACAGTCTTCTACAATTTGTGCTATATAGCACGTGTTATTCCCGCTTCGTTTCTCCTCTTTTCAGGAAGTTTTCACATCGGGTGCAGCATTTTCCATGGTTGACAACAACACATATGTGTTCAAGATATTTGCTGTTGACGATAGATTGGATGGGGACAATTACCCTATATGGGCTTATATTATGCAGCATGTCCTTGTGTCAAAGGGCGTTTGGAATATTGTGTAGGGCATTGATGTATGTCCTGGTCCTGAGAATGTAGGAGATGTTGCAGGTTTTGGTGGTAGGATTGCTGCTACCAGAGCTGTTTTGCCTACAGCTCAGCAAGCTCGTTGGGATGTAAAAGATGCGCAGGCTCATGCTTTGATGAGGCTAAAATTGCATTGCTGCGTAACGCGTTGGAGTCGAAGATTATACATGAGGAAGATGAGATTGGGCACTTTCCTTGCTGATGTCAACAATATCAATGAGAAACTTATTTCTACAGGCGAAGTATTTGTGACAGTTCCCTTGCAAACTATTCTTGATGCTTTGCCAGATTCTTACCAGACTTTTGCTAGTACTTGGAGACTTATGACCCAAGGAATTCCAGAAGTTGTCAAGTCTGATGCATTATGCACTTTGCTGTTGCAAGAGTCACTTTCCAAAAAAAACAGGCCTAAACAGCGTGCAGTTGAACACGCCTTTACCGCTGCTCAGAGAAAAGGTGGTAACAGCAATGTAGCCACTTCTCATGGTTCTTCTGCGAGTGGTAAAACACCTGTTTTTAATGCTTCTGCTGGCAGCAATTCGTCTAGGAATTCAGGTGAAAAGGGCAAAAAGAAGATGCGTTGCCATTATTGTAAAGCTAATGATCACTTGATCAAGTAGTGTCCGAAATTGAAGGCAAAAGAGGCTAAGAAGAAAGAGGCTGGTTCCACTTCAAGTGGAGCTACTATTGAGTCTTCCGCGAAAGGAGATTGTGATGCAAAATGGGCTTTTAGTGCAGAGTGCACTTATGATCCTGCTGTCCATGATGCATGTATGTCAGTTGCTACAAATGCTCTGTGTGGTACTTTGACAGTGGTGATACAAAGCACATTACCTCTCATCGTGACTTGTTTACCTCTCTCAAGGATGTCCCTCATGGGAATTCAGTCACTTGTGCCAACAATGCCTCTTATCCGGTTAAGGGAGTTGGAAAGATTGTGCTTGCTGCTGCAAATGGCAGTTCTTTCACACTTGCTGATGCATTGTATGTACTTGGGATCAAGAAGAATCTTTTGTCTGTATCTGCACTTGCTAGACTTGGTCTTGTAGTCAAATTTTTGGATAACACATGTACATACATGATCTCAATTTTGATGATGAAAATGTTGCATCTGGGATTTTATGCCGTCGGTTGTATAATCTCACTTTGTATGACAAGTGTGGGCAGAATTTTGCAAATGCAATTGTGGATTCAAAGGCTGTTTGAGATGCAAACCTTTAACATGTACATTTTAGGCATCTGAATTTTGCCAGTTTGCTGCGTTTGCAGAAATTTGATATGGTTGCTTCTTTGCCGCTGTCAGGAGTTTTTTGGAGCAAGGGATTGCGCATATGTATATACACATGCATGGTGCATTGAATAAAGGATTGCCCATTTTCCAGAGCCAGGTGGTTACGTGGGGCCCACATGTGTACAGGTAGGACAGCATGTACATAGTGCATCGATTTTCACTATCACCAGTACCAGTGTGTTTTTTCTACAATAATGAGGAGTTGTTAGCGCGTAAAACTTCTCGAGGAAGCTATCCGCGGGCCGACGACATGAGGTAAGCAGGTGCATCAGATGACATCTAGTGGCGTCAGGAGGCCGAACTGGGTCAATACTTGCACGTGGATGAGTACGGACACAAAGTGGTGTTTTCTTGTGAGAGTTATGCAGAAAGGTCATCATTAGGATCACTTTTTGGGGCCACTTCACGTTGTGGCGGGATGCATTATTGGAAAAAGCTGAGTGCCAGGTGTGCGGATGATGCAAAAAGGTGACAACTATGCACTGCGAGGTCAGTTTTTGGCCTGTTCGGGGTCCGTTTGAGGTCATCTAAAAGGCCAAGGGTGCCCAAGTGATAAAGTGAAGTGTGGGAACTGAAAAAACAGAGAGAAGACCATAAAAAACGTGGAGAAGAGAGGAGGAACAGCCGCAGGTGTGTTTTAGGGGTTTTTGGGCCGTTCCGGACGCGATGGCGCTGTCCATTTTGCCAAATTCCTCACTCTTTTTTTGCTGTTTTGGCTGTGTATGTTTTTCCTATGAGCGAACCTTCTGCTCCAATTTGTGATTGTATCTGGTATCTTTTACCCATATTGTGTGAGCTATTTGCCCCATTGGTGTTGGCCCAAGCTCAATTGTATCTAAACATCAGAAATTTTACTCTTTTGAGCTGAGTTTTTTGGGTGTGTGTGCGTGTGTGTGTCTGTGTGGAGTGGGCAAGTGGATAGTCTCTCTCCTCTCACTCCAGAGGTGTGTTCCTTGTCTCGGCCAGGTGTGTTGTGTAAGCCGAGTGGTGCCCCATAGTGTGTGTGCATATCCTTCCAAGAGTGTGTGTCGGGTCGTTATAGAGGCGCTGTGTGTGTTTTCTTCCCGCTCACACCGCCTCTTGAAGCACCTATCAAACATGTTTGTGAAGGCTGTATTTTGGGTAAGATGCAGCGTTCGAAGTTTTCGAAGGATGGTTTAGTTAGGTTCACAAGCAGGTTGTACCTTGTTCATAGCGATGTTTGTGGGCCCATGCAAACTGTGTCCGTGGGAAATTACCTTTACTTGTAACTTTCATTGATGATTACTCCAGGCATGCATAGGTGTATCCGCTTAAAGCAAAGTCCGAAGTGTTTATGTGCTTCAAACAATTTCTGATTATGGCTGAAAATGTCTCAAAATGTACTATGTGCACCCTTTGTTCCGATCGAGGGAAGGAATGTATGTCTCATGAATTTAATGTATTTCTGGTTAGTAGTGGGATAAAACACCAATGTACAGTGCCGTATACACCTCGGTAAAATGGTGGTGCTGAGAGAAAAAACAGGTCTCTCATAAAAATGGCACAATGTATGGTCAAAATTCAAGCTTGTTCGCATTCATTTTTGCTTGAGGCTATCATGTGTACCACTTATGGACTAAACAAGTATCCTACGAAAGCTTTGCAGTCTATTGACTCCTTAAGAAGGATGGCATGACAGAAAGCCTTCTATTGAGAACATGCGCGTTTTTGGCTGTTTGGCTTATGCTTTGGTGCCACAAACGCAGCGTAGAAAATTAGATAAGGATGTTAATTATTGGTTATAGTGCAAAAAGCAAAGGTTACAGGTTGTATCATCCGCAAACAAAGCGTACCTTGGTTTCTTGGGATGGTGTGTTTGTGGAAGATTCTATTCAGCCTTTGCTGTCACGTACGACAGATAGTAATGTAAGCTCACATGACATTTATGACAATTCATTGTCTCTTTTCGGTGGTGGAAGTTCGAATGTAAAATGAAATGAGGCAAATGTATAGCCTATGGGGGTTTCTGAAAATGGTACAGATCAGCCTATTATCTGCATCTACCTATTACTGATGCAGATGTACATGATGAGGAAAGGACTGAGAATGAGCAAGCTAGAGGTATGCCAAAATGGCTGGTGCATACTTTGCATGACAGTAAATTGCACGCACCTTTGTCTAGTCGTACTCGTTCAGGTTCTCGCCATGCATCTTATGCATCAGATTGTTATGCTTTGGCTGTGTCTAGCTTATGTGATGTTGAGGAACCCCTGTCTTTTAATGAACAGAATTCAGAAAATTGGATGGCAGCCATGCAATCTGAATATGATGCACTTCTAGAAAATGACACATGGACTTTATGTGATTTGCCTCTTGGCAAAAAGGCCATTGGTACAAAGTGGATTTACAAATTGAAACGCAAGCCGGATGGTGAGATTGATCGCTATAAGGCTCGATTTGTTGCAAAGAGTTATGTACAACAAAAAGACATAGATTATGAAGAGACTTTTGCTCCCTGTCGTATGACTACTGTGCGTTTTCTATGTGTATTGGAAACTCATTTTGGTTGGAATGTACATCAGTCAGACATTGTCATTGCTTTCTCAATGGTGATATATTTGAGGAAGTTTATGTAACGCAGTCTTGCGGTTTTGTCAAGAAAGAAGAGGATAAAGTGTGAAAATGTAAGAAAGCTTTGTATGGGTTGAAGCAATCTCCTTGTACTTGGTATGAGAAAGCTGATACTCATTTGGTCAAACGAGAATTCGTAACAATCCAATAGAAAGCACATTTTATATAAAGCGTGAGGGTGATGTACTCTTCATTGTCGTTCTCTATGTGGATGATTTGCTGATCATTGGACCAAATGAGAGACAATATTGTTGTATTTAAGGCTGATTTTAATGCTACTTTAAAGATGAAAAATTTAGGGTTGTTGCATCATTACTTGGGCATACAGTTTAAGCAGTGTAATGGTGGTATTGCCTTGTGTCAAACAAGATACATGGAGACATTGCTATGTAAGTTTGGACTTGAGGATTGCAAACCTACAGCCACTCCCATGGAAACAGGTTTGAAATTGAGTCTTCATGATGCTGGTGATCTTGCTGATGTCACTCTTTACCAAACTGTTGTTGGTTTCCTTATTTATATATGCAACACGAGGCCGGATATTCAGTTTGCAGTCTCACACGTTAGCAGATTCGTGCATAGCCCAGGGTCTAAGCATTGGCAGGCTATCAAGAGGATTTTTTGCTACTTGAGTGACACTTAACATCTTGGCTTGTTTTATTCCAAGGGGGGAACATTGTCTTCAAAATCAGACTGGGCTGGTTGTTTGACACACGAGTATCCACAAGTGGTTTTTGTTTCATGCTCGGCAGTTCATGCATATCATGGTTGAACAAGAAGCAGCCTACTGTGGCCACTTCCTGTTGTGAGGTGTAGCTGGACTACATGGTTATTTGCCTGGAAAGACCATACAGTTACACTTGGCCGTGGGTTCAAACTTGGTGGACTTAACACATGGCAGGAGTGGTGGTCTAGAGGACACGGTGGCCAATTCTTCTCCGCCACATTTTGGAATAGGTGCAGTTGGAGACTCAAAGATATTTGATGTTATCTGTTGGTTGCCCTTTTGGGGTTGTATATATTCTCACATTTGCTTTAGTATGATATACTGTTCTAGACGGTTTATGAGTCTTGAGTCTAGCATTGAGTCGAGTCTACATCACATACAACACCCTCCCTGCACATCTTGAGCCTCTACACCCCCATTGTACCCGTGTGTTTTGGGCTTGGAGCGAAGAGCGTCCTGCCATGCCAGAGTCTGTACTGGTTCATCTGAGTTAGTCGAGTCCCATGTTGTTCAGGTTCTACTGTTGCGTTTGTTGTTCTATTGTGTTACCTGTTTGCTATATTGCTCATCGTCTACAATGTTTCATTCTCTTGGAATGAGATTTCATACACATTGCACTGAAGAGCGCCCACAGTAGAGAGCACGACACATTATTCCCACTACAGGTGCTCTCATTTTTGGCACCCACAGATGGACCTCAACTGAAGTTTCACTCCGTTATGCCTACAGGTCGAGGAGCTAGCTCGTTTAAGCTCTTGCCTAGGTTGGTCTGCTAGTCTGGACTAGAGTAAACCAGCTTGGTCTGTCCAGCTCCCAGTTGGTCTAGTCACTCGTCCCGGTCTACCTCGTCCCCCGGTCTAGTCACTCGTCCTTCGCTAGTCTCTCATCCAAGTCACTCACACTGGTCTAGTGGGGTTGGACCAGCTAAGTAAAAGTCTTAAGTGTCCAAATCTTGGGTGGTTTCTGATTACTGCATGACACATACGAGGCAGTCCAAAGATCAACAAAGTCCATTACTGAGTCCTTTGAAGTACTACCATCGAAAACACCAACCCTTTGTGCTGAGTAGAATTCCACCAGCCCCGTTATTGAGCCCGGTTACCCCTACCTGCCCACGTGGCTATCTCCACTTCCTCGAACAATTCTTCACCTCCCAGGTCACCTTCCCCGTCCAATTCTCACCCCCTGTGCTACAACAAGCTCTTGAACAGCAAGCTCATAAAGAGGAGCCATGGAGGAGCTCACAAGCGTCTTGGCTAAGGTGAATATAAAGTTTCCGACTTTGTCGTGGGCTCATCAGAGAAGACGCTTACCTAGTGCTCTTCCCTTCAACCTTGGATGGCTAAACTGATACATGGTACACTTAGTTTGCTGAGAGCCATTTTACGACTTGGGCCACATTACGAAGGCAGTTCTGTGAGGCTTTTAGACCAAGGGACTTCCAAGAAAAGGTTTTGGATGAATTGACCAACCTCATGCTACAGCCGTATGAGACTTTTGCATGAGACTTTTGCAGAACTCATGACAAGGACAAAGTCTCTAGTGGCAAAGCTTCCTCAACAACCAGGAGAATTCATGGTCAAGAAGCGGGTAGAGAAGGCTCTTCCTAAGACTTCTCAGCAAAAACTTAGAGAGAGTCTCCGACCTGAACCCACTCTGGAAGAATTTGTTGCTACTGCTACTAGGATAGAGGGGGCCAGGAAATTGTTCACCGACTCTCCTTAGGTAGAGACTGCCTCAGAATTTTTGGAAAGTCCCTCTGACCCTTGACTTCTTTACGTAGAAAGATCGAAGCCCTGAAGTTACAACGAGCTCTTCAAGAGGAGAGAGAGCATTTTTTCTTCGCCAGGAGAAGCCTCCACATCAAGAAGCTTTGGACCAGATTAAGTGAGAGCTGGAGGAGCTCAAGGCTCATCACGAATCTAAGGCTATGATCCGGTGTAGCTCCTGCTGTTCTCTCGGGCATCCTCCGCAGGAATGCCCGCTTCGAGCTTGCTTCTACACCTTAGCTTCCACCCCCATGCAGCAAGAGAGAGACCACCTTGTCCCCCGCCTCGTCTGTCCAATCGCCCCATTTTGTGCTACAGGTGTAGGGACTATGGGCATTACCAAAGCAAGTGTCCCTTGCCTGAAGGGTCTCCACCTTGCCGTCATTGCCCTGAGGCTAAGCATCACTACAATAAAGATTGTCCCAACCAATGGGCATCCACCTCTTCAAACCTTAGTCAGAACCAACAAGAGTTCACATTTCCGAAGATCAACTTGATTGTGGTAAGCACCATTCCTCAACCATCACTGGCTACACATGTGGTTACACCTAAGGATAGGGTGCAACAAGTGACACAGCCATTTGGTGTCCTTACTAGGTCAGAACGAACAGCCCTAGGTCTCAGTCTTCCCGAAGGTCCAGATCTTCCATTTCCTCCTCAACCACCTAGTCCGTTTGCAACATCTAACAAGCTACCCCCAGGTGCCAACAACCGACTGACTTCTATGCCATCTGATATTGATGGGGCCTTCTTGGAAGCAGTAGCCGACTTGTAGCCGATCAAAATCCCAGAACATGCCTTGACCAAAAGCGAGAAGTCTACAACGGAAACTATCCTGAGGAACACCTTTCAACAAGTCTCCCTTTACGACATGCTAAAGCTCGATGCAAATCTAAGAAGTGACACCCTTACAGTCATTGAGTCTCTGTACCCGGGTGCAGGGCCTAGTGGCGGGCACCTCCTTGTACATCCGTCCACTCCCCTCACCGATTAGGGGAGTCCTCGTCTCACTATATCTATTCTTGGGCGCCAATTCTCCGGTGTCATAGTCGATGGTGAATCTCGCAAGAGGCAGCTCAATCTTCATCTTCTGATGCACCTTCACCAGCTACACCTCTTGACCCAGTCAGAGAAGTCAACCTAGGTGCCTTTGACGGCCCTCAACACATCCTCTTAGCCGCTTGGTTATGGGATTGTTCGGCGCTACTCGATCAGGTAGTCTCTTTTATGCACTCCTTTAAGGATATTTTTGCCTGGTCTTACAAAGATTTGGAAGGAATCCCACCAGAATTGGGTCCATACTATCCCTCTCGTTGAAGGGGCTAAGCCAGTTAGAGGCTGAGCTTACAAGCTCAACCCTATGTATGCAAAGACTGTCAAGAAAGAGCTAGAAAAAATGCAAGAAGCAGGGATCATTGTCCCAGTGGAGCACTCTGAGTGGCTATCACCCATGGTCATAGCTCCTAAGAAGAAATCCAATAAAAGCCGCATATGCGTCAACTATTGCGCCTTGAACAACGTCACTATTCCAGTTGGTTTCCCCACACCCTTCATTGAGCGTGTGCTCGAAGATGTGGTAGGGCACGTAATTTATAGTTTCATGGATGGGTTCAGTGGCTATAATCAGTGGAGCATCCATTCGGGTGATCAACTCAAAACGGCTTTTGTAACTCCATGGGGTATTTTCATTTATACTAGAATGTCTTTTGGGCTAAAAAATGCTCCGCCTTCTTTCAATCGCACAGTATATCTCATCTTTTATCCTTTGCTCACGGATCATCTTCGCATATTTATGGACGATTTGTTAGCGATGTGGACCAAAACCAAGTAAGTAGTCCAACCGTCCTCTGCAAGTCTCAATGGCCTGGTTACCGTTAGAGAGATGGGGGTTAGACTTTGTGGGTCCAATTTCTTCCATGGCTCAACCAGGTAATCGGAAGTATTTACTTATGGCTACATAAGATTATGGTACCAAGTGGGTAGAGTATTGGCAAAAACCGAGTGCACTGGCAATACTGTGGCAAAGTTTTTGTACGAAAATATATTGTGCAAGTTTGGATGTCCCCTTGAGATCATCGGTGATTGGGGCAGTCACTTTGTTAATGAGATGATTTCAACCTTGTTGGCCACCTACAAGACTTTTTATCGCAAATCTTATGCCTATTACCCTAGGGCCAATGGGTAGGCCAAAGGCACATACAAGCTTTTGATCACCCTCCTACTGAAAGGATACCATCTCCATCTAGCTTCATGAGCTCAAGCTATCCACGGCACCCTCTGGGCACACCGCACTTCTGTCAAGGCCACAACGAATCACACACCATTTCAACTAGCCTTTGGCTTGGAAGCCATAGCTCCGATCGAATTCAACTCGGGATCTCCACGAGTAGGCAGTCTGCGCGTCAATTGGGATATGGAATCTGCCTCTGTCTCTCGTCTCTCCCTTTTGGAAGAAAGCCGCACATTGGCTTCTCCGGCTTTGCAAGCAAAGTAGCTTCGTTGCAAAGCATGGCATGATCGTCATCTCCGTAAGCCAAAAATCATGCAAGGATCACTAGTGCTACTTTATCAAGCTCGATATAAAAAAAAAGCAAAGAAGTTGGTCCCAGCCTGGCAAGGACCATACAAGGTGCAAGAGATTCTACCCCAAGGGGCGGTACAATTATCCACCCTAGAAGGAGTTCCTCTGCCCATAGTCAATGGGTCTAGGATCAAGTGCTATCATTCTGTAAGCTAACTTTCAATGGTTCTAGAATCAAGTGCTAATCTTACTAGCCCAACTCCTCAGCCCTAAACTTTGATATTCTTCATCCACTCTCTCATATCCCCTCTCCTTCTGCTGCTCTGGTGGGCATGGTTCTAAATTTTGTACGGGCTCTCTCCTTCACTCCTTGTGTGGTTCATATTAAATTGGATCACTCTTGCTATGGTCCGCTATGAGGTACTCAGTTGTAGTTGGTTGTTCCATCCCTTAACTCTGCTCGCTTCATTGCCTTTTGTTTGGCCTTCCCAACTTCTCTCTCAACCCTTACTAACGCTTTGCAACCTTGTGCTTGCACGATCCGGTGTTCTCTAGAGCTACTCACATGGTACTAAGTTTCTCTTTGCTCTCTATATGGGGTATCTTGTGGGTGTGCAATTACCATGTTCCTTAGCAATTTAACTTACACGTTTTCAGATACCACAGTATTCAATACTTCAAGTTACCTACATCATTTAATGATTTATATTACCTTCCTCTTCAAATTCTCCAAAATCTCTCTATTTTGTGGCATTTTCTCGTGAGAAGTTCGAAGCTTTCCGCAAAGCTTTGGGCTTACTCCCTTTGTGGACTGATCATGTCCTCAAGGCATGGCACTTCCCTATACTCTATGTGCCAGCTCTCGTTCACCGCATCACTCCCAAGGCGGGTTTGTTACCATATACATGTGGTAGTGATGCCAGAATTTACTATGTTGGCCTTAGGTATGGAGCCTACCCGCCCTGCTCCATTCACTGTTACATTGGCAGACCAGAGAACAGTCTACCCCGTGGGCATAGAAGAGAAGGTGCCTCTGATGGTACAAGACTTTACATTTAGCTTTGATTTTGTGGTGGTCAGTCTTCCTAAGGTGAAGGGAGGACTTCCTTTGCTGATTGGTAGACCATGGTTGCGGCATACTAAGGCACTTCATGATTGGGGAAACGACGCCATGTGGATACATACTCCTAGCTCCCCCATACACCAATTTGGCTCGAAGAAGGTATGGATCCAATGGTTCATCACATCTCATTGTCAGTACAGTCCAACCTCGACCCTGAGCAACCCATCCCACCTGACGGGTCTGACGAAGACCTGCTGCAGTGGTTGGAAGCTACCACCTTGATGCCATGCTATGTGGTCTCTATTCAAAACCCACCTGTGCCAGTAACTCTCTCTCTCCCAGCTCCTCAGACGGACACCAATGTCCCAAGCCCTACAACAGAAAGTGTGCCAGTCGAAGAAGTAAGTGTGTTAGTCCCTGATTCCCATGATTCAAATGTTCCTCTGATGGAAGCCGTCGGCCTCGGTGAACCTATAACACATCACCGAAGGGGGAAGAAATCTCCTCTGCACGAACTCGCCAATGATTCCCCCCTTCCTCTAACATCTCCCAAGTCGGACCTCCCGCCCCCTCAAAAGCATCTGCTATGTCTGTGTCTGAAGATTTACCCTTCAAGGAGCTTCCACCAGGATGGTTACAAGAAGAGTATGCAGAGTTTCCAATTGATCAAACACCAGCACATGATGTCTCGAAGCTCCAAGAGGCAGCTCACTTCTCAATTTCTGAAGTACCCTCCACAGTTACACCTCCTGACCCGATCAAAAAAGTCAACCTCGACGACCCCGACAACCCTCAGCATGTCCTCTTAGCAGCTTGGTTATGGGAGCATACCGCATTACTTCATCAGGTAGTTTCTTTTATACACTCTTTTAAGGATGTTTTTGCTTGGTCCTACAAGGATTTGGAAGGGATCCAACCAGAATTGGGTCTCCACACTATCCCTCTGGTTGAAGGGACTATGCCTGTCAGAGGCAGAGCTTACAAGCTCAACCCAAAGTATGCAGAGGTTGTCAAGTCACAGCTCAAAAAAATGCAAGAGGCAGGGATCATTGTACCTGTGGAGCACTCTGAGTGGTTATCACCCATGGTGATAGCGCCTAAGAAGCAGTCCAATAAAATCCGTGTGTGCGTAGATTACCGCGCTCTGAACAAGGTAACTATCCTAGATGGTTTCCCCACACCTTTCACTGAGCGTGTGCTCGAAGATGTAGCAGGGCACGTATTGTACAGTTTCATGGATGGGTTCAGTGGATACAATTCGTTGGGCATCCATCCAGGTTACCAGATTAAAATGGTCTTTTTGACTCCCTGGGGTATTTTTATCTACACTAGCATGTCGTTTGGCTTGAAAAACGCTCCACCTTCATTCAATCAAGCAGTATATCTTATATTCTGTCCTTTATTTACGGATCATCTTCGCATCTTCATGGACGATTTTTCGACCTTCTTAGGTGCCCAATGTTCAACCCTAGAAAAAATCTAGAGGAGCACCTCGCTCAGCTTTCTGCGGTCTTTCTTAGGTGCAGAGAGACACGACTAAAGCTGAATCCTAACAAATGTCACTTTTTGGTCACTGAGGGCACACTTCTAGACCATGTGGTGTCTGCCAAAGGTTTAACACCTGACCCAGAGAAGATCGTGGCCATCTTGAAGTTACCACCTCCCATCAACCCGAAAGGTTTTCAAAGCTTTGTAGGCCACACAGGCTATCATCGCAAGTTTATACGAATGTATGCATAGGTGGCTCAACCATTGACCCGACTCACTAGTGCTATTGTACCCTTCAAATGGTCAAAACCTGAGACTGAAGCATTTGCATACCTCAAAAAACGCCTCACTGAAGCACCTATTTTAGTAGCCCCAGATTGGTCTCTTCCTTTTCATGTGCATAATGATGCCAGTCAACTGCTGTGGGTGCTGTGTTGACTCAGCCTAGTAAGGAGTACAACCTGGATCGCCTTGTTCACTATGCAAGTCGCCTGCTCACCTAGGTAGAACCCAACTACAGCACCACGGAAAGAGAAGGTTTGGCTATGGTGTATTCTTTACAAAAGTTTGTCATTACTTGTTAGGGGTTCACTTCACTATCATCACGGATCATCATGCGCTACGCTATCTTCTGAATAAACCCCAAGTTGCAGCAAGAGTCTGGAGGTGGCTACTGATATTCCAAGAATTCGACTTCGAAGTAGTTCTCAGTCCAGGCAAGCGGCACGTCATGGCCGACCATCTCTCTCGCATACATACAGGTGAGCCCGATACTGGGGTTGATGATGACTTCCCAGATAGTCATCTCTTTAAGGTCGACACGACTCCAGAATGGTATGGAGATGTGTTACATTTGCTCTCTAATGGCCTATATCTGGAGAATGCTTCTCCCTTGCAAAAAAGAAGACTATTGCTGAAGTCTAGAACCTTCTCTTTGACTATTGCTGAAGTCTAGAACCTTCTCTTTGACTTGCGGACAGCTCTACAAATCTGGGTCAGACGGTGTGCTACGTAGGTGCGTTTCCCCTCATGAAGTAGACCACATTCTAGAGAATGCACACAGTGGTCCTACAGGCGGCCACTTCCCTGGTCACATCACGGCGCAAAAAATCTTACAGACCGGCTTATGGTGGCTCTATATATTTAGAGATGCTATTGCTCATGTCAAAATTTGTGATGTCTGTCAGCGATGTGTGCCCAAGCCTAGCAAACAATCCAATTGTCCTCTGCAGGTATCTATGGCGTGGTTGCCCTTTGAGCGATGGGGCTTAGACTTTGTTGGTCCAGTTACTCCACCTGCTCAACCTTGCAATCGTAAGTATCTCCTGGTAACAACGGATTATGCAACAAAGTGGGCCAAAGTATGCAACAAAGCCGCCACTGTCGCAAAATTTTTGTATGAAAATATTTTTTGCAAGTTTGGGTGTCCTCTCGAAATCACCAGTGATCGAAGTAGTCATGTCGTCAACAACCTGATCTCCATACTCCTCACGAACTACAAGATTTTTCATCGCAAGTCTTGCTCTTACTATCCTAGAGCAAATGGGCAGGCTGAGAGCACTAACAAAGTGCTAATCGAGCTTCTCAAGAAAGCTTGTCACCTGCATCCAACATCTTGGGCTCAGGCTATCCTTGGCACAGTTTGGGCTTATCGCACCTCCTTTAAGGCAACCACCAACTACACCCCATTCAAGCTAGCTTTCAGTATAGAAGCAATTGCACCATATGAGTTCAACTCAGGTTCAGCAAGAGTGGGAAGTGTTCGTGTTATAGCGGGGATTGCTTCCGCAAACCTCTCGTCTCTCAATGTTAGAAGAAAGCAAGATGTTAGCTTCACATGCTCTCCAAGCCGAGCAACTTCGTCGCAAAGCGTGGCATGATCGCCATCTCCGAAAGCTGAAAATAACGCAGGGTTCCCTGGTGCTACTCTATCAAGCGAAGTATCTGAAGAAAGCTAAGAAGCTGGTCCCAGCTTGGCAAGGGCCATTCATGGTACAAGAGATTTTGCCACAGGGGGCTGTCCAGTTAGTCACTCTGGTAGGCGTTCCTTTGCCACTGGTAAATGGATCAAGAATTAAGTGCTATCACTCACTTCCCTGACTCTTAGAAATCTGGATATTTTATCCATCCCACCAACAACCTTAGACTGTCCCGTCCTCAACTCTCTCCGGCTTTCCCTTTTGCCTATTCGCAAGTCTTCCTCACGTCAGTCACCTCTAATTTGTAATCAGTGTTATCTTTAGAATTCTCCTCTCAATGATAGAATTGGGCTTTTTGGAGTCCTGCTACGATCCAACGTTATTGCTCTATTTGTTTCTACTGCCTTTCTCTCCTCATGGATTTGCTGAAGGTCCCAATTTCAGCTCTCGTCGATAGATCTTTGATTTTGGTATTATTCCTATCACGTTCAAACCTGATCTGTTGTATCTCCCTTCCCCTCTCTCTTGTGGTAAGCTCTCACACATACACATCTAGTTCCTTGCCTTTCTGGTGCGACCTCTTTCGTAGCTTCACTGCTGCCATACTAGTTCATTGCTCTTCCCCTCTCTCCTACACTTACATTCAAGTTTTGCTAGCAGCTGTGAAGGGTTGCTCTAGCCTTCCTAATTGCCAGATCCTAGTTATAATGCAAATTTTATGCAGATTTTGATGATGGCAGTACTTTACAACTTCGGTTATCTCCCTTGCTTCTTTTTCTCCTTCACACTACAACTTAAATTCTCTCCTTTCTCTTTGGTGCACTATTTAACTTCTATTTATCTTCCTTACCTTGCTTGTACCATTTATCTTCCTTAATTTGTTGCTAATCACCCTACCAATTCCGTCTAATTTCTCCCTCGTCCCTACTCACTAATTCTCCCTCTAAAGAACCCCCTCACCCCTACCTCTAAACCCCCTCTCGCACCTACCTCTGCTACCCTCGCCACTAACCACACCCCCTCGCCCCTACACACCCCCATGCCTCCCTAATCTAGCCCTGGATACCCCCTACCCAACCCTCGCCCCCCTTCTACACCTCGCCCGGAAATATTTACCCTCGCCGCTACCCAACATCGTCCGCCGCTTGTCTCCTCTCTCGGCCTATCCAAGCAGATCATCCCTCGACCTATTCAAGCATTAGCCTGTCTGCACCGTACTGTCAACAGGCGTATGATCAGTTGGCTGTCTCGCTTAGTTGATACTAAATCCTCGGCCTCTCTCGGATTAGATTTTTACCCTATCAGTTTCTCAGAAGCACAGATATGGATAGTGCTGTTTGCAGAGTTGCAAATGTATTTGGGACAGAGTTGTAGTTGAGTATGAAACACACAGTGATGTGCAGAGAAATGTATGAGCTGGGGATATTTTCTATGTATGCTCTTGGAGACCTTACAGAATCTACTCTACAGTAAGTTTGCAATAAGCTGTTGGGTTTTATAAAGGACACTACTACAGCGTGTACAGTTAGCAATCAGTAACTATGGTAGGAGGCAAAAAATTGTTGCCAAGGAAAAAGGCTCAACCACACAGGGAGGAAATTTATGAAACTGAAGAGGAATCAGAACCTAGCAGCCATGGGGTTACGGACATGACGTCTAGTGCTCCATCTGACGAAAGCTACATGGCTTCGGCATCAGAGGCAGATTCCAGCTCAGGCTCGGACAGTGGTAGCGCCTCCGACAACGGTAGCTCAAGTGATAAAGAGAGAGATCCAAAAGGAAAAAGAAAAGTAATGAGTCTTATGATCAATCATGAGGTTGTGAAGCCTGAAAAACAAAACACAAAACAAAGTTTTCACTAAATTTTCACATGCAACAGCCCAAACCATCTCTTATAGATATTCTCTCACAGGACCAATTGGATAACTTGGCTATCAAATCGCTAGCTGAAGCTATCCTTCCTAATGAAATACCTGTCGGCATGATTCATCAGATGTTAAAAATTTTCCAAAAGTCAAGAGGACACACTTTGACGGCTGCACGTCTAGGACATGCAATGGGGATGACCAACTTTCCCTCCTTGCAGCCTAGTACTAGGTCTTACTCAAAGCTCTCCAAAGCTGATACCATAAAGGCATGTAAGGCATTGTTCGAACCCGATCATCCTGATCTGTAGCATCAAAAAGCTCTCTTAACAGTTTTCAGATATTCCTTTTTAGTGAGAGATGCGCAAAGACCAAAGGAGAAAGTAGAAGTACCTACCCCGTTTTCACTATTTGATGGTCTTTACTGCTTAATAAAGAACATACCTTGTGGGTTTCATCAGATCCTCTTTACATCATTGCAGATAAGGGCGAAAAGGTTTAGAGCACAAGTGCAGTCACCTCAATCCAGCTTCTAATGTTTTGCCGCGCCGTTGTTGGCTTGGGTGATCAACATCCGTATCAACCCTCTGGAAGTGGATGAGGATACAATAGTGCCACTGCAAGTAAAAAGGAAGTCTCTCGGCACAGATGATCAGAAGAAAAAACAAAAGAAAAGAGTCAAAGTGGTCAAAGATACGGCAGAGACACTACAACCTCTGCCATTTTTAGAGAGTCAGACTAAGGTGACAATTCCTCCACGACATTCTTCTTCTACCTGCGTCCCCGTCTCTACGGTCTCTACACTGCCGAAAGCCGTTGTGAGCTCCATTGTTCTTGGTGTGCCTAGTCCTGTTACTGAGGCGGTCTCTCTCCCCACTGCTCCCATCTATACTACTGCCACTGTTACCACACCATTCTCAGCAGCACCTGTGGTACCCTCGTCATTCTTTCCCATTCCAACTCATCCACTGAACCTGCTACCACTGTCACCCCGACCACTGTAGTGCCTCTTAGGCACCCTACTACTATTGTCACCCCGACATCAACTGGCGTACCTCGTGGACACTCTACACCTCCAGGTGCTACTACTGCTTCTTCTAGTGGAGGCGACTCTACTTCGTTGTTCAAAATCTCTGAAGAAAACCTGCAGGAGTCGAGAAATGCCATTGCAATGATTGAACTTGGTACAGAGAAATTAGCAGCTACCCACCAGAAGCACTCGGCCACATATGCGGCCATGGAATGCTGCTTGCGAGTTGCAGAGTGCCATTGTTGATAGAGATGCTACTATTTTTGCCTTGCGTCAGGCTCTACACGTAAAATCACAGATATTTGATGATCTCAAAGCTCAAATGCAAGGATTTCGGGACATGCTAGTCCAAGGGGACATGCAGTTTCAGTAGCAGCCTCAGGCTACCTTGGGGTACGGGTAGGTTCCTCCAGCTAGATTAGTACAGACGTCTATGGGATATGGTGAGTATAGTCATCGACAGTTTGGGGGAGGTGCACCTTCATAGCAACAGTTTGACTACTACTCTTAGGGATTTCAACGTGGATACTGTGTCGTGCTCTCTACAATGGGATTGTCACGCACATTGCACTGAGGAGCACTCCCTGTAGAGAGCACGGCACAGTATCCACGCTGAAATCTGTGAGGGTAGTAGTCAAAGCGCTGCTGTGAAGGTGCACCTCCCCCAAACTGTAGATGACTGTACTCACCATATCCCATCGACGTCTATACTGATCTTGCTCGATGAACCCACCCGTACCCCATGGTAGCCTAAGGCTGCTGCTGAAACTGCATGTCCCCTTGGACTAGCATGTCCCGAAATCCTTGCATTTTATGTGCAGAGCAGTTGATACGGATGTTGATCACCCAAGCCAACAGTGGCGCGGCAAAACATTGGAAGCTGGATTGAGGTGACTGCAATTGTGCTCTAAACCTTTTCGTCCTTGTCTACAATGATGTAAAGAGGATATGATGAAACCCACAAGGTATGTTCTTTATTAAGCAATAAAGACCATCACATAGTGGGAACGGGGTAGGTACTTCTACTTTCCCCTTTGGTCTTTGCGCATCTCTCATTAAAAAGGAATATCTGAAAACTGTTAAGAGAGCTTTGTGATGCTGCAGATAAGGATGATTGGGTTCGAACAATGCCTTACATGCCTTTATAGTATCAGCTTTGGAGAGCTTTCAGTAAGGCCTAGTACTAGGCTGCAAGGAGCGAAAGTTGGTCATCCCCATTGCATGTCCTAAACGTGCAGCCGTCAAAGTGTACCCTCTGACTTTTGGAAAAATTTTCAACATTTGATGAATCATGCCGACAGGTATGTCATCAGGAAGGATATCTTCAGCTAGCGATTTGATACCCAAGTTATCCAATTGGTCCTGTGAGAGAATATCTATAAGAGATGGTTTGGGCTGCTGCATGTGAAAATTTAGTGAAAACTTTGTTTTGTGTTTTGTTTTTTCAGGCGTCGCAACCTCATGACCGATCATATGACTCGTTACTTTTCTTTTTCCTTTTGGATATTTCTCTTTATTACTTGAGCTACCGTTGTCGGAGGCGTTACCACTGTCCGAGCCTGAGCTAGAATCTGCCTCTGATGCCGAGGCCCTGTAACTTTCGTCAGATGGAGCACTAGACGTCATTGTCCGTGACCCCATGGCTGCTAGATTCTCATTCCTCTTCAGTTTCATAAATTTCCTCCTTGTGTGGTTGAGCCGTTTTCCTCGGCAACAATTTTTTGCCTCCTGCCATAGTCATTGATTGCTGACTGTACACACTGTAGTAGTGTCCTTTATAAAACCCAACAGCTTATAGCAAACTTACTGCAGAGTAGATTCTGTAAGGTCCCTAAGAGCATACATAGAAAATATCCCCAGCTCATACATTTCTAAGCACATCACTGTGTGTCTCATACTCAACTGCAACTCTGTCCAAATACAATTGCAACTTTGCAAACAACACTATCTATATCTGTGCTTCTGAGAAACTGGTAGGGTGAAAATTTGAGAGAGGCCGAGGATTTAGTATCAAGTCTTTAGTATCAACTAAGCGAGACAGCCAAGTGATCATACGCCTGTTGACAATACGGTGTAGACAGGCTGTTGCTTGAATAGGTCGAGAGATGAGCTGCTTGGATAGGCCGAGAGAGGAGACAGACGGAGGACGATGTTGGGCAGCGGCGAGGCTAAATATTTCCGGACGAGGGCAAGAGAGGGAGACCAAGACCTGATTGGGGGCAAGGGTTAGATAAGGGGGTCGGGGGGGGGGGGGGGGGGGGGGGTGGGGGGGGTGGGTAGGGGCGAGGGGTCGATAGGGGGGGGGGGGAGGGGGAGAGAGGGCTGGGTAGGGGCGAGGGGTCGATGGGGGGGGGGGGGCGAGGGATCGATAGAGGGACGAGAGGCGAGGTGTAGAGAGAGGGACGAGAGTTGGGTAGGGAGTATCAAGGGCTAGATAGGGGCGAGGGCTAGATTAGGGGAGCAAGGGGGTGGGTAGGTTGGGTAGGGGCGACGGGGTGTAGTTAGTGACAAGGGTAGCAGAGATAGGTGCGAGAGGGGGTTTAGAGGTAGGGGCGAGAGAGTTCTTTAGAGGGAGAATTAGTGAGTAGGGACGAGGGAGAAATCAGACGAAATTGGTAGGGTGATTAGCAACAAATTAAGAAAGATAAATAGAAGATAAATGGTGCAAGCAAAGTAGGGAAGATAAATAGAAGATAATTAGTGCACCAAAGATAATTAGGAGAGAATTTAAGTTGTAGTGTGAAGGAGAAAAAGTAGCAAGGGAGATAACAGAGGTTGTAAAGTGCTGCCAACATGAAAATTTGAATAAAATTTGTATGCTCCTATAACTAGGATCTCGCAATCAGAAAGGCCAGAGAAACCCTTCACAGCTACTAGCAAACTTGAATGTAAGTGTAAGAGAGAGGGGAAGAGCAATGGACTAGTATGGCAACAGTGAAGCTATGAAAGAGGTCGCACCAGAAAGGCAAGGAACTAGATGTGCATGTGTGAGAGCTTACCACAAGAGAGAGGGGAAGGGAGATACAACAGATCAGGTTTGAACATGTTAGGAATAATACCAAAATCAAAGATCTATTGACGAGAGCTAAAACTGGGACCTTCAACAAATCTATGAGGAGAGAGAGGCAGTAGAAACAAACAGAGCAATAACGTTGGATCGTAGCAGGACTCCAAAAAGACCAATTCTATCACTGAGAGGAGAATTTTGAAGATAACACCGATTACAAATTAGAGGCGACTGACATGAGGAAGACTTGCGAATAGGGAAAAGGGAAAGCTGGAGAGAGCTAAGGACGGGACAGTCATAAGGTTGTTGGTTGTTGGTGGGATAGATAAGAGTCAGGGAAGTAAGTGATAGCACTTAATTCTTGATCCATTTACCAGTGGCAAAGGAACGCTTGCCAGAGTGATAACTGGACAACCCCCTGTGGCAAAATCTCTTGTACCATGAATGGCCCTTGCCAGGCTGGGACCAGCTTCTTAGCTTTTTTCAGATACTTCGCTTGATAGAGTGTAGCAAGCTACAGTGTCACTTTCACAGGACAGAGTTACAGTTAGTACAGTTGGTCTGGTCTGTTCACACTGGACGGACATTCTGGGTAGTGACACGTGGCAGGGATACGGATGGTATCCTAGTGGACATGTGGCCAAGTCACACTCAGCTGGCTGACATTTATGAGCCGTTGGTGGCTCTTTATGATTGTATCTATGAGTAGTAGCCATTGGGTCATTATCATTATCTTGTACGTAGTCGTCTAGAGAGAGTCTTACACAGAGCATTGCTTCACCATCCCTGCACATCTGAGCCTCGACACCCCATTTGTACCTGTGAGTCCTGGGCTGGAGCTGAGTGTGCTGCCAAGCCAGTCTGTACATGGTTCTTTGAGCTAGTCGAGTCCACATGTTCTGGTCCACTATTGTGTCTCTGTTGTTATCCATTGTTTCTGTGTTTCATTCTGTTTGAGAGAGTTTCCATTTGTTTGAGTGAGATTGTCATGCACATTGCACTGAGGGGCACCCACATTGTAGAGAGCACGACACATTATCCGCGCTAGAGGTGCTCTCATTTTGGCGATCACGGTGGGGCCTCAACTACAGTCTCACTATGTTGAGTAGCTGGTTTCTTCGCTTCGCCTGTGCAGCCTGTTGGTCTGGTCCAGTTTCACCCTTGACAACTTAATCCAGCTGGTCTAGTCTCTCGCCTTGTTGGTCTGGTCCTCTCTTGCCCTGGTCCACCCAGTCCTCGTCCTGGTCTAGTCCTTCTCGTCCCTGGTCTAGTCCTTCCTCGTCCTGGTCCAGGCCAGGTGGTCTAGTCACTCGCCCTGGTCTAGTGGAGTCTAGACCAATGTTCAGCCAAGTGAAGGTTGTCTTGCCCAAGTGAAGGTCTTCTTGCCCAAAGCTTGGTGGGTTGGCGGTTATTGCATGACACATACAAGGAGGTCTTTGGAGCGTCAAAGTGCACTACTGAGTCCTCTGAAGTACTACCACAGACGGCGTCAACCCTTGGTGCCCAATAGAAGCATATTAACCCCATCACCCATACCTACTCATACGGCTACCTCCATTCCTTCGATCGGTTCTACATCCTCCAGGTCACCTTCTCCGGTAAGGCTCTCCCCCATTTTGTTACAGCAAGCTAGTGAGCAAAAGACTCGGGAGCAAGAGGCCATGGAGGATCTCACAAGTGTTTTGGCAAAGGTGAACATCAAGTTCCCTACCTTTAAAGGTCTCTCCGCAGAAGATGCAGATGACCATGCTCGGAGGTTTGTCTCTCTTTGTAGAGGTCGTGGCCTCAACAGAGAAGACGCATACCTGGTGCTCTTCCCGTCCACCTTGGATGGTCTTGCAGATAAATGGTACAGTCAGTTTGCTGAAAACCACTTTACTACTTGGACCATGTTAAGACAGCAGTTCTGTGAAGCTTTCTGACCAGGGGATTATCAAGAGAAGATTCTAGATGAGTTGGCCAACCTGTTGCTCCAGCCCAAGGAGACATTTGCAGAGCTCATGACCAGAACAAAGTCCCTGGTCACCAAGCTGCCTCAGCAACCAGGGGAATTCATGGTGAAGAAGTGGGTAGAGAAGGCTCTGCCCAAGACTTCTCAACAAAAGCTCAGAGAAAGTCTCCGTCCTGAAGCCAGTCTGGAGGACTTTGTTGCTACTGCTACTAGAATAGAGGGAGCAAGAAGGCAGTTCACTGACTCTCCTCAGTTAGATACTGCCCCTGTACTCATGGACAGTCCATCAGACCCCTTGACTTCTTTAAGAAGGGAACTGGAAGCCCTAAAGTTACAGCGGGCCCTTCACGAAGAGAGATCCTTCTCTCTCAGACAGGAGAAGCCTCCACATCAAGAGGCTTATGATCAACTTAAAAGAGAGTTCGAAGAGCTCAGGTCTCAGCAGGAGACTAAGGCTATGGTATGGTGTAATTCATGCCGCACTCCAGGACACCCTCCACAGGACTGTCCCCTTCGCTCTTATTGCCACTTCTGCGAAAAATCGGGGCATGAAGATAAGGATTGCTACTATATAAAGGGATTGCACAAAATACAGCGAAGTCTTGGTTCTACTCTCCAACAGGGGTTAGCACCAGCATCCAACATGGTTTCCCACTACGGCCATCCCAACTACATGCCACCTTTGCTCAATACCCCTGCTGTCCAAGGTATGTCAAGTACTTTCCCGACTCAAAGTTTTTATAATGCTAATGCCACCTCAACCCCTCAGAGCTTGTATACTTCAGCCTCCAACTCCATGCAGCAACCACCTCGTCCCCCATTTCGTCCTTCCAATCGGCCCATACTTTGCTACAGATGCGGAGAATATGGGCATTATCAGAGCAATTGTCCTTTATCTGAGGGGTCCCCTCCTTGTCGTCATTGCCCTGATTCGAAGGATCACTACAGTAAGGATTGTCCCACGCAAAGGGCATCCACATCTTCAAGCTCGACTCAGAACCAGCAAGAATTCACCTTCCCGAAGATAAACTTGATTACTGTGAACACCGTGCCTCAACCATCACCTGCTACTCATGTGGTTAAGCCACTGCAAGTGGAGCAGCCTGCTGGTGTCCTAACTCGGGCACAAAGAGCAGCTATTGGTCTCGAATCTGCCCACAGGTCCACCTCGTCAGTCCCCACTTCCTCAAGCTGGTCTATTTGACCCAAAGGACGAGTCCTTCAAAATTGCTCAGAGCAAACCAACTTCCCTGTTATCTGACATTGATGGAGCCTTCTTGGAAGCAGTGGCTGACTTGGAACAACTGACTTGGAACAGATTAAGGTCCCAAAGGGAGCCCAGTTCGAAGGCGCCAAGCCCACAGCAGAAGCCATCTTAAAAAATACTTTTCAGCAGGTGTCACTATACGACATGCTAAGGCTCGACGCAACACTCAGAAGTGACACCCTGTCAGTCATTCAGTCTCTGTACCCGGGGGCTGGGCCTAGTGGCGAGCACCTCCCTGTACAACCCTCAAAGTCTTATTTGATTTCCTATCCAACTGCTCCCCTCACCGATTATAAAAGTCCTCGTCTCACTGTATCTATTCTTGGGCACCAGCTATCTGGCGTCATCGTTGATGGTGGATCTGGAATCAATTTGATGCCCGAATTCACTATGATGGCCTTAGGTCTACAACCTACCCGACCTGCTCCTTTCACTGTTACATTGGCCGATCAGAGAACAGTCTACCTTGTGGGCATAGTCGACAAGGTGCCTCTGAAGGTACAAGATTTCACTTTTAACTTGGATTTTGTGGTAGTTAATCTTCCCCAAGTAGAGGGAGGTTATCCCTTGCTGATTGGTAGGCCATGGTTGTGACATACGAAAGCACTTCACGACTGGGGAAACGACGCCATGTGGATACATACTCCTGGCTCTCCAATGCAACAAATTCGTCTCGAAGGAGGTATGGATCCGGTCGTTCAGCATAGCTCTTTGTCAGTAGAGTCCAATCCTGACTTGGAGCAGATGGTCCCTCCTGATGGGTCCGATGAAGACTTGCTGCAGTGGTTAGAAGCTACCTCTTCGATGCCATGCTATGTAGTCTCTCTTCAACCTTTGCCAACAGATTCACCCTCTCCCCCTGATCCTACACCTGCAGCTACACCTGAAGCTAGTAATCCCAGTCAGCCAAGTGAGCCAGAACCAAGTGGACCGCTCTCTGGTGCCCATCCTTCAGAGGGTCCCTTGATGGAAACCGTGGGCCTGGGTTAGCCTATAACCCACCATAGAAGGGGGAAAAAGTCTCCCTTGCAAGAGTTGGCCAACACCCCAGCTCCTTCCTTAGCCTCTACTCCATCTGACTCTCCACCCATGCCGGAGCACTTTGAGGTATCTGAGGATTTACCATTTGCAGAGCTTCCATCAGGATGGTTGCAGGAAGAGTATGCTGATTTCAACATTGATCAGACGCCAGCTCATAATGTCAAGAAGCTAACAGAGGCGGCACGGTCTTCTCTCCCTGACGCAGCCTCGCCCACTGCACCGCCTGACCCAGTTAGAGAGGTCAACCTAGGGGGCCCTGACAACCATCAGCCCATCTTGTTAGCCACATGGTTATGGGATCACCCCGCTCTACTCGACCTGGTAATCTCTTTCGTGCGCTCTTTCAAGGATGTGTTTGCCTGGTCTTACCACGATTTGGAAGGAATCCCAGCAGAGCTAGGAGTCCACACAATTCCTCTGGTTGAGGGGGCTAGGCCGGTCAGAGGACGGGCTTACAAACTGAATCCCAAGTATGCAGAAGCAATCAAAATCGAGTTGGAAAAAATGCAAGAAGCAGGTATTATTGTACCAGTAGAGCACTCAGAATGGTTGTCCCCTATGGTTATTGCCCCAAAGAAGCAGTCCAACAAAATTCGAGTTTGCGTCGACTACCGGGCTCTGAATAAGGTCACAATCCCGGATGGATTTCCGACACCTTTCACTGAGAGAGTCCTCGAAGATGTCGCTGGCCATGTACTGTATAGTTTTATGGACGGGTTCAACGGCTACAATCAGTTAGGAATACATCCTGACGACCAAATCAAAACAGCTTTTGTGACTCCCTGGGGTATTTTCATCTACACTAGAATGTCTTTTGGGTTTAAAAATGCACTTCAATTGCATAGTATATCTCATCTTTTGTCCTCTGCTTACTGATCACCTTCGCATATTCATGGACGACTTTTCCACCTTCTCGGGTGCTCAATGTTCGACCCCAGTAGAAAATCTAAAGGAGCATCTTGCTCAGCTCTCTGCAGTCTTCCTCAGGTGGAGAGAGGCACGTTTGAAGCTCAACCCAAACAAGTGTCATTTTTTGGTCACAGAGGGCACACTGTTCGGCCATGTGGTGTCTGCTCAAGGTTTAGCACCTGACCCAGAGAAGATAGTGGCCATCTTGAAGTTACCTCCTCCCATAAATCCCAAAGGCGTTCAGAGCTTTGTGGGCCACACCGGCTATCATCGCAGGTTTATACGTATGTATGCACAGGTGGCTCAACCATTGACCCGGCTCACCAGTGCTGCTGTTCCCTTCCAGTGGTCAACACCCGAGGCCGAAGCATTTGCATACCTCAAAAAACGCCTCACTGAAGCGCCTATTCTAGTTGCCCCGGATTGGGCCCTACCTTTTCACGTGCATACAGATGCCAATCTGCTGGCTGTGGGTGCTGTGCTGACTCAACCTAGCAAAGAGTTCAACTTGGATCGCCCTGTACATTATGCAAGTCGCCTGCTCACCAAAGCAGAGCGCAACTATAGCACCACAGAGAGGGAAGGTTTGGCTATAGTGTATGCTCTACAAAAATTTCGTCACTATTTGCTAGGGGTCCACTTCTACTTCACAATTATTAGTGATCACCATGCCTTGCGCTATCTGCTTAATAAGCCACAGGTCGCAGGTCGAGTATGACGATGGCTCCTCCTATTCCAAGAGTTTGATTTTGAAGTGGTACTCGGTCCTGGTAAGCATCATGTAATGGCCGACCATCTCTCTCGCATTCACACAGGTGAAGAAGCTACCGGGATTGCGGATGACTTTCCAGATAGCAGTCTTTTTAAAATCGATACAACACCGGAATGGTACGGGGAGGTCTTACATTTTCTATCTACTGGACTGTACCCAGAGAAGGCATCTCCACTGCAGAAGAGGAGATTGCTGTTGAAGTCTAGGCCTTTCACTCTGATTGGGGGACCAGCTCTACAAATCGGGACCAAATGGTGTTCTAAAGCGTTGTGTCTTGCCTCATGAGGTGGAGCATATTCTCGAGGATGCCCACAATGGTCGCACTGGTGGCCATTACCCTGGTCACATCACCACCCAGAAGATTCTACAGAGTGGTCTATGGTGGCCCTACGTTTTTAAGGATGCAATAGCATATTCTAAGGTTTGTGATGTGTGCCAGCGCTGTGGGCCGAAGCCAAGTAAGCAATCCAACCGTCCTCTGCAGGTCTCGATGGCGTGGCTACCTTTTGAGAGATGGGGCTTGGACTTTGTGGGTCCAATATATCCCCCGGCTCAACCAGGTAATCGCAAATATCTGCTAGTGGCTACAGACTATGCAACAAAGTGGGCAGAGGTAGTGGCGACAGTAGATTGCACTGGCAATACAATAGCCAAATTTTTATATGAAAATATTTTATGAAGATTTGAATGTCCCTTAGAGATCACCAGTGATAGGGGCAGTCATTTTGTCAATGACATGATCTCAACTTTGCTGGCCAATTACAAGATTTTTCATCGCAAGTCGTGCTCTTATTACCCTAGAGCCAATGGGCAGGCCGAGAGCACCAACAAGGTTCTAATCGCCCTCTTGCGGAAAGCATGTCATCTCCATCCAACATCGTGGGCTCAGGCTGTGCACGGCACTCTTTGGGCATACCGCACATCTTTCAAAGCAACAACGAATCACACGCCTTTTCAACTCGCTTTCGGCTTGGAAGCCATAGCTCCATTTGAGTTCAACTCCGGATCCCCTAGGGTGGAGAGTCTGCGTGCAAGTTGGGGCATGGAATCTGCTTCTATATCCTGTCTCACCTTATTGGATGAAAGACGCCGTTTAGCTTCACATGCTTTGCAAGCGGAGCAACTTCGTCGCAAAGCGTGGCATGATCGCCACCTCAGAAAACCGAAAATAACGCAAGGCACACTGGTGCTTCTCTATCAGGCAAAATATTTGAAAAAAGCAAAGAAGCTGGTTCCAGCTTGGCAAGGGCCCTTCGTGGTGGAAGAGATTTTACCACAGGGGGCAGTCCAGTTAGTCACTCTAGAAGGCGTTCCCTTGCCCCTGGTAAACGGATCAAGGATTAAGTGCTATCACTCGCCCTAATTATATACACATCTACTGATGATAGCTATCCCAACACCATATGATTATTCCCTCCTCAGTTCGGTATTTCTCCCTAGCTTACCATTTTCCCCTCTTCTCAAATATTCCTCATGACAACTCTTATCTTTCAAAACTCCCCTTGTTTCAATGTATGCATCAGTTACTGTTGTTCTGTCTCTCTTGTTCTGTCTCTGTCTCTGCTCCCCCTCTGTAATTTCCGAGATTCAACTCTCATCGAATAGATCTTTTGATTATTGGATATTGTTCGACGATTAAACCAGCTCAACTGCATCTCTCTTTTCCGTCTCTAATTTTTACAAGCACTCTCTCACCATCAAATCTCTCTTTGCCTTCTGGGACTATCTCTTGTAAAAGACTCCTCAAATTGATTCAGTAATGATGTTTTCCTCTTGTTAATTAGAGCCCGTTCTGGTTAATAAACCCCATAGCCGAAAAGATAAGGCCTAAATCGTTATTCTCTATCTCTGACAGCATTTATATAGCTCTCTATCTAGGCCTTGTTCTTTCTTTTCCCCCGCACTGTTCTTGCTTACTGAGCCCCTTGTCATCTCTTAACCTGCCCCACTTTCTCTCCTCCTACAGAGTTCCCATCCTGAACATGCTTGAATGCGTCTTTTTGCCATGTCTCAAGTTTCATATCACCTAAAAATGCCTCGTAGACATCCACATGGAGCTCTTCTTTCGATGAATTGGCACTTCACATCTGCTGCCCACCAATTTCCTTACATTTTCAATAAGCCTCATCTCATACCTGCTTTTTGTCTGCTTTTTGTCGAATGTGGCTGCCCCTCACCATTCACCACTAAATTCCCTAGCCCTCGTTCCCCTCTCCAAAGCTCGCCCTAGTCCCCTGTCAACCCCTCGCCCCTCCAGCCCTCGCCCTCGACCTTCCACTATCGACCCCTCTCAAGCCTTCGCCCTCGCCCCACCCCCTATCAACCCCTCGCCTCAGCCCTGCAACATTCGCCCCATCCTTCATAATTCGCCCAGCACAACAAAAGTCGCCCCAGCCTACCCTTGTAGAATTCGCCCCGGCCCTATTTTGTTTGGATTCGCCCCTACCCATTTTCCTCTCAACCCAATTGAATTCGCCCCTGCCTATTTTCAAATCGCCCCTACCCAGTTCCCTCTCACAATTCGCCCAGCCTTTAGATTCGCCCCTACCCAGTTCCCCTCCTCTGCCTATTAGATTCGCCCCTACTCTAACTTACTCAGATAACTTTCTCTCCCAAATTCGCCCAAGCCTTATGAATTCGCCCTACATAACTTTCTCGCCCCTGCACTCTTCATTCGCCCCTACCCTAACTTACTCGCCCCAGCCTAACTTCATTCACCTATTAATCTACCCACTCGCCCCTATACCCAATCCTCAATCAAATCCTCTCGCCCAGCCCCACAAAATCGCCCCAGCTCCCCTTTTGTCCAGACTCTGCCTAGCCCAATCCCAAATCGTTTCTATACTCCATCTGACTGATAGTGGTGCTTTTCCATCACTTGTTCTACTCAACTGCTCACTGTTTTGTCATCCACCCGACCTCACCATGGCAGGAGGTAGCAAGCAACAGGACAAACAGCCAGAAGGAAGTAGCAAGAGAAAGGTAGAGTTGAAGAAGAGGAAAGCTCTGGTTGCAGAATCAGAGAGAAAAGTAGAGGAAGTATCTGCAAGCAGCAGCCATGGCATAGATGACTTTACCTCCAGTGACCCAAGTGATGAGAGCTACAAAGAAGACTCAGCAGCATCTGATGATTCAGATGTAAATTCCGAGTCAGGTGCTTCCAGTGATCAGGAGGAACATTCAAAAGTGGCTCATAAGAAAAGAAAGCAGCCAATCATTATTCATGAAATCAAGAGACCTGCTTCTTCGAAAAATCGCACTGCATTCTCATTAAATTTTTATGTGCAGCAACCTCGACCATCTCTCAGTGAGGTGCTTTCGACTGCTCAACTACGGACTCTGGGCCTCACAGCATTGGCTGATGCAGATTTACCTGATACGGTTCCAACAGAGATGATACATCAACTGCTGAAAGACTTTCCAAAGGTCCGGAGCAACAAGCTAACAACTAAAGGCTTGGTCATGCCATGGGTATGACCAACTTTCCAGCTGTGAAGCCTACTACTCGCACTTTCTCTTTGCTGTCCAAGGATGCGACAATTCAAGCATGTCAAGGGCTATTGAGTTCGGATCACCTGGATTATGAGCGAAACAGACGGCTTCTCGCAATCTTCAGGTATTACTTTCTGGCTCGAGATGCCAAAGAAGACAAGGAAAATACTGATCTTCTCACTACCTTCTCCCACTGCGACGGGCTGTACTGTTTAATCCACACTATCCCGTGTGGATTCCACAAGATTCTCTTCAGCTCTTTGCAGACTAGGGCTAAAAGATTTCGGGCCCAAGTGCAGTCAGTGCAGTTAAGTTTTAAATGTTTGCAGCCCCTCTCTTGGCATGGGTCATAAACATACCTATTAACCCAAATGAAGTGGATGAGGAGCAGGGAACCTCGAAAGGGAAAAGGAAAACCGTGAGCATGCAGGTTGACCCCACAGTCACCAAGAAAAAGAAGATCAAGGCGAAAATGGTGAAGGATACAGTGAAGTCTACTCTCCTTGCTAGTTTCTGAGAGCCAGCAGACTAGGGTACATCTTCAAGGTCACACGTCTACTTCTACCCCTGGTTCTGCTGTGTCGGCACCAGTGTCTACTGCCGCTCCTCAGGACAGGACGGTCACTTCACCCATACAGGATCCTCTTCCTTCTTCTCCCATCTTCACTCATACACCGGTCAACATATCTCTCACTCCACCTACAACAATCTCCGAGGCACCTACTACACCAACTGTACCTACCTCTAGCTCGCCGGCTGTGCCATATGTGCGCCCTCCAGCATCACATGCATCAGAGGGATCTTCAGGTAGAACCGACTCCACTTCTCTTTTTCAGCTTTCAGAGAAGTTACTTCAGGACTCCAGAGCTGCTATTGCCACCATCGAGCTAGGCACAGAGCAGCTAGCTGCAACGCACCAGCATCACTCCGCCACATACGTAGCTATGGAGGGATCTTTTCGAGTTGCCGAGAGTGCCATCGCAGATCGACATGCAACGATTTTTGCACTACAGCAAGCATTGAAGATAAAGTCAAGGATTATTGATGACCTTAAAGCACAGGTGCAGGGATTTCAAGAAATGCTTATGTATGGTAACAGGCCTACCCAGGCTCCTATGGGATATGGATGGACTGGGCCAGGGATACAGGTCCAGAATCCAGCAGGCTTTGCAGCATCAGCAGGTCCCTTTCAGCCCTCTCAGCAGTTCATGGGACACTACCCACAGCCCCAGTTCCAATACTTTACTCAGCAGGGGTCACAGGTCCAGATGCCACACATGCAGAGCCAGAGTGTTCCTTGCTCTGACGGTGTTGCTGGTGCACACCTCCATGGTTGTGTTACTAGGCGTCCGGAGTTCACTTCAAGGCAGGTGCTTCCATCCGCTGTGCAGCAGATGGCTGCTACAACCACAGGAAGCCAGGTTATGCAGAGCACAGTCCAGCAACCGCATCGTTACACAATCGATCTGATGGCTCCTCCCGATCCGGATACTTCTGGAGCAGCAGTGGCGACGACACTTTCCCTTGGGCGACAGGACTGTGCTCTTGCCCCACCTTTCATTGTACATATAGTTACTTTTGCAGTTTCATTCAGTTTTGGCTCACCGAGACGGTGACCAGTCTTGTGGCGGGCAACTTGTAGCAGGCTATAGTGTCACTTTCACAGGACACAATTACTGTTAGTACAGTTGGTCTGGTCTGTTCACACTGGATGGACACTCTGGGTAGTGACACGTGGCAGGGATACGGATGGTGGCCTAGTGGACATGTGGCCAGGTCACACTTAGCTGGCTGACATTTATGAGCCGTTGGTGGCTCTTTATGATTGTATCTATGAGTAGTAGCCGTTGGGTCATTATCATTATCTTGTACGTAGTCTTCTAGAGAGAGTCTTACACAGAGCACTGCTTCACCATCCCTGCATATCTGAGCCTCGACACCCCATTTGTACCTGTGAGTCCTGGGCTGGAGCTGAGTGTGCTGCCACGCCAGTCTGTACATGGTTCTTTGAGCTAGTCGAGTCCACATGTTCTGGTCCACTGTTGTGTCTCTGTTGTTATCCATTGTTTCTGTGTTTCATTCTGTTTGAGAGAGTTACCATTTGTTTGAGTGAGATTGTCACGCACATTGCACTGAGGGGCACCCACATTGTAGAGAGCACGACACATTATCTGCGCTACATAGAGTAGCACCAGGGAACCCTGCGTTATTTTCGGCTTTCGGAGATGGAGATCATGCCACGCTTTGTGACGAAGTCTCTTGGTTTGGAGAGCATGTGAAGCTAACATCCTGCTTTCTTCTAACATTGAGAGACGAGAGAGGTCTGCGGAAGCAATCCCCGCTGTGACACGAACATTTCCCACTCTTGCCGAACCTGAGTTGAACTCATATGGTGCAATCGCTTCTAGACCGAAAGCTAGCTTGAATGGGGTGTAGTTGGTGGTTGCCTTAAAGGAGGTGCGATAAGCCCAAACTGTGCCGAGGATAGCCTGAGCCCAAGATGTTGAATGTAGGTGACAAGCTTTCTTGAGAAGCGCGATTAGCACTTTGTTAGTGCTCTCAGCCTGCCCATTTGCTCTAGGATAGTAAGAGCAAGACTTGCGATGAAAAATCTTGTAGTTTGTGAGGAGTGTGGAGATCAGGTCGTTGACGAAATGACTACCTGGATCATTGGTGATTTCCAAAGGACACCCAAACCTGCAAAAAATATTTTCATACAAAAATTTTGCGACAGTGACGGCTGTACAGTCGATGGTAGCCACCACTTCGGCCCACTTTGTTGCATAATCTGTTGCTACCAGGAGATACTTACGATTACCGGGTTGAGCAGGTGGAGTAACTGGACCAACAAAGTCTAGCCCCATTGCTCAAAGGGCAACCACGTCATAGATACCTACAGAAGACGATTGGATTGTTTGCTAGGCTTAGACACACATCGCTGACAGACATCACAAATCTTTACATGAGCAATAGCATCTCTAAATATATAGGGCCACCATAAGCCGGTCTGTAAGATTTTTTGCGCCGTGATGTGACCAGGGTAGTGGCCACCTGTAGGATCACTGTGTGTATCCTCCAGAATGTGGTCTACTTCACGAGGGGAGACGCACCTGCACAGCACACCATTTGGCCCAGATTTGTAGAGCTGTCCGCCAATCAAAGAGAAGGGTCTAGACTTCAGCAATAGTCTTCTTTTTTGCAAGGGAGAAGCATTTTCCGGATATAGTCCAGTAGAGAGCATATGTAACACATCTCCATACCATTTTTGTGTCCTATCGATCTTAAAGAGAGGACTATCTGGGAAGTCATCATCAACCCCACTATCGGGCTCACCTGTATGTATGCGACAGAGATGGTCGGCCATGATGTACCGCTTGCCTGGACTACGAACTACTTCGAAGTCGAACTCCTGGAATATCAGTAGCCACCTCCAGACTCTTCCTGCAACTTGGGGTTTATTCAGAAGATAGCGTAGCGCATGATGATCCGTGATGATAGTGAAGTGAACCCCTAACAAGTAATGACAAACTTTTGTAAAGAATACATCATAGCCAAACCTTCCCTTTCTGTGGTGCTGTAGTTGCGCTCTGCCAGGCGACTTGCATAGTGAACAGGGCGATCCAGGTTGTACTCCTTACTAGGCTGAGTCAACATAGCACCCACAACCAGTTGACTGGCATCAGTATGCACATGAAAAGAAAGAGACCAATCTGGGGCTAGTAAAATAGGTGCTTCAGTGAGGCGTTTTTTGAGGTATGCAAATGCTTCAGCCTCAGGTTTTGACCACTTAAAGGGTACAATAGCACTAGTAAGTCGGGTCAATGGTTGAGCCACCTGTGCATACATTCGTATAAACCTGCGATGATAGGCTGTGTGGCATACAAAGCTCTGAACACCTTTCGGGTTGATGGGAGGTGTGGTAACTTCAAGATGGCCACGATCTTCTCTGAGTCAGGTGCTAAACCTTTGGCAGACACCACATGGCCTAGAAGTGTGCCCTCAGTGACCAAAAAGTGACATTTGTTAGGATTGAGCTTTAGCCGTGCCTCTGCACCTGAGGAAGACAGCAGAGAGCTGAGCAAGGTGCTCTTCTAGATTTTCCACCGGGGTTGAACATTGACTACCTGAGAAGGTCGAAAAATCGTCCATGAAGATGCGAAGGTGATCCGTAAGTGAAGGACAGAATATAAGATATACTGCTCGATTGAGTGAAGGTGGAGCGTTTTTCAACCCTGTGTAGAGTCACAAAGGCCGTTTTAATCTGATCACCTGGATGGATGCCCAACTAACTGTATCCACTGAACCCATCCATGACCTGTCCAATACATGCCCTACTACATCTTCGAGCACACGCTCAGTGAAAGGTGTGGGGGAACCATCTGGGATAGTTACCTTGTTCAGAGCGCGGTAATCTACGCACACACGGATTTTATTGGATTGCTTCTTAGGCGCTATCACCATGAGTGATAACCACTCAGAGTGCTCCACAGGTACAATAATCCCTGCCTCTTGCATTTTTTTCGAACTGTGACTTGACAGCCTCTGCATACTTTGGGTTGAGCTTGTAAGCTCGGCCTCTGACAAGCTTAGCCCCTTCAACCAGAGGGATAGTGTAGAGACCCAATTCTGGTGGGATCCCTTCTAAATCCTTGTAGGACCAAGCAACAACATCCTTAAAAGAGTGTATAAAAGAAACTACCTGATCAAGTAATGCGGTATACTCCCATAACCAAGCTGCTAAGAGGACGTGCTGAGGGTTGTCGGGGTCGCCCAGGTTGACTTTTTTGACCAGGTCAGGAGGTGTAACTGTGGAGAGTACTTCAGAAGTTGAGAAGTGAGCTGCCTCTTGGAGCTTCGAGACATCATGTGCTGGTGTTTGATCGATTGGAAACTCTGCATACGCTTCTTGTAACCATCCTAGTGAAAGCTCCTCGAAAGGTAAATCTTCACACACAGACATAGCAGAGTGCTTTTGAGGGGACGGGACGTCCGACCTGGGAGATGTTAGAGGAAGGGGGGAATCATTGGCAAGTTCATGCAGAGGAGATTTCTTCCCCCTTCAGTGATGTGTTATAGGTTCATCGAGGCCGACGGCTTTATCAGAGGAACATTTGAATCATGGGAATCAGGGACTAACACACTTCTTCGACTTGCACACTTTCTGCTATAGGGCTTAGGACATTGGTGTCCGCTTGAGGAACTGGGAGAGAGAGATTGTTACCGGCACAGGTGGGTTTTTAATAGAGACTACATAGCATGGCATCGAGGTGGTAGCTTCCAACTATTGCAGCAGGTCTTCGTCAGATCCGTCAGGTAGGATGGGCTGCTCAGGGTCGGGGTTGGACTGTACTGACAATGAGATGTGATGAACCACTGGATCCATACCTTCGTCGAGCCGAATTGGTTGCATGGGGGAGCCAGGAGTATATATCCACATGGCGTCGTTTTCCCAATCATGAAGTGCCTTAGTATGCCGCAACCATGGTCTACCAATCAACAAAGGAAATCCTCCCTGCATCTTAGGAAGACCGACCACCACAAAATCCAAGCTAAATGTGAAGTCTTGTACCATCAGAGGCACCTTCTCTACTATGCCTACAGGGTAGATTGTTGTTTGGTCTGCCAATGTAACAGTGAATGGAGCAGGGCGGGTAGGCTCCAGACCTAAGTCCAACATAGTAAATTTTGGCATCACATTGATCCCAGATCCACCATCCACTATGACGCCTGAGAATTGATGCCCAAGAATAGACACAGTGAGACGAGGACTTTTGTAGGCGGTGAGGGGAGCAACTCGATATGAAATCATGTAGGACTCCAAGGGCTGCACAGGTAGGTGCCCGCCACTAGGCCCTGCACCACGGTACAGAGAAGACTGGATGATGGAAATGGTGTCATTTCTAAAATTTGCATCAAGTCGAAGCCTGTCGTACAGTGACACTTGCTGAAAGGTGTGACTCCGCTGTAGGCTTCTCTCTTTTGATTAGATCTTGCTCTGGTATCTTAAGCTTCTACAAGTCCTCTGCTGCTTCCATGAAATCACCATCAATATCTGATAGAAGAGAGGTAGGTTGGCTCTTGGCACTACCTGCTAGTTTGTCAGCTACTAAGGGAGTTTGACTCATTTGTGTGACTGGCGATGAAAAAATTGGACCGCCAGGTAGGTTGAGGCCACGAGCAGCTCTCTGTGCCCGTGTGAGCACACCAGCCGGCTCTTCCACCTGCTTCAACCCATTGCGAGAAGCAACTACAAGAGTGGAAGGCGGGGCCTGTGGAATGGCGCTTACTGTGATGAAGTTAACCTTTGGGAATGTAAACTCCTGCTGTGTCTGGCTTGCGCTTGCAGATGTGGATGCAAATTGTTTTGGGCAATCCTGACTATAGTGATCCTTATCTTCATGGCAGTGTCGGCAAGGAGGGGATCCTTCTGGCAACGGAATTTGCTCTGATAATGTCCATACTCCTCGCACTTGTAGCACAAAATTGGCCTATTTGAGGGGCGAGGTGGTCTCGGCCCTTGCTGCATGGGGTTGGATGCTGAAGTGTAGAAGCTTTGGGGAACTGAAGGAGTACTAGCCTCATAAAAGCTTGGGGATGCAAAGTTGTTGTGCATACCTTGCATAGCTTGCATAGGAGGTGTTGTCAGCAGAGGTGGCATTGGGTTTTGATGGCCATAGGGTGAAACCATGTTGGATGCAGGTGCTATCCCTTATTAGAGAGAAGGACATAGACTGTTGTATTTGCCGCAATCCCTTGATATAGTAGCAATACTTGTCTTCATGCCCAGACTTTTCGCAGAAGTGGCAATAAGCCCGAAGGGGACAATCCTGTGGAGGACGTCTTGGAGAGCGACACGAGCTGACCATACCATAGCCTTAGTCTGTTGCTGAGACCGAAGCTCTTCTAGCTCTCTCTTGATTTGATCCAAAGCCTCAAGATGTGGTGGTTTCTCCTGGCGAAGAGAGATTGATTTCTCCTCTTGAAGAGCGCGTTGTAGTTTTAGGGCTTCAAGTTCTCTACGTAAAGAAGTCAATGGATCAGCAGGACTTTCCGAAAACACAGAGGGGGTCTCTATGTGAGGGGAGTTGTTGAACAGCTTCCTAGCCCCCTCTATCCTAGTAGCAGCTGCGATGAACTCCTCCAGAGTGGCGTCGGGTCGGAGACTCTCTCGGAGTTTTTGCTGAGAAGTTTTGGGAAGTGCCTTCTCCACCCACTTCTTAACCATAAATTCACCGGGTTGCTGGGGAAGCTTGGCAACCAGAGACTTGGTTTTAGTCATAAGCTCTGCAAAAGTCTCCTCTAGCTGGAGCACCATGTTGGCCAACTCATCCAAAACCTTCTCCTGGTAGTCACTTGGCCTGAATGCTGCACAAAACTGTTGTCTTAAGGCTGTCCAAGTTGCAAAATGGTTCTCTGCAAACTGGCTGTACCATTTGTCTGCTAAGCCATCCAAGGTAGATGGAAAGAGTACCAAATAAGCATCTTCTTTGTTAAGACCACGACCCCTACAAAGAGATACAAACCTCCTTGCATGGTTGTCAGCATCTTCTGAAGAGAGTCCTTTGAAGGTAGGGAACTTGATGTTTACCTTGGCCAAAACACCCGCTAACGCCTCCATGGCCCCTTGCTTAGGAGCCCGTTGCTCAATAGCCTGCTGGAACAGAATAGGAGAGAGCTTTACTGGGGAAGGTGATCGGGAAGATGTGGAACTGGATGGAGGAATGGGTGATGTTGTACGTGGAGGTCTGGGTGACGAGGTTGATGGACTTCTACTAGGTACCAAGGGTCGTCTTCTGTTGTAGTACTTCAGAGGACTCAGTAGTGCGCATTGACGCTCGACTGACCGCCTTGTATGTGTCATGCAGCGACCACCAATCCAATCCAAGCTTTGGGCAAGAAAACCTTTAACAAGCTGAAGACAGGTCTAGAATCTACTAGACCAGGCAAGTACTAGACCCAGGATGGTGGACCAGGGACGAGGAGGACTAGACCAGGGACGAGGGCTGGTTGGACCAGGGCGAGAGGACTAGACCAGTTGGACCAGGGCGAGAGGAGACCAGACCAGCAGACCACACAGTGCAAGGTAAGGTAGGCGAAGCTTGGTAAAAAACCACTAGCTTCACTCTTTGTATTCTCACAGAGTGAGACTTCAGTTGAGGTCCCACTGTGATCGCCAAAATGAGAGCACCTGTAGCGTGGATAGTGTGTCGTTCTCTCTACAGTGGGTGCTCCTCAGTGCAATGTGCGTGACAATCTCACTCAAAACAGACTAAAAACAAAGGAAACAAATAGACAACAGCAGCAGACCACAACATATGACTCGACTATCTCAAAGAACTGATATAGACTTTGGCGTGGCAGCACACTCAGCTCCAACCCAGGACTCACAGGTACAATGGCTCAGATGTGCAGGGATGGTGAAGCAATGCTGTGTATAGACTTGCCACTCTAGACGACGACGCTGGACCATATATCTAGAACATGATCCGATGACCCAACAGCTGCTACTCATATGTACAATCATAAAGAGCCACCAACGGCTCATAAATGTTAGCCATCTAAAGCTATCCCCAACTGAGTGGTGGTGACCTGGCCACGATGTACACTAGACCACCGTCCGTATCCCCTGCCACGTGTCACTGCCCAGCCAAGAGAGTTTTTCCAGTCCAGTGTGAACCAGCCTCGCCCAACTGTACTAACTGTGTGTCCTGTGAAAGTGACACTGTAGCCTGCTACACAGGTAGTAATGTGTGTGAACACACTTAGGACCGCCAGGGCATTTTTTCCCTCACTAGGAGGTTTTTTCCCCGTGCATTGTATATACGCCCATCACTCTAGGGCTATCTTAACTTTTCCATTGCATGCTAAGTAATACACTCTCTGTGCTTCCTTCGTCTTCTCCAAGCTGTGTTTTCCTGCAACCCTAATTCCAACAAGTCTCAATGGCATGACTACCCATCAAGAGATGGTGGCTTGGAATTTGTGGTGGCCATCAGCCCTGCAACACAACCAGGAGGTAAAAAGCACATTTTAATGGCTAGACATTGTGCAATGAAGGAATCACGCCTTACACGTGAACATAATAATCACATGCACCTGTTGTAGATGCCGCAACATGCAAGCAACATCCACACATACGATTCAGGGGTTTTCAAATGCTTAAAGGTCTACCAACAGCTGCCCCAACAGTCTTCAATAATGTTCCTCTTCATGTTGAATGACCTGTCAACAGCTAGTTCTAAACAAACTCTTGTGATTGAGCCCCCTAGAAAATACAAGGCTCTAAAAACACAGAAGTGATAAGTTCAGAACTTGTCACAAAACTTAATAATGGTCAAAGACAAAAAAAGTGTTGAGCCTTTTTTGGATAAACTTTCTTGATATTTGGTGATTATTCATGATATAACTTTTTGATGACTACCTATGGTTCTTCTATTTATACTTATTTGTCATTTTCTAATGTTAGAAACAATCAAGAACTCCCAACATAGCCAACAATTCACTGATTATTTTCGGCCTTTGTCAGAATCCTACCCACTACAAACTCATGAGATGTACTAATTCCACCAGACTGTTGACAAGTATCAGTGGAAAAGTAACATATTACATAATATGATTGGACTTGATTTCTATGAAGAACAAGATGCTCACAAAAAAATACATGAGGTCCATCTGCTCCAGAAAGAAAGCATTTTTCCGGCCTTGAGGAATTTTTCATCCATCATACAGCTGCCGGTCCAAAATCTCACAAATTTGTGATGATTTGATTAGGTATAACAAGGAAGAAAGGTAAAGTTTCAGCAACAGTTTGCACAAAAATTGCAGATTTTTGAAACGGTTATATTATCTTGCGCATGGGACAGAACAAGCCGAACATCTTCCTATTCCACACACACTACTTTTATCTTTAATTTTGAAAAGACTAGTTATACATTTTTTTCTGAAGCAACACGAAATCCAGTTGGAACAGTGTCTACCTGTAAATTTACAATCAAAATAAAAGGAAGCTGTTTTCCTGCTTCAGACTGCCACAAGACGACATCAGCAAAGTCAGACTTGAAAGCATTCTATTTTTAAGACGCAGCCTATCTCATTATATTAAAAAAATTTAGAATATTAAGTAAATAGAGACCACACAGGTGTATGAGATAGAATTGTGACATAAGAGCCACAGAGGCAGTGCAAAATCCCATATAAGCCAACTGTTGCTCAGCTCACCAAATAAAACCGTGCAACCAAGTCTCTAGTATGGTCTTTGTCCTTTGCTTTCTAGCTCTATTATTTTCAAGTTATCAACAGCGCTTTCTTCCAAAGTGGAGCCATGAGGAAGATTTTGAACATTGCCTTGGTGGACTCTTTGTATTGTGGATTCATTTGCATATTTATCAACGATATTATCTTTATAGAACACTATTTGCCAGAATTACTACCACCAAAACACTCCCATCACTGCTGTGAGCATCCAGATTATGTACTATGATGCACTGACCTCATATCAAGAACAAAGTTATCAGGGACCAGAATCTAAAGAAAGTACCTCAATCGGCTCACCTGAACAACACATTTGCAATTTTTTGCAACAGAATCTATCCTCCTCTCAGAATAGAACCAATCAACTGCAAGAAGTTTCAGAAGTGGTTCTCCACCAGAAACCTGCACAGAAATGGTCGGCATGTATACTCAATTTGCATATTCATTGACTAACATCTGTCTGAAGCTTTCTGCAGTTTTTCATATCATGATTAGGACAATATCTTCGTAGCAAAAAAAGCAAAGGCATACATAAACTTCATACTTAAAAATTAGAGAGAGGGGACAGCAATAATGCCTTGACGAGGTCACTTGGATATGATTTCCCTCGAACCATAAAATCTTCTCCACCGGGATCCGTCCAGCAGCCAGAAGCTTTATGGGTGGATGCTTGAGGCAACGATCCAATAAAATGATTCAAATTTATGTCCACTTCACTTGAACCAGCAACCAGCTCCTGTGCTTCAGCTCTAGCTATCAAATAGCAAGAATATTGATCAATCATAAGCTGTTTGGTGCACAAACCCAAATGATGGTCATCTGTGTTTGTTAGTTGTTTGGACAGTGAATTGCTACGAAACATGATCCTACCATGAGGGGTTAATCTCATGAGTGCCAAAACTGTGTTCTTGAATCGATGACCTGTTTCCTGGTGTGCAATCAAACAAATAGCATCCAATAAACCAAAAAATTGGTTAAAAAAGATGTAGATGCAAATATACCATGAATGTAAAGTTACATAGCAAGTGATATTTGAAAACACCTACAGCGTTTCAAGCCATATTCAAACATGTGCAGCTATTAAGCCTGTCCCGTGCACAAAATATTACTTTGTTCACATAGGAAAACAATCGCCTTGAATCCTGTAACAGATATACTGCGGCATCACACTGGGCAACTGTATTCAAGAAAACACTGATCTCAACTACGATGGTTACTGTCGACGCCCATCTCCCAATCGACTGAGCAATAAAGCAAAAATCAATTAAAAAACCATCAGACCTCTCAACGAATGCAAAACATAAAACCTCTGAATGGTGACCAATCATGATGGTGCGATAATTCCCGGGAATCCAAGTCTCAGGGAAGCCTTCATACATGGCTCAATTAAACATTAGAGCCAGGAGCTCTGCAAGCATATCTCTAGCATGGATGAAGTGCTCTGCTACCAGACCATCATGATCATGTGCTCTCCTTGTCTTCATCCTGTCAATGGCTTTCCTTACCCTCTCGGCAGAAAAGAAAGAACATGTCTCCAAGCATGTCTCTAGTGGGTCCGGCAGAGGTGGTTGCCCTGATGCTGTGTAGAGAGATGTGGCATATTCCCCCCATGCCTCAATGGAGGTGACCGCTGGTGGTGGTGAATGCTCGTGGAATAGCCTCCATGCTTCACCCGAGTCTTGACTTATAAATAGTTGATACAGATCCCGCTCTAGCTGAGATAGATAAGCCCTTTTCTTTCGTCGCACTAGGCGGCGAAAGATAATCCGTGACTGTCTATGTGTGGTAATACCCATGAGCACTTCCCTCTGTAATTTGATCCTCGTCTCTCAACACTCCTCATCATACCAACTATTCTTGGGCATGCTCCCAGATCGTCTCCGTGTAGGCTGGCTGTGAGGGTATGCTTCTGATGTTGCATCATGGTAGCCATCCCGGCTCCTGGGTGCATAGCTGCCTGTATATCTCATCCATATACACAGAATCCGTCTCCCTCATGAAGGTATATCAAGTGTGTGTGGGGACCTCTCCTAATGGAGCTGTGCTGAACTGAAACGTCAAGGTGAAAGACATGATAGCATGATCAACTGCTACTCCAACTGGCCTAGCGCCCACCATGTAATCCTGAAAGAATGGAATAAGACCTGGCTGGGCCATAACATAATCCACTGTGCTGGCACCATGTCGGTCTGAAAAGCAAGTAAAACCTCCAGCTGTCGAAAATCTTTGTAGGCCATTCAAAATGGCCAATCTATGAGTATCTGCCATATTCAGTGTATTCCTCATCTTGTGATAGTCTGGATAGACCCATCTCTGTAACGTCCAGCTCCCTAAGCATCTCCTCGGAAGTATAATAAAATATTGTCTGGTGGTGGGCAGTCCTAGCATTGAAATCCCCTAGTATGATAATGTCACCATCCTTGGAAAACTCCCATATGTCATTATCCAGAATAGGAAAGGGGGATTGTCCTATTGTCCTCTAGGTGAGGCATATACTGACATAATAGGAGGAAAGTAACAGATAGAAATGTAGAGGTATCTGCCCGTCCCTGCCCTGAGCCTCACCCACATGTACCTAGCCTGTTCATCCTTGCGCGCTATATATATCAATGGCTGCAACTCCTCCCTGAATAGAACTGCCACTCCCCCTGAGCCCCGTCCTCGATGCTCAGATCTGGTCTCTTGTCTGCAGGCTGTCTCCCATCTATATCCGCTCACCTGTGGCATGGATTGCCCAGGGGCTTGATGCGTCTCAGAGTAGAAAATGATCTCCCCCTGTGAAGCTATCCTCAAAGGCCCCTACATCAAGACGGAGTGACCTATTACAGTTCCAGGTTGCCATCTTTAGTGTGGTCCCATAGGTCTCACACAGTCATGCGGGGCGTCACTCCAATATCACCACCTTTCCATCCTTGTAAAAAGCAATCTTCCCCTTTTCCACTGCTGCTCTAATTTCCGGCATTACTTCTTGCATATGAGCAATCTGCAAGAGGGTGAGGTCATCTCCAAGAAAGATGCGAGTCTTCTAGAGTCGGTCTCTTCTTCAAGAAGTCCTTCGCTTCCATGGAGAAGAAGCGGAGAATGAGTGCGCTTTCCTTCGAGGTTTCTCCGTTGCTCCCACTTTTCTTAGTGCCCACTCTCCAAGCCCTCGTATGCGTCTGCTCGTTGATCCCCACCAGAGTCATTAGTTCTTTCACCTCTTCATCCACATTATCTTGGTCTCGGAGGCCACATATCCTTACGTGTAAGGCCCACACACGTCTCCTTTGCTCCTCTTCTAGTGTCAAGTTGATGATGATTGGTGTGGGGGTGGGGTTATTTCCTTGCCTTTTCCTTTCTTGACAATCTCGATCCATTTTTTGGCCTTTTGTGCTTTTTGTTGGGTCTTTGTGATGACATCTAACCACGAGGTCGCCATTTCTTTTTGTTGCTCCCCACCTTCTTTGATGGCCCGCACTTGTTCCTTAATTGTGTTAAGCTCTTTGATTACTGAGGGTTGAAGCTCTCCCTCTTCGAGGACATTCTGCGATCGCACCTCTGCAAGCTCTCTCTTGAGTAGTGCGATTTCCTCATCTTGGGCCTTCACGCGACCCTCAAGTGTATGTATCGTGCTTTCCTGTGCTGTCACGCGCGCGTCGAGTAAGTTAATAGTACCTAGGAGGTGGCGGTTGATCTTGTTGATGGACTCGCTCAATTCTTCTTTGCATTTTTGGATCGCATCCTCTGCCGGGTCATCCTTGCCATTCTGTTTTCTCATGATTAGAAGGCCGCACCAGGAGAGGGAGAGGGGAAGAAGAGGGGTTTTTTGTTTTTTGTTTTTTTTCCCTCTTTCTCTCTAGGCGGGCAGAGACTCTCCACACTTTCTCTCTCTACGCTATTCATCTCTCTCTATGCCACTTTTTTTTTCTCTTTCTCTCTCTACGCGATTTTCCCTCTCTTTCTCTCTCTCTCTCTCTCTCTCTCTCTCTCTCTCTCTCTCTATGCTAATCATCTCTCGTTTTTTTTTTCCCTCTTTCTCTCTCTATGCGATTTTTCCCCCTCTTTCTCTCTTTACGCTACTTTTCCCCCCTCTTTTCTCTCTCTACGCGGTTTTTTTTCCCTCTTTCTCTGTCTACGCAATATTTTTCCCCTCTCTCTCTCTCTCTCTCTCTCTCTCTCTCTCTCTCTCTCTCTCTCTCTCTCCGGATGATTAGAGCCAAGGCCTCCGTACCGCATGCGATTATTCGAGCGGAGGTAGCCGCCCCTCCTATTGAGATTGAGGCTCTTACTAGATCAGTGTCCTTTATGCACAGTCTATGGGATACACATAGAGGCAGATATACTAGATTGGCTCTTGAGTCTTCTAGACAGTTAGCGATGCAAGGAGATGCATCATGTTGGTATGAGCAGATGACCTCATGGTTTTAGAGGCATGGTCTCAGCATGGATAGATTGCCTCCTTTTCAGTATTCCCTAGATGCACCCTCCCTGCCAGTCACACGGACGGAGATCACTAGACTCATTCGGCAGGATCTAATACAGTTGGACACCAGGAGGACATGGGTAGAGCTGATGCAGGAGTTGGGCACGAAGATGGCTTTTTACAAAGAGCACCTTCTCCAACTTTCGGGAGATGGGTTTGTGACTTGTCCGAGCTACATGGACACTCATTTGTCTCATGGTCTGCAATGTGCTATTGGTCAGATTCGCACATCCTCACACCAGCTAGAGACTGAGAAGGGTAGATTCAGAGGGATACCGCCGGAGTCTAGGATATGTCAACTATGCGGTAGAGAGCCAGATACAGAGCTACACTACATATGCCACTGCACTGTGTATTATGAGATACGAGGGCGCTTCCATTGCTTATTCAGGGAGGGTTTTGGACCCCTAGATAGAGTCATGAGGTATTAGGACCAGAGATGCCTTGGCTTATATCTACTTGAGCTACACCGTCATAGAGATAGTCTGTTGGGGAGACATGGAGTACGACAGTCGCAGAGGCAGATCACAGACTTCTTTGGATCGAGGGAGCCAAGAGACCAACCACCAGCATAGGGTTGTACCCGCATTCATACGAGAGGCACCCTCATTGACAGGGCGACTGAGCTCGGGAGATCGAGACGACCACGACCGAGACACAAGAGCAGACTCCATCGACGGAGACTCCAACAGAGGATCATAGGCATTCTAGCACGACACCCAGATTGTCATTGAGGGCCTATTTTACATTTTCACATTTCACATTTCACACTCATTTTCAGTTTTCATTTTTACTTTCAGTACTTTTTGTACTTGTACTTCAGACGTTGTATTAGATTCCCCACTTTGTATCTGATGGTCTCATAGGTCATTTTGGCCTTTTGAAGACGTTAATATATCATTTCATTAATGGAGCAGTTTCCTCTTGATAAAAAGGAGAGAAACGATCTGTTGCTCTAGTGACAGATCCAAACCAACCTGACAACCCAACGAGCGTACCGGTGTCCTAGGAGGCATCCACCTAAAGCCCTCTCTAGGCGACCAATTAGGCATGGAAGCACTACAAACTCAGAAAGCCACTGTCTTTCGCCAGGTGATCAGTGCTCCCAATGCACAACATAACACCTCAAGAGACTACTCAAACCTGTGCAAGTTGGCCTCCCGACCCTCTAGAAACATGCCTGAGTCATCAGCAAACTCAACGTTCAAAAGCTGCTCGCCCATAGTAGGCAATTGTAGTCCACGCAAACCAACCTCCTATGAGGTCAAAAAACCTGCTCATTGCCTCAGCATAGAACAAAAAAAGGAAGGGGGCAAGAGGGCAGCCCTACCAAACCGAGCGTGTGAGCATAAATGGTTAGGCCCCTCAATCCATTCTCTGTAAGTTGGAGGGTTAGGTTTTAAAAACCCTAACCCTCTTGATTGGCCACGTCACAAACTTATGACATAGTATATCGAGGCTTTAGTGAGCAGTTTTAGTGTTTCTTGTGTCGTCTCTATCTCTAATCTTTTTGTTACTCTACTGTTTCAATTTTGTTCTTTTCAAAGTCATCACAGTGCACTAGTTTGTTTTCTTACACGATTTATTTTATCACATGCACTCACACACTCTTGGGCACTTGAGCAAGAGAGAGCATATACTACTCTGAGGCTACCCACTTGACGTGTCACGGGGACCGGCACCACATGCCAATGGAAAAGAACAGACTGAACACTTTTAGCACTTCAAATAACACTAAACTGAAAGAGAGAGAAATGAAATGAAATGTTATACTAACGTCTTCAAAAGGCCAAAGTGACCTATGAGACCAGAAAGTTACAATGCGGTGTATCTAATACAAAGTCAGATTAACAAAATAAATTAAACTAGGATAACAAAATATAAATACTGCGGAATCTTAGACTAAGCTGATAGGTGTGAACGGTGAAAGGCGTGAAATGTGTGAACTAAGCAGTACAATGTGTAGACAATATGGGAGGGAAGTAGAGATCCATCTTCATAGAGATCCATCTTCATCTGCACTCTGGACAACGAAAAAGTATGGCTCGAATCCTTTGCTATAGCCTCCTTCGAAACTGAGTAGCTCCTCTTCTCCATCGGGGTCGTCTGGATCTCCCTAGCTCCAATGCTCGGTCTATGAGAATGCCAGTAGTGTGGGACCTCTCCACTGTTGGCTGCTCCTCTGTCTGTTCTTCTGGATGTACAATATCTAGTGTAAAGAAATCTGTGATCTGTCTCTGGGGTTGTCTCTCTTCATCTCTCCTCAGTAAAGTTTCTCTATGCCTGTGTAACTCAAGTAGATATAGCCCAAGACATCTCTGATCCTCATAACTCATGACCCTAGATAGAGGCCCAAAACCTTCTCTGAATAGACAATGAAAACAACCTCGTATCTCATAGTACACTGTGCAATGACATATGTAATGTACCTCTATCTCTGGCTCTAGATGGCATAAGTGGCATATCCTGCTATCTGCTGGTGTCCCTCTGAATCTGCCAGTCCCAATCTCGAGCTGATGTGAGGACGTGCGTATCTAGCCAATGGCACAACGCAAACCATGAGAAAGATGCGTGTCCATATAGCTAGGTCGAATCACAAACGCATCCCCCGTGAGGTGGAGAAGATGCTCTCTATAGAAAGCCATCTTTGTGCCCAACTCCTGTATCGGCTCTATCCATGTCCTCCTCATGTCCAGCTGGATCAGATTCTGACGAACAAGTCTATTAATTTCTACCCGCGTCAGAGACCTCAAGGGTGCCTGTAGAGTATTGAAAAGGAGGCAACCTGTCCATGGTGAAACCATGTGTCTGAAACAATGATGCCATCTGTGCATACTAGCATGATGTATTTCCATTAAGAGCTAATTGTCCGGAGGATCTAGAGCCACCCTGGCATATCTGTCTCTGGTAGTATCCCACAGATTGTGTACAAACGAGACTGATTTGGTAAGCGCCTCAATCTCCATAGGGGGGGCAGCTAATTCCGCTCGAATGATATCATGCTATACGGAAGCCTTGGCTCTAATCAGCCGAGAGATCATGGCTTCTCCATACGCCTCCAACCATCCTGGCCTACAGAAGGTCCCCAAACATACACCCCATATAACATAGTAGAGGCAACCAAAGTATCAAAGAGCCATAACTTTGTCCTGGGTTCCTGGAATTGAACCTGCGAACACATCCTCTCCATTCCTCCCAGAGCCGGACCAGCTCTAGTTAGTCTAGTCTCTGCTGCTCTTCTCAAAGAAAACCTCGGCCCAGTAAAGACTACCCCTAGGTAAGTGTATGCATCTGTATACTCCACAATCTCCTAACCATATTTGAAAGTAGGTACTGATCTGCTGACCCATTGCGGTGTGGTGTTAAACACCATAACCTTGGTTTTACCTAGGTTTACACACAATCCACTATCCTTTGCAAAACTGTGTAGTGCATCCAATTGTCGTTGTATACCTTCTGGTGAGTCAGATATCAGCACAATATCATCAGCATATAGCAACAACGGGATCCACGTCCCTGCCAGCTGGGCACCCCTGTCACCCTCTCTGTCAATGTAATCAGACACCTCATCAACATACATACCAAATAGAGTAGGAGACAATGGGTAGCCCTATTTCACTCCAATAGTAGAGTGAACTAAATCAGATACCCCTTCCGGAGTGCGTACATGTCCCATCACTGATCTATACAAAGCCGTAATCCCCCATGTGCACGACGCACAAGACGGGGAGTGGCGGAGTTCCACCTTGAGAGAGCACTGGCCCCAAACCTTGGCGCCCCTTTATGTATTTCTTTATATTCCTCGAACTCAGTAAAATGCCGGTACTCGCGCTCTGCACCTTCACCCGGAAGAGTGCAAGAAAATGAGCCCTTAGCTCATATTAAAAGGTCCTTGGCCATGAAGCAGTTGCATGAAAATCTTTCAAACTCAAAAGCATTTGGTCTGAAAAGCACTAGCGCCAAAAGCTGCCAATGCATTTTGCGAAAATCCGTACAGCTGCCACATAAGCACAATTAGCGCAAAACGTAGAATTTCGTACTATCAACCACGTTAGCAATCCAACACAAAATCCGGTCTTCCGTACAACTGCGCCATGTCGTCAAATGATCGCAAGAGACTGAGTGTGTGTGTGTGTGGTCCTGCTTTATTTTAATGTCTTTAGGTTGGGCCCCATCGGATGGGCTCCCACAAGTTAATAAAACTTCTTCGGCTGCTTCTTCTGGGTTTAGGCTCCTCGGTCGGGATCTACATGTTGGCTTTGTTCTTCAGTGGCTTGACACGTCAGCAATTTGTGACATCCCCCCTTCTTAAAAGAAAGTAATCGTCTGCAATTACTGTATATTTGCAAAACAACTCAAGTTAGCTCAAAAATCTTCGAGGGTCATTCCGAGGGACAATGTGAGGGACGATCAGTTTTCTCATTCCAAATCGGAGCTCTTGACTTCCTGGGTAGTTGGCTTCCCAAAAGAATCTCATCCAATAAGGAGTCTCATTCCAGATTGGAACTCTTGATATCCTTGGTCATTGGTTTCCCAGAAAAATCTCATCCAAATAAGGAGTATTCAGTGGCTGGCACATCACAATGCAACACAAATGCTCACATATGAATGTTACAAGACATAGAAACATAAAGCCACCGATGAACACCCCCCGCAAATAACATTCCAGGTCAGGGCCATGAGATGTTCAACAACTCCCTCATCACTCCTCCCGCATAACCTAAAAAGGTCCGGTAGAGGCCTTTTACAACCAAACGCCCCCCAGACCGTAGCTTGCGTAGTTTGGAGTTTCTGAGAGTAACCACTGCTCAAACTTCTGTATACCCCTACCCCCCCCGGTAAAAAACCATCTAGCTCCAGGCCATGAGTAACAACAACAATACTCCCACCATAAATAACCACCTCAGAGCCTTGGCAAGAATTTTGTAGGCTGAGTTGAGAATGGTGATGGGACGCCACTGTCGAATCTCATCCAAGGAGCCACCCTCCTTAGGAATGAGGTAAATCAGGCCCTCACTCATGCTATCCGGCATCACTCCTGTGTGCAGAATGTACTGAAAGGCACTACAAAGATCTGGGCCAAGCAGGTCCCAGTACTCCAAGAAGAAGCTGGGAGTCAGCCCATCCTCACCTGGACAACTACCACGAGGGAGGGCCCTAAGAGCCGTGTGCAGCTCCTCAAGCTGAAGAGGTAACTCGAGCCTCTGCCGCATCACCTCAGTCACAAGACAAGGCATCTGTGCCCAAACCTGCTCCCTGCATGCATCCTGCCTCTCTGACTCTAGCTCAGCCGACAGTAGCTCACGGTAAAAGTCAGTAGCAACTGCACGTATATCCTCTGGCTCGCAAACAACTGACCCATCGGGTCTCCTCAACTGATTGACCTTGGCATGCGAGTGCCGAGGTCCCACTGTCTCAAAAAAAACACCTGTCACTCTGTCCCCTACCTGAGTCCACTGAGATGCATGCCGGTGGAAGGCAAACTCATGGCGCCTCTCCTCTGTGCAAGCAAGCTCCTGTCGAGCCTGCTGAAGCTGCTCCTCCAACCATGGACTGTCTGGATGCTGCTCCTGCATCCTCTGTAGTGAAGCAATGCCTCGTCTGAGACGCTGCTCCTCCTCTCTCGCTGCAGCCCGTCGAGCCAAAGACTCCTGGAGAAAGAAGTGGCTGAGCTGAGCTAGGCCTGAGGCCACTCTGTCTGCATGTGGAGCCTGGCTGTCCATGCCCTCTGTCCATAGAGCCTCGACCCTCTCTTTGAGTGCTGAGTCCAACAAGACCCGCTCTGGGATGCGAAGCATCGTGCTCCCACTCCTCTGCCTGTCTGCCACTGTGAGGATCACTGGTGCATGGTCCGAGAAGGATGTCCCTGCCAGGATGCCCACTGATCCCCCCAAGTCACTGAAGTGGTCACTAGTGTAGAAGCGATCTATGCGCGATAGATTCACTCCTCCCACTCGGCGGTCCGATCTAGAGAAGGCAAGACTCTCTGGAGGCCTCACAAAGCCAGAATGCTGCCATGTATCCGAGACCCTCAACGTCATACAAAACCTCTCCCAAGCTGCTAACTCGACTCCATGCACAGTAGCATGGCTGCCTCCGATTCTGTCAGAAGGGTCCTCCAACATGTTGAAGTCCCCTCCTACACACCACTGGTCAACCTGTGGCAAAGACTCAACAATCTGTGACCAAAACTCTGCACGAGCACTCGCCACATTGGGCGCATAGATGTTCAGGAAACCCACAAGGCTACCCTGAACCTGCATAGTAATCCACTGAGCCCTGCCTGGTACAATAATCCCTCTGCCCACAATGGCCTACTGTAATGAGTCCGCAATAGTCATACATACCCCACCCTGGATGCCTCCAGGTCCAAAAGCAGCTGACCAAAAGGTATCATAGCGTCCACGCAAAATCTGACCACATCGCCGAATGCGGCTCTCAGACAAATGGTGCTCCTGAAGCATAAGGAGATCAATCTCTCCTCCCACAAGGCATCGCTGAAGCTCCTGACGCAATCGGCCCCGTCGTCGCTGAAACTGGGGCCCACCGAGTCCCTGCACGTTCCACGAGACGATCCTCATGGGGAGCGAGAGAGAACAAATGCTGCCGCAGCAGCAAGACGAGCTATCTTCGAAGCAGGCTTGGATGGGGAGTAATCCGCATCCGAGCGTCCTCTAGATAGGCGAGACTGCAGTGAGTGCCTGGTCCAAGCCCAAGTAGAGCGAGCCGTGCGTAAAGCAACCTCCTCTGTCCAGGAGTCCTCATGAATGAATACATAGCAAGGCAAACACTGCGTATCAGCAAAAAAGTACACCACAATGTGTCTACATCCTGCTGAATCTGGGGGTGTCACCGCAAACTTGGCCAGTGGCCACAAAGTCTGCAACAGATCTGTAACGCCAAGTTCCCCCATGTGGTGAGAGAACTCGAGAACCTGTGTATGCAACCATCCCACCACTGAGTCGAGGGACCACTCTGTCTCAGTCCTGCCACAGAGGGGGAAGGAGAAACCAACTGCTGAGTCCAAGGCCTCTGTCCCCCTAGCGGCGAGGAACAAAGCGTGGACTCTGAAGCAGGCTGCCTCGTGGTCTGCTGCGGAATCGCCAAGAAAACGAGTAAACCCGTAATCGAAGAAATCCCAGCGGCGTCGGAGGTCAAAGCTCGTCAAACCACGAGGGATAGCTGCAAGAGGAGATGTCTAAATCTGCAGAGGGGGCCGCATGAAGGGCTGACCCTCTCTCGCTAGGCGACTCGTGGCGAAGGCGCTGCCAAGAGATCTCCTGGCCGCCGGCAAGGGTCCAGTCTCTAGAGCCGACTGTGGTACTGAAGCAGGAGGAGGGGGAGAAGGGGCTGGGGGGGGGCGGGGGAGAGGAGAAGCGGGGTGGGGCGGCAGAGACATGGGGGGGGCGAGGTGGGGAGTGAGCGGTAGCAGAGGGCGGGGGAGGGCATGAGGAGGAGGAGGGGAGATCGGAAGGCGGAGCGGCTGGCGAGGGTGAAGCGGAGGTGGAGGCTGGCGTAGGGGGCTCCTCCTGCTCAAGAGGACCAAAGCGGTTCCCCGTGGGAACCCACTGCTGCTGAGTAGGCACCTGGGGGCCACTTTGAGTGCCAGGCTGTCGCTGTGGCCCCTGGCGTCGACGGCCACGGGCCTGCTGCCACCCCTCCTCCGCTGGAGCCCCAAGCTCGGAGGGTGGCGCTGGATCTGTGCTCTGCGTCGCTGGCTGTGGCTGCGGCCCAGCCTTGGCAGGTTGGGGCTGAGGCTGCAGTGCGGGTCGTGGTCTCCTCCGTGGACAGGCCTTCGCTAGGTGGCCCATCTGTCTGCAAATGAAACACTGGTTCGGGAGACCCGAGTACTCCACAATCTGTCTAAACCAACCCCCACTCACCCGAGGCAGAAGGATGACCTTCGGGAGCGTGTGGGTATCTCTGACCAAAACTCGAACTGAAGGGATGCCAGCCGCCTTGGCAGCAACTGATGCTGCCGTACGAGGTGTCTCCAGGACAGTTCCGATGGCGGAGCCAATCCTGGAGAGAAGTGGAAGGTACTCCCTCCGTAAACCCGGAAAGCAGACTGATATGGGGATGTCCGCCTCCTCTACTAGCACATCCGAAGACGGGTCAAAACCATGTCGCCACTGTCGAAAGTGGGCGCGTGCTGCTCGGATGGCCAATGGACTCATAGCTATGACCTTGGAGGCCATCTCGGAAGTCTCGAACTCAATCTGGTAGTACCCCCGTCTGAGAATCTGGATATCCAAGATCTTGCCCACCTCTGCGAGGAGGCGGGCCTGGAGAAGATCTCGCAGCTCTCCTCTGCTGGGACGAGTGCCGAGAACCTTGCAGATGATAGAAGTCGCCTACAAGCGTTCTACCTCTGTGGCAAGGCTCGCTTGCTCTGCCGGCGTAAGAGCAAGTCGAATGGTGGGCTCAGCGGGGTCGGGCGAGGGGGCTTCAGGCGAGTCCCTCTGAGGTGGAGCTGGAGCCTCCATCTGTGTCTACTGCTGAGTCGAAGAAGCGGGCGATGAAGAAAATCTGCGAACAAGTACGCCAAGCACTTGTCCGAAGAGAAAGCGTTGCCGAGCCAGGTGCAGAAGACCTTCGGGAGCAAAGAGGACGGGGGGGGGGGGGGATGGGGGGACGGCGAGGGCGAAGCGGGCAGCCGGGAATTGTGCGGGTGCACAAGCGGCAGCGAGCGGGTGGGGAGGGGATGGCAACGCGAGAGGAGGGCAGCGGGCAGCCTGTGGGGCAGCGCGAAAACAGGGGGGGGCAGCGGGCGGGCGGCAGCGCGCAGGGGCAGCGGGTGGGGTGGGGTGGGGGGGGGGGGGAGGGGGGAGAGGGCAGCGATGGCGCAGCAAGGGGGGGGGCGAGCAGCAGTAGCGAGCGTTCCTCCAATCCTACACTCTTCGTAAAATTCTTCCTGTGTAGCATCTACAAAATCAGGCGATTCTAAGACAGGGGAAGCCTGCTGTATAGTTTTTGAGACTCTGCTTGGAGGGACATTTGTATCAGGAACAGGATTGGCAGCATAATAATCTCTTAAACCTGGTTTGCATAAAAAGAAGAAAGAATATTACAAATAGCTAGATTTTAGCCAGGCTCTTGTTATATCTAATGAACTCGTCATTCTAAATTCCTAGCACTATAAAGATAAGCAATCAGAAACATTTGAGTACTAAGCAGTAGCAGTACCACCCTTGCCCTGTCCTCTTCAGCATAACTTGGATATGTTTATCACAGTCAATTGGAGACATCTAATCAAAAGAAAAATCCACCAGTGAGAAGAAGCTTAACACTGCAAAAGGACATGTAGCTGTGCCAGCTTCCATTTCCACAAACCATAAAATAAACCATAAAAGCCGCATTAATAAGCAAGATTTCGATTAATTGAAGCCCCACCACAATAAAGTATTGGTTTTAATAAGACCTCTATCTGCACCATTTCTCTCTACTTCCAGGAGGTCTTCAAGATAGGTGGTGGTCCATCAGTTGGGGCTAGTTTACAGCGAGATGCTCATCGAGTTGTTTGTGCTTAGACGGCTGGCACATATGCTTCTGTTTTTCACCTACTTGGGGCTGATTTGCTGCTGCCGTCCACACCAAGTTGATGAAGGATGTGAAGATGATTTGGAGCGATTGGCTTCCCTATATGATTGATTTTCTCCAATGAAGCGGATAGCTCTGAAAGTACAGTTGAGACCCCTCGGTGTGACAAAGGTATCCATGAGGAATCACATCACGAAGATGTAAGAGCTCCAACAAGAGATACCTCAATTGGGCAAGCATATCAGTTTGGAGCATATGACCATAAAACTCCTTGTTCATTTGCCTCTATAATATAAGAATTTCCACCCATCAACGCTGATTTTCAGAGGACGTCCCAATACTATCGCTTTGGACAAGATTGTATCTATGGTACTGGAATAGTAGTGGTTCATAGCGACGAAGAAATGGGGCTCCAAAGCCTTGATACGCTCTTTGACAAAAGGAAAGCAAAAGGCTAAAGCACAGAAAGGCAACATCACTAATAAAGAGACCGATGTCGGGTGTGAAGATGCTTTGAGAGCGGAGCGGCATTGCAATACTTGTGGCAAGTGGGGCCATTATTGACAAAGCTCCCCAAGCGGGCTGAAGAATCCTGGACTGCAGCAAAGTCACCAGTCTTTGTCCACCTAGAGATGCTACCTTCACATGCTTTGTCATTAACATTAGAGGTTGAGACAAAGCGGATTGTACAAGATTCTTGGGATTAAATTATTGACAGTGGTGACTCATAGTACATGACACCTTTGATAGATCTTCTATCCAACATGGGAAGGCATTGTGGTTCAGTCTTTATGAGGGAAAAATCGGCCACTCCTATTCATGACGAGGGCCCATTGGAGCTTATCCTGAACAGCAGAGAAGAGGTGTGTTTCCTGAAGGTACTTTATGGTCTATAGCTTTATTTTCAACTTTTGCTGTCACGAGGACGTGGCAACTGTTAACTCTGTAACGAGGACGTGGCAACTGCTAACCTTAGTTGTTGGTTTCTTTCCAACGATTTTTGTTTTATTTTTGAGACCCTCTTTTTGAAGTTGCAAATGGTCGGACATTGTATGGCCAATGTGAACGGTAGTTTCACCCGCAGACGGGAAGTTGGTTGGCACTGGAATTCGTATAGTAAGAGGATGTCTAGGTTCAATTCAAGATCATGTAGGTCCCCGCGTCGCACTTAGCAAGTTGGTGGATACTAGGAAGTGAACTCAATAAAGGCATAAAGCCAAGGTGGGGTCACCAAAGGGAAGTACCCGACAGTTGGGCCACATTGCATTTTTGGATGCGGTCCCGATGGGGATAGATGGTCGGAAGACTAGTGGGAGCCCAACGGAAGCATCTCCTAAAAATTAGGGAACTACTATTTTGGGCCATGAAATCAGTTCGCGTGATTACCTCTGGAATGACAAGGGGAACATTTTAGAACTTTGCTGCAAAGTCAACTGGGCAGCCAGTCGGGAGATTTTTAAGCAGCAAGCACGAAACGGGAAATGTCCTGTAAATGTGCCAAGTGGCACTCTCTGGTGGACTTTCCTCATGCAAGAAGAAGTGGCGCTGAATTTCTAGCTGAGAGGCTCATTTGCAAGCTCCTACCCCACAGGTTAAGAGCTATTGTGTGCAAGCTTTCCCTCTCATGTACAGTGTAGTGCAAGAAGTGATGTCTTGCACACTCTACACTGCTCTCTCTCCCCCCTACGCGCAGTAATGTGATGCCCCACAAGAGGACTCTTCATTTGACTCATGTACAGCTATGTGGTTACGTGCGTTTTTGCTGAGGCAAGAGCCTCTTTGAGCAGGAACAGGAGTAGCTAACTGCTCTCTGAGAAGAAACAGGAGTAGCTAACTGCTACTCCAAAAGCAGGCACCGGTGAGGGTGATAACCTCACCGTACAGGTGCGATTTCAGAGCTGGTTATGCACTATATTTTGAAAGTTTTTCAACCATGCGGAGGCTAGAACCCTTGGGAATAGTGCCCCACTGCCAGAGGGTAGTTCAAGGACTGTTTAGGGCTGAAAACAGGGCAAAAACTAGTAAATACAGCGAGCTGAATTTATTGTATTTGGGAAAAAATCAGAGGGTTTATGCCAGTGGAAGTGAGTTCCAGCAGGGGAATTGGTTTCGGGAAATTTTTGGGGCTGTTATGTTGCCGAAATTTTGCTGGATACATGTAAAGAATTCCCAGGACTCTACTTTGTAATGTACCCTACTAAAGTATAAAGAAATACCGAAAGGGGCGCCAATTTTGGGGCCTACAAATTGTCGGCATCTGCTCGGAGAATTCTAGCTTCCCAGCCATGTGTGTGCTTAAGTGTTAATTCCCGTCGCAGGTTACCTTTGTAAAGTGCTCTGTGTGTGTGTCTAAAGTAAAGAATTTCAGGTGAAAGCCAAAGTCTACTGCCCCACGGGCGGTTTCAAGGTTCCATTGCCAGGATATCAATCACTTTTTCCTCAAAGAGTGAGCCTCGGTGTTTTGGGTAAAGACACATGGTACAGGAACCTGGGATTACACTCTGGCAGACAAAGGGAAAGGCATTATGGAAGAGGGTTCCTCTTCGAAGGAGAGACGGGAAATTCCTACGGTGTCCGAAATTGGCGAGAGCTTACGGCCACTTCAGACTGTACCTTCTGTTGATGTGAATGTCCCTCCGGTACAAGGCTTTATGACTGGGCAACTCGAGGATGATGCGTTCAGGACTCGGTTAGTTGCCGCGGTAAATGTGTTTCCGCAACTGGTGCAGAACCCAAGGTTTATGGAGTTCTTGCAAACGCCACCTATGCTATAGAAAAATAGGCAATCTACACCGCGAACAGAGCTTGTTGAGGCTCAAGCCCAAGTACTTCATGCGTCTCAGTAGGATAGGGAACACTCACATGTTGCGGAGTCAGGGGCTCCAAAACAGGTTCCTCCCGTCCTTGAAAAGGTCGTTAGAATGCCTATTCCAAAAGTTATGACAGTTCAGCCCGCCACCTTTCAGAGCCCGCATGCTGTCTTCAATGAAGAGGGAACTTGTTACCAGGCTATGCACCTAGTTTTTCCACCACCCATGGTATATCCTGGGTATTTCGGGGGTGGATCTGTGTGGCTGGTTATGTGCCTGGAAGTCAGCCGTACATGCCAGGAACAATGTTTGGGGGTATGCAAGGCATGATGCCAAACCCCACGTATGGTAGCATCGGCATGCAGCAAGGTTTTCAGAGCAACCAGGGTCAGTTCGGGGTGCCACAGGGTCATTTTGGCATGGCTCGTTTTTCTGGACAGTAGCCAGATATGGCACCTCTGACGCAAAATGTTAATGGCCAAGATGTGCCGATGATCCCTACTCTATTCCTTATGACAATTTGGGGGCACTGGAAAAGCCGAAAGCTTACAAAGAAGGTGGTGCAGCTGTATAGTTCATCACTTTTAGTGGCTTCGAGGATAAAGCAAAGGCTCTCACTTTCCTCCAGCAGTTTGATACAGCTTATGCAGGACGGAATTTTACAGAGGCCTCTAAGGTCAGAAAAGATGCCACTTTCCTGAAAGACAATGCGCTTACATGGTGGATGCAAGGACAGACACCCGCCACTTGGGTCTACTTCAAGCAAATGTTTGCATCTGCTTGGCAATCAAATGAATTTGAAGCCGACTGGCACTAGCTTACTTCGCCTACATGCAAGAGCTTGCTGGAGTACAATCAGAGGTTTTGTAAAGCGTTACTCTCAATGACCTCCTATAGATTTGTGTCATTAACAGAGAAGATAGAGAAGTACTATTGTGGGCTGCCTAAAGGGCTTCGGGACTACTGTTCCAAGAACAGAGTGGCTACCCTCACACAGCTCATGGAAGTTGCTAACACTGGTCTTGCTTTGTTGAAAGGAGAGGACAGTGGGTTTCCAAGCAACGAGAAAGGAGGGCAGCAAAAGAAACATTCAGCGAAGAAGCCCTTTGAGAAAGGGCTCTTGAAGCGTCACAGGGGTCAGAAAAGGCCCCTTCAGCCGCGACTTCTGGAGAGCAGGCAAAGAAACAGAAAAGGAAGCCTTTTGTGCGCAAGTCGCTCGAGGAAAAGAAGGTCCTAATGGCTGAAAATAAATGCTTTATATGCGAGCAGCCTGGTCACTTTTCTACCAATTGTCCACAAAGGAAAAGACCAGCTGACTCGAGTCAGATAATAAAGAGGACCAGAAAGTCAAGATGTTACGAGGACGTGGCAACTGCTAACCTTAGTTGTTGGTTTCTTTTCAATGCTTTTTGTTTTATTTTTGAGACCCTCTTTTTGAAGTTGGAAATGGTCGGACATTGTATGGGCAATGTGAACGGTAGTTTCACGAGTAGACGAGAAGTTGGTGGCACTGGAATTCGTATAGTAAGAGGATGTCTAGGCTCAATCCAAGGTCATGTAGGTCCTCCCATCGCAATTCTCAAGTTGGTGGATACTAGAAAGTGAACTCAATAAAGGCATAAAGTCAAGGTGGGATCACCAACAGAAAGTATCCGACAGTTGGGCCACATTGCACTTTTGGATGCGGTCTCGATGAGGATAGATGGTCAAAAGACCAGTGGGAGCCCAATGGAAGCATCTCCTAAAAATTAGGGAATTGCTATTGTGGGCCATGAAATGTGTTCGCGTCATTACCTTTAGAATGACAAGGGGAACATTTTACAACTTTGCCGCGAAGTCAATTGAGCAACCAGTCGGCAGATTTTTAGGTGGCAACCCCGAAACAAGAAAATGCTTGTAATCGTGCCAAGTCGCGCATTTTATGCACTTTCCTCATGCATGAAAAGGTAGCGCTGAATTTATAGCTCGGAGGCTCATTTGTAGTTTCCTGTCATAGGTTATGGAGTGCTTCCTTTCCACTCTATGTACAATATGGTGCTAGGAGTGATGACCTGCACACTACACACTGCTCTCTCTCCCCCCCCCCCACGTGTAGTTATGTGATGCTCCACAAGAGGGCTCTTCATTTGACTCATTCAGTTGCGTGGGTTCATGCGCGATTGCCGAGGCAAGAGCCTCTTGCACAGGTACTGGATTAGCTAGTTGCTAATCCCCCGGAGGTACAGGTGAATTAGGAGAGGTTTCATGTGAAAAATCTCGTTCGATTCAAAGGGCAAGTAGCCCTACAGGTGTGGGAGCTCGAGGATTTCCTACGGATGCGACCAGCTCGTGAAATATAGCCCAAAACAGGGAATTACAGCCTGCTGTGTATTTTTGCAAGTTTAGGGTTTTGGCTCTAAACGGTCCCTAATACCCCCAAGAGGTCTGGGGACGCGAGGGGACCGCTGTAGAGATGATCTAGCGCATTTTCGGGGTAGAAAACAGAAAATTCAGCATGCTGCAAATTCTCACCAGGTTTTGTAAAGTATCCGTATGCGTCGGAAAAGTCATCTATTGCGTGGGGATACTATCTGTGAAGCGTCCTAGTACAATTATGCTGCCGAAATCGGGCCAGAACAGGTGGATTTCAGTCCGGATTATGCGGGACAGCTCGTAGGAAATCACAGGTTTTATTCCCTTTGTTAATATATAAAGAAATACCGAAAGGGGCGCCAATTTTGGGGCCTACAGGTTGTCGGCGTATGCTCGAAGCATTCTAGATTCCGAGCCGTGTGTGTGCTTGAGTGTTAATTCCCGTCGCAGGTTCCTTTTGCAAAGTACTCTCTCCCTGTCTGTGTGTGTAAAGTAAAGAATTTCGGGTGAAAGCCAAAGCCTACCGCCCCATGGGCCGGTTTCAAGGTTCCATTGCTGGGACATCAATCACTTTTTCCTCAAGACGCGAGCCTCGGTTGTTTTGGGTAAAGACATAGAGTACAGGAACGCGAGATTACACTATGGCTGACAAAGGGAAGGGCATTATGGATGAGGGTTCCTCTTCGAAGGACAGGCAGGTTCCGCCCATCCTGGAACAGGTGGCTAGAATGCCTATTTCACACGCTATGCCTGCCACCTTTCAGAGCCTGCATGCTGTCTTGAATGGACAGGGAACTGGATACCAGGCTATGCACCCAGTTTTTTCCACCACCCACAGTACATCCTCGGTATTTCTGGGGTGGATCTCTGTTCCAGAGTATGGCTGGTTATGCGCATGGAAGTCAGCCGTTCATGCCGAGAACAGTGTTTGGGGTATGCAAGGCATGATGCAAAACCCCATGTATGGTAGCATCGGCATGCAGCAAGGTTTTCAATGCAACCAAGGCCAGTTTGGGGTGCCACAGGGCCATTTTGGCATGACTGGTTTTTCTAGAAAAGCCGAAAGCTTACAAAGAAGGTGGTGCAGCTGTAAAGTTCAGCACTTTTAGTGGCTTCGAGGATAAAGCAAAGGCTCTCACTTTCCTTCAACAATTTGATACAGCTTATGCAGAAGGGAATTTACAGAGGCCTCTAAGGTGAAGAAAGTTGCCACTTTCTTAAAGGACAATGCGCTTACATGGTGGACGACATTGTTAATGCAAGGACAGGCACCCGCCACTTGGGTCTACTTCAAGCAAATGTTTGCATCTGCTTGGCTGTCAAATGAATTTGAAGCCGACGTCATGACAGATTGGCACCAGCTTACTTCGGCTACATGCAAGAGCTTGCTGGAGTACAATCGGAGGTTTTGTAAAGCATTACTCTCAGTGACCTCCTACAGATTTGTGCCATTGACAGAGCAGATAGAGAATTACTGCTGTGGGATGCCTAAAGGGCTTTGGGACTACTGTACCAAAAACAGAGTGGCTACCCTTACCCAGCTCATGGAAGTTGCTAACACTGGCCTTGCCTTGTTGAAAAGAGAGGACAGTGGGTTTCCGAGCAGCAAGAAAGGTGGGCAGCAAAAGAAAAATTCAGCGAAGAAGTCCTTTGTGAAAATGGCTCTTGAAGCGTCACAGGGGTCAGAAAAGGCCACCAAAGACAAGGATTCAGCCGAGACTTCTAGAGCGCAGGCAAAGAAACGGAAGCCTTTTGTGCGCAAGTCTCTCAAGGAAAAGAAGGTCCTAATGGCTGAAAACAAATGCTTTATATGGGAGCAGCCTCTTCACTTTGCTACAAATTGTCCACAAAGGAAAAGACCAGCTGACTTAGATGATAAAGAGGACAAGAAAGGCAAGAAGCCTAAACCCACGGCAGGTTTGGTGCCATATATGGTGGGTGATAGGCCGAGTACAGATGCCAACGAGTTATGCAAAGCATGGGGTAAAGTTAGAGATCAGACGGCACTCATCTTCTTTGATCCATGTACCAAAGCAAACTTTATCTCACCAATAGCTATGAAGCTAGGCATCAGAGCTGAAGAGATGGGATACACGACACACGCAAGGTTGGCATGTCCTGGCCACTCACAGTGTGTTACTCCCATTATTGGAAAGCTCTGTCTATATATTCAGTCATTTGTAGACATAGAAGAGTTCTATATCATTGGAAGGGTGCGATGCGCTACTTGGAATTCCCTGGATGTTCAGAGTGCATGGCGTGCTAGATGCATTTGACAAGACGATCACCCTTCAGCATAGAGGCAAAACTCATGTTTTGGATGTAAAGCTCAAAGGGGAGTCTGTCCCTATTGTATCTGCTTCTGCTATCAATTCTGTAATAAAGAATCATCTTTCTGTGTACTTGATTTTTGCATGTGATGTCTCAGATAATTGTCAATCAAATTTATCTGTGTTAGATAAATAAAGTTCAGCATTCTTGCGAGAATTTACTGATTGTTTTTCAAATTCATTACGGTCGCAATTGCCGACAAAGAGACCTGAGGACCATCGGATAGATTTGGTGCCAGGGTGTAGCCCACCAAATAGACCTCCCTACAGGTTTAGCGCGGTGCAGCAGAAAGAGATTATAGGCCAGGTTGAGGAGTTATTAGAGAAGGGGCTGATTCAGCCTAGTTCTTTACCCTTTTGCTCCGTAGTGCTCCTAGCGCAGAAAAAGGATGGCTCATGGCGCATGTGTATTGATTAGCGTGCCTTGAATAAGAATACCATCAAGAATAGGTTTCCTATTCCTAGAATTGATAATATTCTCGATCGTTTAGAGGGTGCTGCAATTTTCTGAAGGATAGACCTTAAGAGTGGGTACATAAGATTCGTATAAGGCCAGAGGATGTGCACAAGACTACGTTTAGAATGACATTTGGTCTTTATGAGTTTCTAGTGATGCCGTTTGGGCTAACAAATGCTCTTGCCACGTTCAATAGAATGATGGACCGGATTTTCGGCTCGCATCAACAGTTTGTTGGGACGTTCTTCGATGACATGAAAGTCTATTCGAAGAATGAAGAGGAGCATAGGCGTCACTTGACCATTGTGTTCGAAGAGCTCCGCAATCACAGGCTACTTGTCAATCCTAAGAAAAGTGAATTCTTCCTGGAAGAGATCCACTTTCTTGGCCACATGGTCTCAAAGGATGGTGTCAGAATGGATCCCGCAAAGGTCGAAGCTATTAAGACATGGCCAGACTTGAAAGACTGTGCATGGTGTCAGAAGCTTCTTGGGATTGTGTTCCTACTATAGAAGGTTTATCAAGAATTTTGCAAAGATAGCATCACCTCTTCACGCTTTGCAAAAGAAAGAGGTCACTTTCAGATGAACCCAAAAAGAGATTTCAACTTTTAGTCTCTTAAGGAAAAGTTGACTTCAGATCAAGTAATTGTTTTGCCAGACCTCAATAAGTCATTTGTGGTCCAGTGTGACGCGTGTGGCAGTAGCATCAGAGCAGTGGCGAGAGAAGACTATGCAAGTCTATGAGAAACAGCTCTTGGCCGTGATACATGCGCTTTCTAGTTGGAAGCACTACCTTTTAGGTGCTGATTTTGTTGTCCAGACAGACCATCAGACCTTGCGATACTTCTTAACACGGTCAAACTTATCCGAAAATCATAGGCGATGGGTAAACATTATTTCTATGTTCCACTTCCAGATTATGCATGTGGAAGGCAAGAAGAATGTTGTGGCTGATGCGTTATAAAGGAAGCCACAAATTTCAGCTGTGTCAATTCCTTATCATCATGAGTTGGATGATATGAAGGAACAATATGCTATTGCTGAAGATTTTGCAAGGATCTTTGAACAGTTGCAAGAGGGGCAACATCGTGAGCACTACCTCCTCAGAGATGGTTTATGATGATGCATGGAAGACTTTGTGTCACTAGACCATTGCGACATAAGGTCATGGAAGAGAGTCATGTCCCACCATATGCAGGGCATCGCGGTATTGATGCGACAGTTAAAGCCGTAGAGACATTCTTCTATTGGCCTACCTTGAGGAGAGATGTGGATGCCTTTGTGCGAGCATGCATAATTTGCCAAAAGGTCAAGTTTGACAGGCAAAAGGCACCAGGGTTGTTACAACCACTGCCGATTACGGATAAGCCATGGGAAAGCATTGCTATGGATTTTATCTTTGATCTTCCCAGAACGCCAATAGGGAATGATGGTATATGGACCATTATCTGCAGGTTTAGCAAGCAGGCCCATTTTATCCCTGTTAGGAAGAAGATAAAATCTGATCAGATGGCACGCTTGTTCATGTACAATGTGTTTAAGTACCCGGGTACGCCACAATCGATTGTCAGTGATCGTGATCCTTGCATGACAAGTTTATTTTGGAGAGGATTGTTTGAGAACATGGGCACTTCGCTCAAGTTCTCATCTTCGTTTCATTCACAAACTGATGGACAGTCCGAAGAGGCTAATTCTACTGTCTTAGATCTGCTGAAATGCTATGTGTCTGATAATAAGGGCAAGTGGAAATAGTATTTACCTATGCTTGAGTATGCGTACAACAATACGGTGCATTAGTCGACTGGCAAGGCACCTTTTGAGGTTGTTGAAGGCGGCAAAAAATTTCCTCCCATTTTGCATACAAAGGATAAGATCTTTGAGGCAGAGCGATATGTTGAGAACATGCATGAACTGTATAAGAAAATTAAAGTTGCCTTAAAAAAGACTCAGACAAAACAGAAAAAGGCTGCTGATCGTCACCGTCGTGAATTGCTGTTATCACCTGGTGATTGGGTTTTGTTAAGGTTCAAAAAGGCAAGGTTAGAGAAGATGAAGGACAAGGAACGGCTTTTTCTTAAGGTCAGCATGCCTTACTATGGGCCTTTTCAAGTGCTTGACAAGATCAACGATGTGGCTTATAGGTTGAAATTGCCTGATGCGTGGAAGATTGATAATGCGTTCCATGTGAGTCTTCTAAGACCCTTCGTGGGTGATGTGCCAGAAGATATGACAAGATGAGGATCAGCCAGAAGTTGAGGAACTTGATGAGATCCTGGTACCTGAGCAAGTTTTGGCACATAAGGACAGAAAAGTTAAAAGGATAGGTTGCAAGACGCTACTTGGTGAAGTTCAAGAACTATCTGCCTATGGATGCAAAGTGGACGGAAGAGCATGAACTGTGAGAGTCACCAAATGTATTGCAGCTTTACCTTGCAGCCTTTGGCTTACAACCTACTTATGCCCCAACCCAACGTGTGCAAAGGAGGGGTAATGATAGGACTAGCACGTCAAATGTACATATGAATTCAATGTAATAGATGAAAATGACAAAAGTATGAAGGTCTTATTAAGTCATTTATATCTATGTGTTACGACCTTTCTTGCGTATACATGCGATGATAAAAGAGTGCTAACAACACAAGATCGTGAGTCATGTATTTATGGTATGCAATCAAGGACGTTTGCGATTTAAAAAGGGGCGCATGTCACGAGGACGTGGCAACTATTAACTATGTCACAAGGACGTGGCAACTGCTAACCTTAGTTGTTGGTTTCTTTTAAACGATTTTTGTTTTATTTTTGAGAACCTCTTTTTGAAGTTGCAAATGGTCGGACATTGTATGGCCAATGTGAACGGTAGTTTCACCCGTATACAGGAAGTTGGTCGGCACTGGAATTCGTATAGTAAGAGGATGTTTAGGCTCAGTTCAAGATCATGTAGCTCCCCCCGTCGCACTTAGCAAGTTGGTGGATACTAGGAAGTGAACTCAATAAAGTCATAAAGCCAAGGTGGGGTCACCAACGGAAAGTACCCGACAGTTGGGACATGTAGTGCGGATAGTGTGTTGTGCTCTCTACAGTGGGTGCTCCTCGGTGCAATGTGTGACATCTCACTCAAAACAGAATGAAAACACACGAAACAATAGATAACAACAAATCAAGATGAAGACACATCAGCAGACCAAAACATTTGGACTTGACTATCTCAAAGGATACAATACAACTCTGGCGTGGTAGCACACTCAACTCCAGCCCAGAACTCACGGGTACAATGGGGGTGTCGAGGCTCAGATGTGCAGGGATCAAACATGCTGTGTATAGACTTACTGCTCTAGACGATGACGCTGGACCATATATGAAGAAGATGATTAGGATGACCCAACATCTACTACTCATATGTACAACCATAAAGAGCCACCAACGGCTCATAAATGTCAACCATCTAAGTCTATCTCCAAATTGAGTGGTGGTGGTGACCTGGCCACAATGTCCACTAGAACACCGTTGTATCCCTGCCACGTATCACTGCCCTGGCCCAGAGAGTTCGTCCAGTGTGAGCCAGACCAAACCAGCTGTACTAACTCTGTGTCCTGTGAAAGTGACACTGTAGCCTGCTACAGGTTGCCCGCCACAAGACTACTCACCGTCTTAGTGAGAGGAATACTTAGACTAGAGAGAACAGTGGAACACCAGGAAAAGCGCAGTACACTCTTGAGGAGAAAGAAAGGTGTCATGGCACCTTAGGGTCATAGGAGCTGTTTTGGGGTGTTTTTTGCTTAGTTTCTGGTTACTGTCCCCGTCTTCTGAGGTAGTTCAAGAAGAGTCTACTTTATAGCTTGAAGAAAATTCCAGCAAAACAGTGCATGAAACCACCAAAACTGATGAGGAAGTTGAGGATGTCTTGAAAAAGGAACACTTTGAGCCTGAAGATACTCACAAAAAATCTTGACCAATATTCTCCAAAAGGTGAGGACTCTATAGCGAACACAGACCTCGAGTTGTAGAGAAAGAACGGGCCTGCGCTTGGAAAGGATGTGGAGTCTGATGATACTGAACCTACTGAGGAGAAAGATCTGCTCAAGGAAAGTTGGGACAAGCAGAAGGAAAATGGGACCGTTACAGCAACTAGGGACTACAATGAAGACCTTCCTTGACAACTGCTGCAAAGTCAGAGCTTAGTATGGAAAATTGGAGCACTCAGATTATTGAATCAAAGGAAGAGATAGCCCTTAATACTGAAGGAGAGAATGATGAAACTGATACTGAATTTACAGTCAATGCCACTCAGACCGAACCATCAAGGAAAGATAATGGGTTGTGGCTATGGTGTAGCAAGCTTTGGAGGATTCCTTTTTCACAGAGATATGCTCACAATGTCATTTGCACCCAAGGATGAGCATGAAGCACAAATTCAGCTTGCCTTGGAATGAGGCATACCTGGCAATGTCTTTGATCCAGCCCATTGTGGGTGCTTGGCTAGCCTGGGAATATAATTCGCATAATGTTGTGTGGTCAACATGCAGGGTTGGGTAGCTTTTCATTTTTGCTAGGGGTGGGGCGAGTGGTGGGTATAGGGGCGAGGGGTGGGTAGGGGGGGCGAGGGTTGGGTGGGGGGACGAGGGGCAGGTAGGGGGGCGAGGGGGAGAAGATAGGGGCGAGGGGTGGGTAGGGGGAGGGACTAGGGGCGAGGGCTGGGCAGGGGGCGAGGGTGAGTGGGTAGGGGGCGAGTAGTGGGTAGGGGCGGGGTTGGTGAGGGGGGACGAATTGGGTAAGGGGAAGGGCGAGTTGGTGATGGGGGCGAGTTGGGGAGGGGGATGAATTGGGAATGGGGCAAATTGGTGAGGGGACCAATTTGAAAGAGGGGGACGAGTTGGTAAGGGGGCGAATTTGGAAGAGGGGACGAGTGGGGAAGAGGGCGAGTTGAGGGGTGGGTAAGGGCGAGGAGGGAGGGAGGGGGTTGTCACGAGGACGTGGCAACTGCTAACCTTAGTTGTTGGAAATTGTTTATTTTTGAGACCCTCTTTTTGAAGTTGCAAATGGTCCGACATTGTATGGCCATTGTGAACGGTAGTTTCACCCGAAGACGCGAAGTGGGTCGGCATTGGAATTCGTATAGTAAGAGGTTTTCTAGGCTCAGTTCAAGATCATGTAGGTCCCCCCGTCACACTTAGCAAGTTGGTGGATACTAGGAAGTGAACTCAATAAAGGCACAAAGCCAAGGTGGGATCACCAAAGGAGCGTATCCAACAGTTGGGCCACATTGCATTTTTAGATGCGGTCCCAATGGGGATAGATGGTCAAAAGACCAATGGGAGTCCAACGGAAGCATCCCCTAAAATTTAGAGAACTGCTATTTTGGGCCATAAAATCTGTTCGCGTCATTAGCTTCAAAATGACAAGGGGAACATTTTATTACTCTGCTGCAAAGTCAATTGATGCACCAATTGAGAGATTTTTAACGAGGAAAGCTAACGGAGGGAAATTGCATGCATGAATGCCAAGTGGCACTTTTTGGCCAATTTACCAAGTTTGAGAGAACAGAACTCGTAACTGACTTTTTGGAGCAGTTTTGGAGATTGATAACTCTGATTTTCAGCCATTTCTCTCCATTTTTGAGCTTCCCATGACTTTACCTAACCTAGGACCAAGGAGCTCATTTTCAGCATTGGAAGGCATCAGATGCGTGTTTATAGGGCTGTTTTGCTGCGTTTTCAACGATACGTAGGTTTTGGCAGCCATGGAACTCTTCCCCTTCTGCATCTATTTGTTCACAGATGCATTACAAGTCAAGGGTAGAAGGGGGGGGGTTTTCGATTTAAGTTGGGGGGATACTTCATTGAGAACCTGTCACAGGTTAAGCGTTATGGAGTGCTTTCTTTCCCTCTCATGTACAGTGTGGTGCTAGGAGTGATGCCCTGCACATTACACACTGCTCTCTCCCCCCCCCTACGTGCAGTTATGTGATGCCCCACAAGAGGGCTCTTCATTTGACTGATGTACAGCTGTGTGGTTTCATGTTTTTGTGCTGAGGCAAGAGCCTCCTTGAGCACGACGGTAGCTAACTGCTACTCCAAAGCTGGCACTGGTTAGGGTCATAACCTCACCGTACAGGTGCATTTTCAGCCCTCTGTATGCGCTGTAAATTGACTATTTTTCAACCATACGGACGTCAGAACCCTTGGGAATAGTGCCCCAATGGCAAAGGACAGTTAGGGGACTGTTTGGGGCTGAAAACATGGCAAAAACCAATAAATACAGCGTGCTGAATTTACTGTTTTTGGGCAGGAATCCAAGGGTTTATGCCAGTGGAAGTGAGTTCCAGCAGGGGAATTAGTTTGGCGCAAGTTTTGGGGCTGCTATGCTACCGAAATTTGGCCAAAACAAGTGGTATCTAGTGGGATACTGGTAAAGGATTCCCAGGACTCTCCTTTGTAATTTACCCTCTCAAAGTATAAAGAAATACCGAAAGGGATGCCAATTTTGGGGCCTAGAGGTTGTCGGCGTCTGCTCGGAGCATTCTAGCTTCCGAGCCATGTGTGTGCTTAAGTGTTAATTCCTGTCGCAGGTTTCCTTTGCATGTTCTCTCTGTGTGTGTCTAAAGTAAAGAATTTCGGGTGAAAGCCAAAGTCCACCGCCCTACGGGCTGGTTTCAAGGTTCCGTTGCCGGGATATCAATTACTTTTTCCTCAAGAAGTGAGCCTTGGTTGTTTTGGGTAAAGACACAGAGTACAAGAACACGGGATTATACTATGGCCCACAAAGAGAAGGGCATTATGGAAGAGGGTTGCTCTTCACAAGATAGACAGGAAATTCCGCATGTGCGCCCTGCCAAAAAGTGATCAAATTAGGGCTGATTTTCTGCTACGTTTTTTGGGTTTGCAAGTGTGAACCAAGATGAGATAGGGAGAGGTCTCACAGTGGTAGATTGGCCACTAGATCTCCTGCGGGAGTGATGTGGGTTTGCCAGGTGACACGTTGCTCGTCGATTCTCTGAGGCGATTGCTTGGATTCTTTGACACATTGGTAAATCATCTTGAAATTTGAGCTTACTTGGTCGTGGGTAGTACGCTACAATGTTGTGGAATTATGCTCGCTTGCAGAGGGAAGAGCCTCTTGCACAGGTAAAAAGTTAAGGGACAGGTTTGCAAGATGCTATGTGGTGAAGTTCAAGAATTATCCACCTATGGATGCAAGGTGGATAAAAGAGCATGAACTGTGAGAGTCACCAAATGTATTGCAGCTTTACCTTGAAGCCTTTGGGTTACTAGCTACTTATGTCCCAACCCAACGTGTGCAAAGGAGGGGTAATGATAGAGCTAGTACATTAAATGTACATATGAATTCAATGTAATAGATGGAAATGACAAAAGTATGAAGGTCTCATTAAGTCATTCGTATCTATGTGATACGACCTTTCTTGCGGATACATGCGATGATAAAAGAGTGCTAACAACACAAGAGCATCAGGGGTCACATGTATTTATGGTATGCAATCGAGGACGTTTGCGATTTCAAGAGGGGGGTATGTCACGAGGACGTGGCAACTGCTAACCTTAGTTGTTGGTTTCTTTCCAATGATTTTTATTTATTTTTGAGACCCTCTTTTTGAAGTTGCAAATGGTTGGACATTGTATGGCCAATGTGAACGGTAGGTTCACCCGCAGACGCGAAGTGGGTCGACACTGGAATTCATATAGTAAGAGGTTGTCTAGGATCAGTTCAACATCATGTAGGTCCCCCCGTCGCACTTAGCAAGTTGGTGGATACTAGGAAGTGAACTAAATAAAGACACAAAGCCAAGGTGGGATCACCAAAGGAAAGTATCCGACAATTAGGCCACATTGCATTTTTGGATGCGGTCCCAATGGGGATAGATGGTCAGAAAACCAGTGGGAGTCCAACGGAAGCATCCCCTAAAATTTAGGGAATTGCTATTTTGGGCCATGAAATCTATTCGCGTCATTAGCTTCAAAATGACAAGGGGAACATTTTATTACTCTGCTACAAAGTCAATTGATGCACCAATTGAGAGATTTTTAATGAGGAAGCCCAATGTGGATAAATTGCATGCATGAGTGCCAAGTGGCACTTTTTGGCCAATTTACAAAGTTTAAGAAACAGAACTCGTAACTGACTTTTTGGAGCAGTTTTGGAGGTTGAAAACTCTGATTTTTAGCCATCTCTCTCCATTTTTGAGCTTCCCATCACTTTACCTAGACCAAGGAGCTCATTTTCAGCATTGGAAGGCATCAGATGCGTGTTTACAAGGTTGTTTTGCTGCGTTTTCAGCGATACGCAGGTTTTGGCAGCCATGGAACTCTTCTCCTTTTGTATCTATTTGTTCACATATGCATTACAAGTCAAGGGTAGAAGAGCGGGCGCTCGATTGAAGCTGTGGGGATGCTTCATTGAGAACCTGTCACACAGGTTAAAGAGTTATGGGGTGCTTTCTTTCCCTCTCATGTACAGTGTAGTGCTAGGAGTGATGCCCTGCACACGACACACTGCTCTCTCACCTACGTGCAGTTATGTGATGCCCCACAAGAGGGCTCTTCATTTGACTGATGTACAGATGTGTGGTTTCATGCTTTTGTGCTTAGGCAAGAGCCTCCTTGAGCACGAACAAGGGTAGCTAACTGCTACTCCAAAGCAGGCACCGGTGAGGGTCATAACATCACCATACAGGTGTGTTTTCAGCGCTGTGTATGCGTTGTAAATTGACTGTTTTTCAACCATACGGACGCCAGAACCCTTGGGAATAGTGCCCCACTGGCAAAGGACACTTAGGGTACTGCTGAAAACAGGGCAAAAACCACTAAGTACAACGTGCTAAATTTACTATTTTTGGGCAGGAAGCAGAGGGTTTATGCTAGTGGAAGTGAGTTCCAACAGGAGAATTAATTTCACGCAAGTTTTGGGACTGTTATGCTGCCGAAATTTGGCCAAATCAGGTGGTATCTAGCGGGATACTGGTAAAGGATTCCTAGGACTCTACTTTGTAATTTATCCTCTCAAAGTATAAAGAAATACCGAAAGGGTGCCAATTTTTGGGCCTACAGGTTGTCGGCGTCTGCTCAGAGCATTCTAGCTTCCGAGCCGTGTGTGTGCTTAAGTGTTAATTCCCGTCGCAGGTTTCCTTTGCACGTTCTCTCTGTGTGTGTCTAAAGTAAAGAATTTCGAGTGAAAGCCAAAGTCCAACGTCCTACGGGCCAGTTTCAAGGGCAATGAGGGAAGATGGCACTCAAGCAGAGAGAAGTTCTCATCCAAAACAACTCTCGAGGCAACGCTGATTTATAGAACTCTTTAGAGTTTCTAAATTTACCTTCTATGTGCTCAATGGGAAAACAACGGAAAGACTCAAACCCATGTTTTGCTATTGCCGCATACAAGGGTTTCACACTTTCACGTACGGTGCTCTTACTTTGAACTTTTCTCGCTTCTCTTACATGTTTCTGAAAACCAACAAAAGCTGTTCGAAAGGTTTAGCCAACATACATCATAGAACTATCGTGAATATTATAAATAACATAAATAACTTGAGAGGTATGAACCGGACTTAGAGGACGATCTACCGCAAGATGTTTTTTCCTTAAACGCCTCAAACGATTGAGGGCTTTTATGGAAGAACTTGTGTAATGAGTACTAACTAAGACATTCTTAAAAGAAGCCCAACGAATAGGACCGTCACCAAAAACATGCAAATTCTTCAAATTAGACTTAGCTAAAAACTTAAATCTTTCTTGATACAGACTATGACTACTTCTAGCTACTGAAAAGAAAGAAGGGTCGAAAAGACGTACCTGAGAGTCATCAACATTGCTGGTTGAAGCTGAAGAAGAAGTAAAAGTGTTTTTCATTTTTGTAGTAAGGTCAGTGTTTCAGATCAACGCCCGCCTCAAGGCTAAAGATCCTAAGGCTAGATTGGTGCTAGCCACACCCCTCATTCGTATAGCAGGGCTGTTGCCAAGCAGTGAGGTCCTTAAATAAGGCTGCTTGCTACACTCAAAAGATCATCGACAATAGCGTGCAATCGAGTGTCCGCGATCCCTTGCTAGAATCACTACTCAACCTCTCCTCTCACAAGAGATATTTCATGAAACCGCACAAGAAACCCTTGATCCAAAGGACCCAAATTAAGAAGTTATTTTTATTTTTTAAGAGATTTAAGAGAAAAACATTATTTATTAAAAACATGCAATCTACAAAGTTAGATTTATAACTTTCTCACTACAACAACCAAACACACACACACACACACACACACAATCAAAAGCAAAAAACAACAAATAGATAAATCAAGACAAATTAAGAAATAAAAGACATAACACTCAAACAAACCAAAATCAAGACGAAAGAAGCTCTACACGATAAATCAGGATACAACCAAAATTACAAAAAGACCCATTACTTTTTTTTTTTTTTTTTAAAGTTTATTTAAACCAAGGAATAAAAGTAATACACACATAAAATTACATCGACACACACATGAGTATAAGATCGGTAGCTGTTGGGGTATGCACACCCTCCCAATATATCTTCATGAAGCTCAACAGCTGGTCACCACTCGGACGAAAATAAAAAATATTTGCATGTCCGCTAGATGACTGAAAAATATACCTTCATAAGTTCAGAATAGTCTGATCTCACGAATTATAAGAGGGAATAAAGCACTCATAAAACTATAAAAGCAAGGGACACACGAAAAGAAAAGAAAAACAAAAACAAACAAACTAACTAACTAAATCACTTTGATTGCTTCGAAACAAAACTAGATAAAACAAAACATTATTAACTTAAAAATGTTTTCAGAAAAGGCATGTGTAAAATAAGTTGACGCAACTTACTAGGCTTAAAACAAGTACTCAACTTTAAGCAAAAAAAGGATAAGGCATCTTAAAAACTTAATCCTAGAAATCAAACTTCACACAACAACCTATAGCGGAACACATTCTTAAGTCCTCAGGTAAGCTAAATATGAAATCGAAAAATGAATACTACTACAAACCTACGAAGAGCAAAGAACCAAACTTGACAATAGGTGATCTCAACTTCACTGCTTGTCCAAACAGGAAGAATAAGATTATCACCTTTATCATGCATAGCTTGGACAACAGCTATGACATCCCTACTCACGTGGTCAGTGCCCAAGAGTAGGTGCAGGTTTATATAGAGGTCATTCATGCTTTGAACGTACTCTACAAAACCAACGAGCTGAGTTTCTATCACCCTCTGGAGGTGATGGGCATACTCAACCATGATAAAGGCTAGCAATTGTCAAGCTATAGTGAAAATACTAGAAGCGCTAAAGATCAAAACAACAACATAAGGTGTTATTAAGTCAAACAATAAGTGGGCTTTTAGCTCCCCACTTCTATTGAATTAACTACTGATTATCTTGAACATTCCAAAGGAAGAAACACTAAAAATAAACTTACTACGATGCAAAAATGAACGAACTTTTTTCATGATTCTTTTGAATGAGTATCCTTTTTCAACTAGTAAAGAAATAAGATGGCAAGACTGAACAACAAAAGTAGATGTACTAGAACAAAGACGAGAAAATCTAAATAGTTGAGAGAAATGACACCGTACTTAGCTAAAAGAGAAATGTTCGAAGAAATGTGAGGCATGCGGATGATTTTTAGATTGGCATATTCTGGTTCAAGGCGCTTATCATAGATATCTACTTCTAATCCCAAGGGAGTCTGAAAAATCTTAAGGTCTAAAAAGGCACAACAATCACTATTTGTGGTACAGTTAAGTTCACAAAACTCCTTGGGATAAATCCCTCCGCCTACAGAACTCGAATTCAAGTACATAAAATCTTGAAAAGAAGGAACGTCAGGGACAAAAAGATCATCTACAAAGCGTCTTACATTGCATAACTTGTGCAAAAATATTGGGCAAGTGTTAGCAAAGACAAGACGCTCCATAAAATCAAACTCATAAGTAAAAAGATAGAAATTAGCAAGAAAAACAGCACAATTGGTGCCCATAGGGATACCAATTGTTTGCTTGAAAAGAGAGTCGCCAATGGTTATATATAAATTGTTCAAAAGAAAATCTAACCAAGATATGATGTCAATGTCATCTACAATCCTGGTGAATCTCTTTCTTCCTTTGTCTACATCTACATTCTTATTTTTCAGCCATAAGTCGTCAAAGTTCAAGGCTGACTTTTCTACTAACAATGCCTTGTACCTATCCTTCTCAAGCTTGTAGGCAAAAACTTTTGAAATAAGAGAATTGACTCTAAATTTAAGGTCCTCCAAATTTAGCTTCGTGTATAGCGTTGTAAAGTCAAAAGTTTGGAGACATTAAGGAGAAGATTTCTCCTTAAGGCTTCTTGAAGAGTTCAAAAACTTTAAAACAGGAATCACACCTACTAAATCATTTAAAATCCAACTTGAATCGGTAGGTACGTCTGCTTCCTTTAGCATATTATTGCACAATTCATTTACGCTAGGTAAAATGGCTTTGAAACAATAACTAAGCCATTTGGAAACCTCGGTCAAAGAGATGTTACTAGAAGCAGCTATAAATCTAGGCTTTATAGGGTTCTTGTGGAACTTCCAAACGGTATATAAAAAAGGTAATTTAGGCTGGCACTTGAAACCAAAAGACTTACAAAAGTCTTGATGTTTCAAGATAACCTCTTGCATTGAAAGATCACAATCACTGTAAGTCTGAGAATTTACTTCACCTAACAAGCATTCTAAATAGAACTTTTTGCACGTAACAACAAAGTTATTAGAGCACTTATCTACATAAGAGATTACAAAATCACGATGAAATTTCCTAAGAGCATCACGATCAGAAGAAGATAAGTTGTTCCTTCCTGAAGAAAGGTTCCGAGAGCAAGATGCTAATTTCAAAGAAGCTTTCTTGAGGATTACAGACTTCCAATGGGTAAAAATACCTTGAACTCCTAAAGACTCCTCAAACTTTACTACGAAACTAGAAATTCCTTTTTCTATGGCTTTGAGAAGGCAAGCGTCGTTTGAGGAAGGGAGCCTATATTTAGTACCTCTTGAGAAAAGGTCTTTCAAGAAATCCGAAGGAAGGATAGAACAATCGGCAGTAACTACATGACCCAAAGTCCATTTACGTAAGAAGAAAAGGCAGTTTTACTACAAGGGCAATCAATACTTGAGATTGCAAGCCTCTCTTGCTTTTTAAGATTACGTCCTATGTCACTATAGTTGAAAGCTTTTTGTCCTAAAGTTTTCACATATTTGAAAGCTACGACAGGATGGTTCCATACCTTTCTCACACAAGGAGGGAGAGCATCCAAAGCTTCTTGAGATCTCAAAATAGAGCTTAATCCAATCTTGTCTAAGTCAGGGGAGGTAAAGATAGTTATCAACAAATCTTTCTTTCCAACCAAGGGATTTTTCAGACTAGGACATTTGGACTTCAGAAATTTGCCTAACAGTACTCGAAGTTGAGTACTATGAGACTCTCTTAGCTCCAAATCTTCATAAGAGTAGTTCTCAAGGGTATACAAGAGCTTAAATAGGATCCTTATATTATACCTTTCAAATATTTTATAAGAAAAAGAACCCTGATCTTTTGTAGATCGGATACTGCTTCCAAGAAGGCTTCATTAATATCGGAGAGCAAAGATTTGGAATCTTGCTTATCAGTGGGTGATGGCTTGTCAACAGTTGAAGGCAAGGTATCGAGGGTTGTGAGAATGTGTGGAAAAGTGGAACGTGCGGAAATTCTAAGACCGATAGCGGCTCTCTGGGCCCGAGTGAGGACGCCCGCTGGCTCCTCGACCAACTGCATCTTATCTTGAGGGGTAACTACATGCGCAGAAGGGGACAACTAAGGAACAATGCTAACTGCTATCAAATTGAGCTTGGGAAAGGTAAACTTATTCTGGCCTTGAGTTGGGTTCAAAGTCGTGGATGCACGAAGTTAAGGGCAATCCTTACTGTAGTGATCCTTTGTTTCAGGGCAATGACGGCAGGGAGGGGACCCTTCAGGTAGGGAGCATTTGCTTTGGTAATGACCATATTCCCCGCATCTGTAGCACAAAATGGGCCGATTCAATGGGCGAGTCGAAGGGCAAGGTGGTCCTTGCTCCTGATGTATGGAGTTGGAGATGGAAGCATAGAAGCTTTGAGGTGATGAGGGAGCGGAGGACGGGTATGATAAAAGCTATGAGACGGAAAAGTACTTTGCATACCTTGCATAGGAGGGGCTGTCAATAAAGGTGGCATGTGGTGTGGATGGCCACAGGGAGAAACCATGTTGGATGCAAGTGTTGGCCCCTGTTGAAGAGCGGGACCAAAACTTTGATGTATTTGTCGCAATCCCTTGAGGTAGTAGCAGTCCTTGTCCTCATGTCCAGACTTTTCACAGAAGTGGAAGGAAATCCGAAGGGGGCAGGAGAGCGGCATGAGCTACACCAAACCATAGCCTCAGTCTCCTGCTGAGACTTGATCTCTTTTACCTCGCGCTTGATCTGTTCCAATGCCTCGTGATGTGGAGGCTTCTCCTGTCTAAGAGAGAAGGACCTCTCCTCTTGAAGAGCTCGCTCCATCTTTAGGCTTCCAGTTCCTTGCCTAAAGAAGTTAACGGATTAGAAGGACTTTTCGAAAACACTGAGGGGGTCTCTACTTGAGGGGAGTTGGTGAACAGCTTCCTAGCTCCCTCTATCCTAGTAGCAGCCACAACAAACTCCTCCAGAGTGGCGTCAGGTCGGAGAATCTCTCGGAGTTTTTGTTGGGAAGTTTTGGGAAGAGCCTTCTCCACCCACTTCTTAACCATAAATTCACCCGGTTGCTGAGGAAGCTTGGCCACCAGAGACTTTGTTCTGGTCATGAGCTCTGCAAAAGTCTCATTTTTCTGGAGCATTAGGTTTGCCAACTCATCCAGAACCTTCGCCTGGAAGTCCCCTGATCTGAAAGCTTCACAAAACTGTTGTCGTAACGTGGCCCAAGTTGCAAAGTGGTTCTCTGCAAATTGACTATACCACTTGTCTGCTAAGCCATCCAAGGTAGATGGAAAGAGTACCAAATAAGCATCTTCTCTATGAAGACCACGACCTCTACAGAGAGATACAAACCTCCTTGCATGGTCGTCTGCATCTTCTGAGGAGAGTCCCTTGAAAGTAGGAAAGCTGATGTTTACCTTGGCCAAAACACTGGTCAACGCCTCCATGGCCTCTTGCTCAGGAGCCTGTTTCTCAATAGCTTGCTGTAACAAAATGGGAGAGAGCTTTACTGGGAAAGGTGACCTGGAAGATGTAGAAACGGATGGAGGAATGGATGATGCCGTATGTGGAGGTATGGGTGATGAGGTTGGTGGACTTCTACTAGGTACCAAGGGTTGATGCCTTCTGTGGTAGTACTTCAGAGGACTCAGTAGTGCGCTTTGACGCTCTAATGACCGCCTTGTATGTATCATGCAGTAACCACAAACCCAACCAAGCTTTGGGCAAGAAGACCTTTAACTGGCTGAACACCGATCTAGACTCTACTAGACCAGGGCCAGTGACTAGACCACCTGGCTAGACCAGGGACGAGGAAGGACTAGACCAGGACGAGAGCTTGGTTGGACCAGGGCAAGAGAGGACCAGACCATCAGGGCGAGAGACTAGGTTAGCTAGACTAAGCTGTCTAAGGCTGCACTAGGCAAGGCGAAGTAGGCGAGGCTAGGTCAACCAGCTAGCTCCTCGATTTGTACCTCAACAGAGAGAGACCTTAGTTGAGGTCCCGCTAGGCGTGCCAGAAATGAGAGCACGTGTAGCACGGATAGTGTGTCGTGCTCTCTACAATGGGTGCTCCTCAGTGCAATGTGCGTGACATCTCACTCAAAACAGAATGAAAACACACGAAACAATAGATAACAACAAATCAACATAGAGACACAGCAGCAGACCAGAACATATGGACCCGACTATCTCAAAGGAACCAGTACAGACTCTGGCGTGGTAGCATACTCAGCTCCAGCCCAGAACACACGGGTACAATGGGGGTGTCGAAGCTCAGATCTGCAGGGATGGTACAGACGTGCTATGTATAGACTCACTGCTCTAGACGACGACACTGGCCAATATATGAAGAAGATGATTTGGATGACCACAGAGCTACTACTGATATGTACAACCATAAAGAGCCAGCAACGGCTCATAAATGTCAGCCATCTAAGTCTATCTCCAAACTGAGCAGTGGTGGTGACGTGGCCACGATGTCCACTAGACCACCGTCATATCCTTGTCACACATCACTGCCCAGCCCAGAGAGTTCGTCCAGTGTGAACCAGACTAGACCAATTGTACTAACTGTGTGTGTTGTGAAAATGACACTGTAACCTGCTACATGCCACATTGCATTTTTGGATGCCGTCCCAATGGGATAGATGGTCAGAAGACCAATGGGAGCCCAACAGAAGCATCTCCAAAAAATTAGGGAACTGCTATTTTGGGCCATGAAATCTGTTCGCATCATTATCTCCGGAATGACAAGGGGAACATTTTAGAACTCCGCTGCAAAGTCAACTCGGTAACCAATCAGGAGATTTTTAAGCAGCAAGCATGAAACTGGAAATGGCCTGTAAATCTGCCAAGTGACACTCTCTGGTGGACTTTCCTCATGCAAGAAGAAGTGGCGCTGAATTTCTAGCTGGGAGGCTCATTTGCAAGCTCCTGCCATAGATTAAGAACTATTGTGTGCAAGCTTTCCCTCTCATGTACAGTGTAGTGCAAGAAGTGATGTCCTGCACACTCTACACTACTCTCTCTCTCCCCTACGTGCAGTAATGTGATGCCCCACAAGAGGGATCTTCATTTGACTCATTTACAGCTGTGTGGTTACATGCATTTTTGATGAGGCAAGAGCCTCTCTGAGCAGGAACAGGAGTAGCTAACTGCTGCTCCAAAAGCAGGCACCGGTGAGGGTGATAACCTCACCGTACAAGTGCAATTTCAGCGTTGGTTATGCGCTGTATTTTGACTGTTTTTCAGCCATACGGACGTCAGAACCCTTGGGAGTAGTGCCCCACTGCCAGATGGCAATTCAAGGACTGTTTAGGGCTGAAAACAGGGCAAAAACCAGTAAATACAACGAGGTGAATTTACTGTTTTTGGGCAGAAACCAGAGGGTCTATGCCAGTGGAAGTGAGTTCCAGCACTGGAATTGGTTTCGGGGAAGTTTTGGGGCTGTTATGTTGCCGAAATTTTGCCAAAATAGGTGGTATCTAGCTAGTTACAGGTAAAGAGTTCCAAGGGCTCTACTTTGTAATGTACCCTCCTAAAGTATAAAGAAATACTGAAACGGGCGCCAATTTTGGGGCCTACAGGTTGTCAGCGTCTGCTCGGAGCATTATAGCTTCCGAGTTGTGTGTGCGCTCAAGTGTTAATTCCCGTCGCAGGTTACCTTTGCAAGTGCTCTTTGTGTGTGTTTAAAGTAAAAGCCTACCGCCCCACGGGCCGGTTTCATTTGCCCATACAAGCGTGCAAGCTTGGCATAGAGGTGGTCTTCACGGAGCGTATAGTCTCTATTCAGCAACAACAAGGAGGCAAGAGGGGTAAAATAGATAAGGAACTTAAGCTCTTTCCTAGGTCACAAGCTTTCTCATAGGTGATCTAAGGCACTAATGATTTGGTGATATCAATCTTGATGCTCTTCGACGAGCCTTTTGCAAAAGTAGATGATTGATGGATTAATCAAGTAAGAAAGGACATGCGTTATGTCCCGCTCACAAGAGAGGGGATCTAATTTATGACACCGTCAGGATGGGTGTCCAGTGTCCAAGCGGACGTAGTGTGAACTCGGCATGTGTGGCCGGTCACTTTTATCAAAGCAGGCCAGGACCTCATTTGTAGTTATCAACCCCCACTGGCAGAGTGTGAGTGGTTAGCCCACAAGGCTAGGTGTGCGTGAGGTCACCTCGAGGAGGTGAAAATACCGGAAGCGGAGAGAAAGGCACGACAGCAGGATCCTAAGCGGTGTCGGAAAATAGTGCCTTTCCATTTTTCAGCCACCTTCTACATGTGATTTCATTAATTGGGCACAAGACATATGGATGGAGGTATCTTATGATTTTTAGAACAGATGAAGAGCCACTAGCTCCATACTTGATCCCACCGTCATCTTTAGGGTTTGAGTTGATCTATGACCTCCTGAGCTGCGGGTGCCACCTGTTTTTTTAGAAGGGAAAAAAGCGCTTCCAACAAATAAAGAGCAAAGGTTCATATAGAAGATCTAATTGAGGATTGTGCGGTCAAGGCCCCACATCCCAGAGGATCCATAGGGCTGGACGTGGGGTCGCTACCTCAGCAAATCAGCCTTATAGATGTAAACGACCCCTTCATTGCGGGTGCGAAGATAGCCCCTATATACTAGAAAGGACACCTTTGGGCCGTCTCCATATTTGGGGGCGAGGTCTTCTCCTCTAGGATAAACCTATCAAGAGTTGTTTGTGTTTAACGGGTACCCGTGTAGAGTGTTTCCTCAGTAGGAGGATAACCATCCTAGGAGAGGGTCGTGAGGTATATAAGAGACCCCCCCTGATAGAGGTAGCTGTGTTTGCGCACCCTCTCTGCCCCGCCCAAGGGAGCAATGTGGCCGAAGTCAGGGTGCCTATCCTTAAGGGTACCCGATGGAACACATTCTACGAGCAATTAACTACTAACCGGTCTATGCAAAGGGAGACCTTCCTCTTTCAAGCGCGCTATCTTTGCAACCCTCCTTTTGAGAAAGAAAAGGAGCTCGACCTATCACGAATACTTGAGAAGCGAGCAGAAGAACAAGCTGGAGAGGTCATGGGCACAGCCAAGTTGGACCTTGAATTGGACGCCCACATTGTTGGCTGATCGATTTAAGGAGACCTGGGCCTATCTGCGCCCAGACAAGTAGTGCTATGAATATAAAAACCGAAGGTGGGATAGCACACCCGGATGAGTTCCAAGATGCTCAGTAGGATAGAAGATGAAATGAAACAGATGAGGGCTGCATTTACGCACCCCCAGCGAAGAAGGATGAGCTCCCAACATTTTCTTAAGTCAGTGGAGGAGTGCTTGCACCAACTCCTTAAGCGGGCTTGTACAATTGATGGGGGGCTCCCCTTTCTTAATGGAGCACTAGTTTCTCACGAGTTAGGGCCGCAGCTACACCCACCCAGCCCTTAGTGGGTTTCCACGAGCTACGCCAATATTGGGCTGGATATTTGTACACCAATGACCCCTATTCAGAAAAGCTTCCTCCTGACTTTGATGGACGAAGACGTATTAAAGCTAAACCTATTGAGAGCATTCCTTAGGCTAGTCTTCACATTGGATACCCGAGAGCAGTTCAGTCTCTTCTAGTGGGGGCGACCCTAACACAACTCCTAGAACACATTCTAGAGGAAAGGTGTGAGACCTGGACGTGAGTAGAATAGCCAATCGATTTGAACTAACACTCATAGAAGGTAAGAATTTACTACTCTTTTCGGATGTGAATCAACAGCCGAGTAATGAGCCGCCATTATATTGAAAAAGTTGCTCTTCAACGAGAAGGTAACAGAAGAAACTAAAGGCAGGCCTACCATGTTGGTTAAGCCCGACGCCCACTCCTTATTTACAGCCAACTAGAGGTGGCAAGATGTGGAACGACCTAGAGGTGGGAGGAGGCACTTTCCTTTAAAACACACACCCAAAACAGTGACAAGTCGCAATCCATTCCTGATTGGACTGCTCAAGGAAGACGCCAGTGGACTAGTGACCTCGGCCTTGGGAATGCCGCCCGATAAGACCCAGATAGGTCACAGTGTAGAATCCCTTAACGAGTTAGCAGGAGGCGGGGCAGACTGCTCAGGGCTATAGAGTGGGTAACTAAGAAGGTGAGAAATAATCCGAGAGTTGAAATCCCACTAGGAGCAAAGAAAGTGCCACTTCCCTGGTCTCTTTGCGAGGATTATACTATGTAAACGCTAATGGGATAGAACCTATCCCATTTAACCAATTAGGAATGCGCTAGATGAAATTATACAGTCACAGAGGTATCGCGATGTTGTAATCGGGAGGAGATCCATAGGGAGAGAGGTGCAAGGTTTAAGGCTCGGTGATGGGGAACCTATAAGGAAGAACAAGATAATAGGATCAATACGGTAGTGTCGATGGTGTCGATAGTGTTGATAGTTTTTCCAGCAAAGAATACGCGGAAGAAGAGGAGGATGCGTACAAAACAGGAGAGTGCCCTCTATTTGATGCAAGGAGGGAGCCCATCCAGGAAGATGGACTGGCTGTGAAAGGGAAAGAAAGCAAACCCTTGGAGCATCAGCTAACCTTCCAAGAAGAGAAGAGAAGACCAGGGATTCTTAAAGCAGTATTTGGAACTTGTGGAAGTCCGTCGCACGAAGGAGATATGGACGGAGGACCAGATAGTTCAGTGGGCAGTGTCTAACGTCAAGTTAAGGGAGGGCTTTAAGAAACTGGTGGGGGATCTTTATTTACATGCAGAGAGAGCCTCCACACGTAACAAGCACAAGCTGCCTCCCCTATTTCCTAGCACCACCATGACCGGCCTACCCTATCCTATCTCGGGTCCATTAAGTTCTCGGTTGTCGAGATTGGCTGCCACCCCCTCCCGATACAAAGAACTTGTGAATCTCCTCACTGAGGAAAGCAAGGTCATCACCAGCACATGCTACTTGCTCCTCCATTTATTTGTCCCAGGAGCCCATCCGTATTTTCACCGTAGGCGCCACGTGCAACACCTTTTTGCCACCTCATATGCACAATTTCCCAATTATTTACAACTAGTGCCAAAGAACAGCCTTGGTGTAGGCATCCTAGCCAACCTAAGACACAATCTTAAGAGGGTTATTCCCCGGGTCAACGACCAGCTAGTTCTCCCCGATGAGCTCACCGTGGAGGAGATTGATATGCCAACGTGTCACACCGGCATCTATGCTGGCCTGATGGGCCGCACTAAGGCACCCAATACATGGGAGGCTTACCAGTCTCGGTCCTTCTGGTCCTTCGTCATGGAAAAGTGGGAAGACGGGTGCCCCAAGCCTCTCCTGAAGCAGGTACTCTACTCAGGCTTAAACCGAGCCAGCTTGACTAGTCAGACAATCGCTATTTCATCATGCATTAAGGAGACACTCAGATGCTCCAATAAATAGATTTCATTGACTTTCAGAGGAAGGTCTTGGGACACCCTATCCTACAAGAACTCGCCCTTTTGCACGATATGGTGGGCTCCAAAAGCCTAGTCTATCTTCCCTCCTGGACAAAGCCGTACTGTGGGAGGCAATAGGAAGAGTCTTTGTCGAGAAACCCCCACACAATACACCACATGGATTGCTTACTTCTTGCATACTTGCTTCCCATGAAGTGGTTCTCCTAATACACCTTTTTTTTCACTTGGAAGAGTCCTGCCTAAGCATCCCAGTTAGCTTAGAAAACGATGGGTTGGTCCACCTTACTCAACACTCTAGCCGCGTCTACGCCTTCTATTCGTTGGACGTTTCGTTCAGACACAAGAGCTTGCGTCTCCTAGGGCTCGAAATCTCGGTGGAGCGCAAAGGATAACCCCTGAGAAAAATGAACAAAAAGATAAAACTATCGACATTGTCGACACCCCCACCTCTAACATCCTTATCCTTATTTCTCGTATGCGAATAAAATCAACAGGTACAGTGTCTCCTTCTTTCCTTGCTGCTGTCTTTCTTTTTTATTCGTACCTTATTCAGAACAGCCCCCGTCGCGCGCCACCAATGGTCACGTGGATTCGTCACCCTCCTACCTATCTTGGTTGTATTGTTCAATACATTAATGGAGGTAACTCCCGTATGATTTCCCTTTTTCCCTCAATAGTCCAGTTCTTCAGGTTACTCAGCGTTTTCAAGTATATTATGGACCAAGCCACTATCAACGCAGTCCATCAAATGCTTGCTATCCTCCACGAGTCTTGCGACCAATATCCTACAAATTTTTTTGTAGTAAAGATAATTTCACAAGTGCTTGGTGCCTGATATAAGTGCCCTCAGAGAAATATGCTCACAATTAACTGATCTCACTTAAAGAATGACAATAACAGCACACTGAATGATAACCATAGCGCATGGGAATTTGAATTGAGAACTAAATTGAACTGAAATAGAACAACCAACAATGAAAATGGAGACGACACGAAGTTGTGTGCTTTGTATACAGGCTACCCACACTGAAAATGTATAGCCTTGTATACAGGCTACCCACACTTGGAGGTGCAAGCACAGTGGATTATGTACTCTCTCTGCTTGCTCTTGTACCACATATCAGAGAGCTATCAGTTTAAGAGGGACCTTTTGGAGTTGCTGCAGATCATGCATACTCATTTTCAATACTAGATTGCCCCTATACTACACAACCCATGGATAGCTAGCAGAGACATTCTTATGCTATATATAAGTTCTCTACGGAGATGTTCTGAGATCTTTAGATTGCTAGAAGAGGTAGATCCCCAAGCACCTTCGACAAAGCTTACACACCAGATTACAAACACTATTCATGTAGGTGCAGCTATAGCCTTTTCCCACTATTGTGGTACAGCAAGACATGGTAGTCGCACAATTCCTCAGAATAGTTGGTATGATGATGACTGTCCAAGAGACTTGAGCCTGATTACAGAGAGAGGTAGTAACAGGGCACACCACATAGTGACACACCAACAGGCAAAGATTGCCTTCTGAAAATTGTGAGGCGAAAGAAGAGAGCGTATTCAGCTCGTCTTGACGAGGAGTTGTACCAGACATTCTTAAGTGAGGATCTAATTGAGCTCTACAAAATTGCATTACAACTGACTTGAAGCCCTTTAAATAGGAAACTTCTAAAGCAACTAAGCCACTTGTCAGGTAGCTCCTCAGAAACTGAGCCATTTCCCAAGTAGCTACTAAAAACAATTGGCCACGTTGAATCTTCAAGTAGAAACTTTCCCTACTGCTCATGTGAAAACTTTCCTATGCAACAACAAGACATCTGTAAAATTGCCATGCAAAAACTGCCACGTGCAGATACCTGCCCATGCAAGCTGCCACATTAGCCTGCCATGCAGCTTGCCACATCACCAGCATGACAATTCAGCAAGCCAATCGCCACATCAGAAATTCTGTGACACACAGCCACCCATGGAGGAGGGTAATTCTATGCTAGAGCAGCTGATACAGGAGTTCATAAGATAACTCCTTCCAGTTTCTGTATCCCTCCAGTTATTTTGTGCACTTTCCCTTTGTAACCTTGGTTTTGAACAACAGAAGTTTTAGAACTCAAATTAATTGTGCAGGGACCTTGCTTTAGAGAACAAAAGACGTCCTCCTATCTTACACAAAGTCCAAGATCACAAAAGTTATTGTAAGCCTTGCTAAATCACGCTTTCAAGTGTCTTGCTGAAAGTTTCATAAGATTGCAGAATAATAAGTTACTTTACCTGCTATTTGACAGAGGATCACATAAGGTACAGTCCTGTCTAGTTTGTCAAAGTACTTGTGTTTCCAACGTCCCCAGCCTGTTGATCGGATTTCCATAATCTGGGACACTCGCGATTTTGCAACGCCACTTTCATTGGAAACCAGAGGCTTGATTTCCCAAAAGGTTGCTGCGACATATTTATGCATGCATTTACTGAGTTCTACCGCAAAACAGTCCCAGTGGCTTTCCTACTTGCCACCTTCATTGTATAAGCAAATAGAAAGTCCGCTTGGTATCAAAACCTTACGATTCAAGGTAATTCGTCGAAAGCCTGTTTTCTTTGGACAGTCCTTGTGTACAGTTTGTGATTGCAATATTGCTGCAAACATTAGCACATCCGTTTTTGAAAATCTCAGAATAAAAAGAATATAAAGCAATGTTGACTCTCCTTCTAGTCGACAAAGAATGATTCATGTCATTACTATATTGAAAGCAGAAACTTCTAGGACAGCAGAAGAGCAGAAACAAAATAGACAATAAGATTTCCTGCTTAGTAAGGCTATTCATGAAACAATCTATACAGCTACTACGGATGTTAAAAAGCTCTTAAAATCTACACTCTGCTATGCCATTGTAGCTAGGTCACGAAATTATTCATAATTCTGGTATGCCATTGCAGCTAGGTCGTAAAAATTTGCATGATTCTGTATAATAATATACTAGAATTACTAAGGGATATTGAGCACTTACAATATGTATTGTCAGGATCCTGGCGCCATACTCGTGAAAACACGAAGTCACTCTTAGAATTCCTCCTGCAAACATTGCAGCCAAAATACAACTTTCCTGTCACCATATCTCAAGATGGTACACTTGAAAGCTCCTCAGTATATTAGTTACAAAACTAACATGATTTGAATATTGGGATTTTAGCGAAGATTAATAATGGCTTATATTCCACAAAAAGAGAGAGACCTTTGGATCTCTATGCATGCTCTGCAAGATGACTTGCACAGTATAGACAAATCTGTAAAGCCACGAACTACTATGCTTCTTATATCTTTGTTTTGTACTGTTGTTAGGTTATTTTGTTACTCTGACTTTGTATCAGATCCACCACTTTGTAACTTTCGGGTCTCATATGTCATTATGGCCTTTTGAAGACGTTAATATAACATTTCATTTCATTTCATTTCTACTTTGTTCCGAGCATGCTTCATTGATGATTCAACACATAGGTGATCCTTGAGGCATTGATGATACTTTTTACAGAAACAGAACGAGATACTTGCAGCCATAGGCCCAGTGAAGCTTCTTCTGCTCTGGCTGAGCATGGACTCACTCTTCAATTGTCTTTGTAGCTTTAAAACCTCCTGCATGACCCTGTGCTCACAAATTCTTCAGCAAGTGTTTTGACGCATGCCACAATTTAGGCATCGAGGTGTCACATATAACATGTTCCTAAGGGAAGGCATTCGATATCATCAAGAAGATCATCTGACTCGTCCTCAGTAGATGGGTTGTTGTTGGAATCGAGATTCCCCTTGAATTCGTGCTCTTGCAAAACTGCGTCGGGGGCATTTGCTCCCGTTTCTACTTGGAGTCTCTGTCAACGTCCATCGCGTGTGCTCCAAAAAAAATCAGACCCGATCCTCCTATGAAGAAGAATTGCTTGAAGCTCTGATACCACTATAACCGGCTTGGCATTGACAAGACGGTAAGTCTTCAAAACACACGCGAACAAGACGAGATGCTTTAACACTTGAACTTCAAAACCCGAAGTCATCGAGACGGAAGAGGCGGAGTTCTACTTCCAGATGCACTAGCCCCCAAAGTTTGGCGCCTCTTTCAGTCCTTCTTTTTATAAGTATGAGAACAGAGTACAACTGTGAGGACAGTCCTCGCGACAGTCCTCTGCTCTGTGTGCACACAGAGATCTTTCATAGACTTCCCCAAGGCATGCTTATAAAGGCCCTGAAAAGCATTGAGGCCCAAAAGCTAGGCGCCCCAAAAAATCCCAACAATAACAATGTTAAAAGCTGCAAAAGGTTTTGCGTAGCCCCTTTGAATCAAATGTCAAAAAGATAGATTTGTACACATATCAAATATCTCGAGAATTCAGGAACTAAAAATGTGGAGGTATAAATCTGGTTGCCATTAAAGATTGATCGAAAGGACCAACAACAAATCTTAAAAATACAATGGCATTTGCACTCCTTACCTTCATAAGGGAGTGACATATGCACTCTAGAAACAAGATATTTCAATGTAGGAAGCAAGACCTTCCAAAGAGTTTCCCTATAGATTGGATATCCGGATGAGCTTCCTGCTGGCCTTCAACACCCTCCTATGAGCCTCATGCAATTGACAATGCGTTTCATATATGGGGTGTGACCACCTAGTTGCTTGGATGGAATGAAGGACTTACCTTTTGATCTTCAAATATAGAAAACTAATACATACAAGAGTATTACAAGCACTCTAGCAAAATTCTAGAGATTCACTGTCGGCATGTTGAGAGAAGGTTGGGGCTATCATGTCAATGTTCTTGATTAAAGGAGAATGCTTTTCTTTTGCCTTTGGCTCACCTTTCTCATGTTTTCGGAGAGAAGGGATGCAAAATTGAGATGTTGTGTCTACTAGTGTAGTTGGGCTACAATGTCCCATGCACTAGACAAGCGGTTATAGTTGGTCTTGGTTCACACTTGGGCGGTCACTTGACAGGACCAGGGTCATCGGTAGACTGGCGCTTTGGCAGGACACGAAGGAGTGGTAACCGAGTGGAGACCGTAGCTAGTCTATGAATATCATCGATCCTTGGGATTGAGAGCTCCATAGTCAATGCACAGTCTCCAAGATCCGTCTTTCTTTAGTACTAGCAATACCGGAGAACAGAAAGGTGACGTGCTAGGTTGGATGAGACCCTTTTCTAAAAGTTCTTTGACTTGGTTCATTATTTCTTCATTCTAGGCTCGGCTAACTCGATAAGGTGGCTGGTTTGGTGGTGTACTTCCAAGAATCAAATCAATCGTATGGGTTGCAAGAAAACACACACAGCTTGGAGAAGATGAAGGAATCTCAAGGCACACAACAGAGAGAGAATTACTTAGTGTGCAATGGAAAGATAGATAGCCCTAGAATGATGGGCGTATATACAATGCACGAGGGAAAAAACCTCCTAGTGAGGGAAAAAATGCTCCGACGATCCTAAGTGTGTTCACACACATCACTACCACATGTATATGGTAACAAATCCCCCTTGGAGTGATGCAGTGAACGAGAGCTGGCACATGAGTAAAGAGAAGTGCCATGCCCTGAGGACATGATCAATCCACAAAGGGGAGTAAGCCCAAAGCTTTGCAGAAAGGTTCGAACTTCTCACGAGACAATGCCTTTGTGAAAAGATCTGCAAGGTTGGCATGTGTTGGCACATAAGCCAAGCTAATCTCTCTTGTTGAGATCCTCTCCCTGACATAGTGGTAATGCACCTCAATGTGCTTTGTGAGAGCATAAAGAACTGGGTTCCTCGCAACTGCCAACGCGCTCTGACTGTCAGTGTAGATAGTGTTGGCAGTGTCCTGTCCAACACCCAAATTAGCCATAAGGCGTCTGAGCCATACACACTCAACCGTAGCTCTGAAGACTTCCCTGTACTCAGCCTCACAACTAGAAGTGGCCGCAGTAGGTTGCTTCTTGCTCAACCATGATATACATGAACTGTTGAGCATGAAACAAAAAACACTTCTGGACACTCGCGTGTCAAAACAACCAGCCTAATTTGAGTCGGAAAAAGCATGTAAGTCTGGCACCAATGATCCCCCCTTGGGATAAAACAAGCCAAGATATAAAGTGCCACTCAAGTAGCGGAACATCCTCTTGACATCTTGCCAATGCTTAGACCCTGGGCTATGCATAAATCTGCCGACCTGTGAGACTGCAAACTGAATATCCAGCCTCGTGTGGCATACATAAATGAGGCATCCAACAACAACAGTTTGGTAAAGAGTGACATCTGCAGGATCACCAGCATCATGAAGACTCAATTTCAAACCTGTTTTCATGGGAGTGGCAATAAGTTTGTAATCCTCAAGTCCAAACTTACATAGCAATGTCTCTATGTAACTTTTCTGACACAAGGCAATTTTACCATCACATTGCTTAAATTGTATACCCAAGTAATGATGCAACAGCCCAAAATCTTCCATCTTGAAAGTAGCATTCAAATCAATCTTAAATTCAGCAATCTGTCTCTCATTAGGTCCTGTGATCAACAAATCATCTACATAAAGAACCACAATGAGAAGTACATCACCCTCACGCTTTACATATAATGTGCTTTCTGTTGGACTGTTACGAAAACCTCGTTTGACAAAATGGTGTCATCCTTCTCATACCAAGCACGAGGAGATTGTTTCAACCCAAATAAAGCTTTGTTAAATTTGCACACCTTATCCTCTTGTCCTTTCTTGACAAAACCGCGAGGCTGCGTTACATAAACTTCCTCAAATATATGACCATTCAAGAAGATCAAGTAAACAAAAAGACCGGATTTTATTAATTTGGAAATGGCCGAAGCCGATACAAGTGGGACGGACTTGCCCTTCTCTTTTACATCAAGTACAATTTTCCTGCCCTTCTCATTCTTCAAAGTAGATTTCTTGGCCTGATCATCGACCAGGGCGTAGCTCTTGTGGTACCAAGGGATTCCTAGGAGGAGGTCAAACCCTTCCAAAGGCATGATGTAAAAGTCCTCGTGCCCTAAATACCCCTAACAATGAAAATGGAGTTTGCAACGACAGGTGTAATGGAAACACCCCGCCCGGGTGCCACCAGAACTGCCTCCACCTGTGGCCCCATTCTGTCGGACATAATTCCAAGTCGGGCCGCCAATTCAGGTCAGATGAAGTTGGCCTTGGCTCCTCTGTCAAAAAAGATGAGGGCTTATTGATCTCGTACTTTGCCCCATTTGCGATAAAGTTCTGTGCTTTCATCCATCTGATCTGGGTCGGTCCCCATACAATCTGGTACCAATTCTGGTTTCATCTTTCCCTTTTTGCCGCGTTCTTCGACTACTCTAGAACTCTCTGTTCCATCTTCTAGACACCCCAAGTCTAGATTCTACCGCGACACGACAGAGATTTACTTTAAAACAGTTCGCAAAAGTCGACACAGCCCAGCGTAGTTCCGTGCCAAGAGGTATTGGCCCCAAAGACTCGCACCCCTTTCGGTATTTCTTTTTATATTAGTCTGTGTGCAAAGTACAAGGGAGTCTGCGGAAACTCGCACTCAAACTCTGCATCCAGATGCTCTGAGTAATGAGGGCCCAACAAACTTATTTTTATTTTTTTCCGAGAAAAAGATCCTTCTATTAGTTAATGAAACTACCCATAGGGCTACAACCACCTCTACTAGGGAGGGCTACAACAATCATAAGGGGAGACTCTCCCAATGAACAAACAACATATGTACAATGAGGCTAAATCAGGAGATGAAAGGAGGGAAAAGCCACACAGGTGGACGGTAGTGCCATCTGAGCACACCTTGGACCATGGTGATGAAAGGCCCATGGCGCCAAAGTCGAAGGAAAGCCTCTACGCTCCCGCATGCGGTCGGAGCTGCTTTAGAGTCTCTTGAACTGTTCCCTGAGAGTATGGATTAGCTCTAGCCAAAGATCTCGAACTGTCTCTGCTGGTGGTACAGGGCAAGCCTCAAAGATGCTGAAGCCATAGTTACCCGGAACGCGGAACGGGAACGGTGACGGGATCCCTACGGAACGGGGGAACGGCTAGGGGTCCAGAACGGGAACAGCGCGGAACGGGAGGTATAAAAAACACCCAAATAGTGCATTTTTTAGCTCCTTGTGTTTAAATACAAGGAGTATTAGAGTGCTTTGATTGTAATACTCACAAAAAACTCGTTTTGAAGACCATTCAACCTTGCTATGACTAGATGATGATGATGAGAGAGAGAGAGAGAGAGAGAGAGAGAGAGAGAGAGAGAGAGGGAGAGGGAGAGATTTGAGAGAGTGGGAGGGAGAGGAAGAGAGCTTGAAGGCGTGAAGCCTTGAGCCTTGAGAGAGTGAGTCTTGAGAGGGAGAGATCTTGAGAGTGTGACAGGGAGAGAGCTTGATCCTTGAGGATTAGCTTGTGGAGAGAAAGGGGGAGGGGGGTGCATTTTATGAGTCCTTGAGGCCTTGCACACTTCAAAAAGAAGCCCAAACATTTACTTCAATTTTTTCAATTTTTGCCAAATTTGTTTGTAGCCGTTGGTCGTTCCAGGGGCATTCTGGAACGTTCCGGGGGCGTTCCGGAACGGCCGTTCCGGTTTGCACTGGCCACCCGGAACGTCAAACGTTTCGGGACGTTTCGGAACGTTCGGGAAGGGAACTGCCCCCCGGAACGCCGAAACGGGGGCTAGGGGGCGTTCCCCGGTAACTCTGGCTGAAGCAGCGGGCCCGCCAGATGAACCAGAGTGTCAGGCCGTAGACGAGCTCCTAACACTCCTCTCTCTCACTGCACCACTCCTGTGGAGTAAGCTATGTAGTAGGCTGGAGCGTAGGTCGACCCCCCTGCATCACTATTATCCTGCTGGTGGAAGATAGCTCAAACTGTAGTGCCGGGCCCGTGAGAGTGGACCAAGGAGCTACCCCCCAAGTGTACTGCCATTCTGTGGAAAGAGCTGGTATCAGCCGAAGGACACGAAGCCAAACCTGTTGTGCCAAAGGACACTCCCACCAAAGACAATAACACTGACTCTCCATAGGATGGTCACAAGTTGCGCATGCTGCCAAGAGACTACTATGTACAAGCCAGCTCCCCACTGTTGTAGCTCTACGTGCAACCAGCCACTAAAACAAAGTGACTCGCCACGGCTGCCTGGCGTCCACAACCATGCCCAAAAAGCTGACAAGAACTCAACTGTGAGGACCTCCTACTGCCAATGAGGTGCTGCAGCAGGACGAGCCTCTCTCCGTGCTGCAAGTATGTGACGTCCCAGTCCACAGTGTATTGAAAGAAAGGGACACCTGGATGGTCGGCTGAGGCGAAAGTGTCCCTCCAAACCACTCTCTAGGATCCCACTGCACTCGTGCTAGTGGACAGCTCTCCCAAGCCCACAGCCTCCAATGGCCAGTCCCAAGAGCTGCTAGGTCAGGATCTATGACACAAGTCCTCCCACAGATGCCACAACTCCGATCCTCTGAAAACAACACTTTGCCACCTGAGGGGCCTCTACTGAAACTCCGTGAATACGACCCTGAACCCTATAGCTCGAAAAACAGGGAGGGTACAATCTCTGAGAAAGCCCGAACTGCAATGAGGACCTCCAGTTGCATGGTCCCCATCCATCAGGGCGCTGCTGACTCGAGAGGTGTGCGCCACTCAGCTGGTACTGCCTATGTGATGTCCTAACACATGCTCTGCACCCCTCTCATGCCTTGTAGCTGAATGCTCTGAGGCTCCTCTGACAAGCCTGAGAACTATAGCCAGTCACCTAAAGTGCGTGCTGGACCCTCTGCCATGGGACCCCAAGAAACATGAGCGGTCCTCCAATCTCCTGCTCAGGCCAACTCTGTGCATCTCTGTAAAAATCCATCTAGTCGAAGGTCTCCAAGGGCCTCCAACCTGAGGCACTCTAGCACTAAGCCGCTGAAGTAAAACTCCTTCCAGGTTTCCTCCCCTAGAAGCAATCCTCTGACACCAAACTTCACAAGAAGGGCTCTGCTCTGCTGTGCTTGGTCTATGATCCCCAATCCCCCTTGAGAACAAGGTAGAGTGATGGCCTGCCAGGTCACTTTGGCCTGAGCTATCTGAGTGTCGTGCCCTGACCAAAGGAGATTCCTGATCAGCCTCTCCACCTAGCTGATGCAGGAACTCGAAAAGATCCAACAAGATGTGATATACCACATAGTAGCGAGCAACACTTGGTTCGCCACTACAACCCTGCCTGCTAGAGAAAGTCGTACGAAGGTCCAATGTAGCAGCTTCCTCTTGATGGACAAGAGGAGTAGAACAATCCGATGCTCCTACTCCTGATGGGTTGCCAGGTGAGGGTTTCAAATGGATTCCCTCTGCAATTCGACACTTGGGCTCTCACGTTGAAAGACCTGTAGCAGATGGTGTCTATGTTCTGATTCATCCTTGGAGAAGACTATCATGTCATCAAAGAAAGTGCTGACAAATGATCTCTACTCTCTGAAAATCCTATCCATCATTCGCTTGAAAGTCGTTGGAGCATTAGTAAGGCCAAAAGGCATCACCAAAAATTCATATAAACCAAAGCTCGTCCGAAAGGCTGCCTTGTAGACATCTCCCTGCGTGATTCGGATTTGATGATATCTGCTTTTCAAATCAATCCTGCTGAAACAAGACGATCCTTGTAGTCGATGAAGAATATCATCGATCCTTGGAATCAGAAATCTGTTCTTGATGGTGATTTTACTGAGAGCTTTGTAATCAATGTACATTCTCCAAGATCCAACTTTCTTTGAAACCATCGTCACCGGAGAGCAGTAGGGTGAAATACTCGGCTGGATAAGACCCTTTTCCAGAAGGTCTTTCACTTGGTTCAAAATCTCTTCATTCTAGGCTCGACTAACACGGTAAAGTGGCCGGTTCGGTGGTGTGCTTCCAAGTATCAGATCAATGGTATGATCCTCAGGTTGAGAGGGGGGCAACTCGCTTGGTAGGCCCTCAGAGAAACAATCGGCATGAGCGTGCAAAAAATCTTGGCATTCTTTATCAAGTTCTGACATGTTCGTTCATTGTTCATCATTTAACTCTTTCAAGTAGATCAAGTAAACAAAGAGACTGGATTTCATTAATTTGGAAATGGACGAAGCCGATACAATAGTGACATATCCACCCTTTAGTTTTACATCAAGTACAATTTTTCGGCCTTTTTTATTCGTCAACGTTGCTTTCTTTGCCAAATAATCGACCACGGCGTTGTACTTATGGTACCAAGGGACTCCTGGGAGGACGTCACAACCTTCCAAGGGCATTATGTAAAAGTCCTCGTGCCCCAAATACCCCTGACAATGCAGCCGAAGTTTGCCAATAACAAAAGTAATGGCTATGTCCCGTCCGGATGTCGCTAGAACTGCCTCTGCTGGTGGTCTCATCCTATCGGGTGTAATCTCGATTCGTGCCGTCAATTCAGGTGAAATGAAGTTGGCCTTGGCTCCTCCATCGAAGAAAATCAGGGCTGCTTGATCTTTCACTTTGCCCCAAGCTCGGCAAAGTTTTGTACTTTCATCAATCAAGCTTGGGTCAGTACCAAGCAATCTGGTACCAGTCCTACTTTTATCTTGCCTTTTGTGCCACGGTCCTCTGCTGCTCTCGAACTCTCTGGCATGTCTTCATTTTCTTCTTGGTGTGCCCTTTTGAGGCACTTTGCGGAGACGTGCCCATGTTCCCCGCAACCAAAACACTTCCCTTCTTTGATGTAATTAGCCCTCTCTCGAAGAGTGAACTGGGATCGTGTATCCTTATCTTTCTTTTCTTGGAACTCTCTTTCTTTCTACTTTCATTGTTAGAGGTTCGTTGGGTTCTCTGAGTCAAAATTTCATCAGTGGGGTAAGTCAAATTTCCCGAATGTATCACGAAACCCCGTTTCGCATGACCCATTAATTCTTGAATAGAATTCGACTTTTGTTTCAGACAGTTGTCTGGATCTCTGTAGGGAGTTCGTAGCAAAACCGCTCAATCTGTTTCTTAAAAGAGACCTTCTTAAATGAAGAGGTTGATAGAAAAAAGTTCCTCTCTTGCAATAAGTGTCCAAAGAATCTCCCTTGGTCATCCGAAGATGATTCCAAGCGGTTCGTATATCTCGTTCATATTCCCGTGTCAACCAAGAAGAAATAAAGAGTCTTTTGAATTTCAACCAATTGACTTAAGCTTCCTTCCTTAGAAAAAGAGTGGACCACCATGTTCGAGCATTACCTTTGAAGAAAGATGTAACCCTCCTAATCTTGGAGTGCTCTGAGTAGTGCCCTCCAGAGAAGGCTATGTCAAACTGCTTAATGAAGGCCAAAGCCCTCTGAGCATCTTGGAACCCAGAAAAGGATTCAAATTTAATCGACTGTCCACCTTCTTAAATTCTTTTACTTTCTTGCTTTTGTCTTCAAGAAGTCATATTGGTTGGCTCTGTAAAAATGCTTCTTCTTTGCATAAAACATATGGTCATCGAAGTCCGAACTGTCACAGGATGACTCCTCTGTAAAACTGTCAGAAACTAGGCGAAATCTGGGTTTCTTTGCCTTCTTCTTGCCCTTTCTGAATCTTGCTTTTTGCTTTGCTTTTTGCCTTTTCTATCCTCCTCGCTCGAGTTAGAAGAGCTAGAAGAACTATCGGAAGAAGAAGAAGAACTGGGTAGTCCTTCAAATCGTACACGCTTCTTCTGCTTTCTTGCAGATGCAAAAGAAGATTGATGGCCAAGGCACCCTCCACATGAATGCCCCCTTAGGGTTTATTGCCATTTCTGTGAAAAGTCTGGACACGAGGACAAGGATTGCTACTACCTCAAGGGATTGTGACAAATACAGCAAGTCTTGGTCCCACTCTTCAACAAGGGATAGCACATGCATCCAACATGGTTTCCCCATATAGTTATCAAAACCACATGCCACCTTTGCTAACAGCCCCTCCTATGCAAGGTATGCAGAGTACTTTTCTCTCTCAGAGCTTTTATCATGCCCATGCTCCCTCATCCCCTCGAAAGATTCTACGCCTCCACCTCCAACTCCATGCACCAGGAGCAAGGACCACCTCGCCCTTCGACTAGCCCATTGAATCGACCCATTTTGTGCTACAGATGCGGGCAATATGGACACTACCAAAGCAAATGTCCCTTGCCAGAAGGGTCCCCTGCCTGCCATCATTACCTTGAAGCAAAGGATCACTACAGTAAGGATTGTCCCAAACTCCATGCATCCTCGGCTTCGAGCCCAAGTCAAAGCCAAAATGAGTTTACCTTTCCCAAGCTCAATCTGATAGCAGTTAGCACCATCCCTCAGCCACCCCCTTCTGCCCATGTAACCGGTTACCCCTCAAGACAAGTTGCAATTGGTAAAGGAGCCAGCAGGCGTCCTTACGCGGACCCAGAGGGCCTCTCTCAGTCTTAGTATTCCAACAAGATCAACTCCCCCACACATTCTTACACTAGCGGATACCCCGCCTTCAGTTGTTGACAAGCCATCCCACAGTGCCAAGCAAGGATCCAAATCTTTGCTCTCCGATATCGATGACGCTTTCTTGGAAGCAGTTACTGATCTACAACAGATCAAGGTACCAGAGAAACCACTAGTAGAAAAAGATAAGCTTACAACAAAGACAATCTTGAAGAGCACCCTCCAACAAGTGTCCCTCTATGACATGCTACGGCTAGATGCGAGTTTTAGAAGTGACACCCTTGCAGTTATTCAATCACTTTACCCCGGAGCAGGTCCTAGTGGCAGGCACCGCCCAATGCAACCATCAGAGTCCTATATAATATCCCATCCCGCTGCTCCCCTCACTGATTATAGAAGCCCTCGTCTCACCGTGTTCGTCTTGGGGTGGCAGTTTCAGGAGTGATGGTGGATGGTGGATCTGGCATCAACCTGTTGCGTGAGTTCACTATGTTGTCTTTAGGTCTACAGCCTACCCGCCATGCTCCCTTCATAGTTACATTGGCCGACCAGATGAAAATCTACCCAGTGGGCATAGTAGACAAGGTACCTCTGCAAGTACAAGACATCACCTTTAACTTGGATTTTGTTGTGGTTCGTCTTTACCTTTAACTTGGATTTTGTTGTAGTTCGTCTTCCCCAGGTTGAGGGCGGATTTCCTTTGCTTATCGGTAGACCATGGTTGTGCCACACTAAAGCGCTTCATGATTGGAGAAACGACACAATGTAAATACATACTCCGGGCTCCCCAATGCAACCCATTCGCCTAGAAGGAGGCATGGATCGTGTAGTGCAACAAAGCTCTTTGTCAATGGAAACCAACCCTGAACAAGAACAACTTACTCCACTTGACGGGTTGCACGAAGATTTGCTGGAGTGGTTGGACGCTACCAAGTCTATGCCTTGTTATGGGGTCTCTATTCAATCTCTGCCTAAAAGGAACATTCTCCTTCGACGTTTCTACTGTCACTAAACCCAGTAAGCCCCATGAGCCAGCAACAAGTGTATCAACCAAGCTAGTAGCCTGTGTGGCGGTCATCGAGGCAATGCAAGCCTTCACCTCAGCCTCCTCAGTGTCTGACTCTCCCACCAAACCAAAGCTCTCCTGTGCATATGATGAGCGTCCCTTCAAAAAGCTTCCAAAGTGATGGTTACATGAAGAATATGTTGCCCTTATCTCTACTGCCACTCTAATAATTCTCTTTAGCCTACTACGCTTTAATTGTGAGAAGGCGGCGTTCTTCTTTTCCCCTTGTATCCTTGTCTGGTTTTTCTTTATTGGTGGCATTGGTATTATCAACATCTTCAAGCATAATGAGAGCATCCTTCGAGCATTCAATCCCTATTGGATAGTCAGGTATTTTCAAAGAAATGGGCAGCAAGGATACATCTTACTAGCATATATTGGTCAAGGGGCTTACCTTCTACTTCTACAATGTCCAGCTAGCGAGCCTTCCTACAAGCCCATTTCAAGACCTATATTCTGGCCAATGTTGGTTGTAGCTATCGGGTCTGCATTTACAACAAATAAGGCCATGGTATCTGCTATGTCCAACAGTATCTTGCTCTCATCCCGGCCGACCCCTTCACCCCCTCACCTCACCTACTCACCCCACCACCTACCCTTCCGCTCTCCTCTCGCCCCTACCCACCCCCTCTCCTCTCGCCCCTCACCACCCTCCCTCACCCACTCCTCCCTACCTACCCTAACTCGCCCCTACCCACCCCTCTCTCTCACTCGCCCCTACCCTCCCCTCGCTCGCCCCTATCCACCCCCTTCCCCTTGCTCTCGCCCCTACCTACCCTAACTCACCCCTACCCACCCCCCTACACCCTAGCCCGTCGCCCCTACCCACCCATCTCTCTCACTCGCCCCTACCCTCCCCTCACTGCCCCCCTTCCCCTTGCTCTTGCCCCTCCTACACCCTTACCCACCCCTCTCTCACTCGCCCCTCCCCTCTCCTCGCTCGCCGTTATCCACCCCCTTGCTCTCGCCCCTACCCTCCCTAGCCCATCCCCTATCCAATCCAACTGGACCCTACCCTCCCTAGCCTCGCCCCTACCCTCCCTAGCCTAGCCCCTACCCTTTCCCGCTCTCCCCCTAACCTCACTGCAACCTCTCAACCCTACCTTGTTCCTTGAGTATAGCTACGCAGATTTTTGGATTTTTTGTTAGCAAAAGTGGCCGCTTGAAAATTCTAGCACTGTTGCTTCAAGACAAATTTTTGAATGTGACAGCTCTAGTTTCCTGCTTTCTCCTGTAGATAGATTTATATTATTGCCTTCTCCTCTGTGACGAACACTTCTCCTCCTCTTCTCACTGCAATTACCCTAGCTTTTGTGACTTCCTGGGATTTTGTTTAGGCGTGGGCCTTCTTCAATTTCTTGCCTTCTGTACAATTAATCTCATTGTGGCAGAGTTCATCTTATTCTGCATTGGTCTCTTCCTCCTCAAAATTCAGTATCTTCGTTCAACCTCAACCTCTTCAGTCGGATTGAGCTGTATTTGTTCCTTCTAGTTTCAGTGTTTGTCTCACCGAGACGGTGAGTGGTTTTGGCGGGCAACCTGTACCAGGGCTACAGTGTCACAAGCACTAGACACACAGTTAGTTGCAGTTGGGCTGAGTTCCCAATGGGTGAACTCTCGCATAGGCAGTGACACGTGGCAAATGTTATGGATGATGGTCCAGTGGGGACCGTGGCCAAATCACCACCACCTCGGTTAGGAGATAGACTTAGCTGGATTGGGATATCTGCCAGCTGTTGGTGGTTCTTTAGGAGATATGTATGAGTGGTTGGTTGGAGTCGTGGGGTACGCTAGGATCATCTACTTTGTGTGGTCAGTCGTCTAGAGTCTATTATCTTGAGTTATACGCAGCACGTCTACACCATCCCTGCAGAGTTGAGCCTCGACACCCCCACTGTACCCATGAGATCTGGGTTGGAACTGTGTGTGCTGCCATGCCAGATTCTGAATTGGTTTCTCTGAGTTAGTCGATGTTCATGCTATTCAGGTTGAGGTTCACTGCTATTCATGTTCAGGTTCACTATTGAGTCGTGTTGTTGTTGCTCTATTGTTCATTGTCTTCTATGTTTGGATTCTGTGCAGTGAGATCTCACGCACATTGCACTGAGGAGCACCCAGTACAAAGGGCACGACACATTATCTCTGCTACTGCCTCCCGTTCCAGAACTATCAATAGGGTTCGTTTGATTCTTGTTAGAATCCATGTGTGTCGCCAAAAAAGAGACCAGATTTCCCGGTAGAAGAGAAATCGACTGAGCTCTGATACCACTGTAACTGACTTGGTCACCCCAAGTCGAGAATCTAGCACGACACACGAGAGAGAGATCACTTTGAAACACTCCACACTTAATTCATAATTGATTCGACACGGCCCGGTGTAGTTGCATGCCCAGAGAGATTGGCCCCAAAGACTGGCGCCCCTTTCGGTATTTCTTTTTGTATTAATGCTTGAGCAAAATACAATTGCCCGCGGGTCCTCTCTGCTCACAGGCTTGTCATCACATATGAGCCACAGAGAGGCCCACGGGTCTTATTTAAAGGCCCTTAACCATGAAAAAGCAGTTACATGAAAACCTTCAACTCAAAAGCACTTGGCTCTAAAAGCCCTAGCACAAAAGCTGCCAGCATGTTTGCGGAATTCCGTATAGGTGCCACATCAACACAGCCAACGCAACATCCGGAATTTCCATACAGCCTGTCAACGCGAATTGCGGATTTCCTTACAGCGAGCCACCACCCTCTTTATTATGTTGATGTCCCTAGGGCCCCATCAGACGAGACCCTATAAGCTGGAACAACTTATAAATCTAGGCCTCTTTACTTTGGGCATGCCACGTTAGCATAACCAGCGTAATATCCAAAATTACCGTACGGTCTGTCAGTGCAACTTGCGGATTTTTGTACAACCAGCCGCCAGCCTCTTTATTACTTTAATGTCCCTAGGGCCCCATCGGACGAGACCTATAAGTTGAAACAACTTATAACTCTAGGCCTCTTTCCTTTGGACATGCCACGTCATCAGTTTGTGACAAAGTGCTAGTGGTGGGCATCTCCCTATATAACCTTCAGAGTCCTATATGATCTCTTATCTGATTGCTTCCCTCATAGCCTGCATCTTACAATGTCTATCCTTGGAAGGAAATTCTTTGATATGATTGCGGATAGAGGGTCTTGCATCAACCTTATGCTTGAAATAGCCATGCTAGCCTTGAATCTCCATCCCACTAGAGCGGATCCCTTCACAATCACCCTTGCCACCTTTGTTCACCAAAGGATAGTCTACCTGTAATTGTAGTGGGCACCACATGCCAAATAGACATAACAACTCAAATTGACTTCAGCATTTAATCACACCTTGAAATTGAGAAAGGGATTGTGAGAGTGCGAGTGTGCGGAAGCGTGAGAGAGGAGAGAGAGAGAGAGAGAGAGAGAGAGAGAGAGAGAGAGAGAGAGACAGAGAACACAAACACAAAACGCTGGTATGTGGAAGAGGGGGCGACAAGCCCCCCATGACTTCCAAAGCATAGAGACGAGTACAACTGAGATATGATGTGCTTACCACCCAGCTTCACATATATAGAAGCCCAAGGGGAGGTCGGGCAATGCCAATGAAATCCCCACAACCCAGCAAGGAAAAAATAAGGATATAGGTAAATATCACATGGACGCCCAACGGCCGGACAAGGTAAGGCTGTCGGCCCAGAAGTGGGCGGCCAGACAATACAGCCTATATGTATACGCAAAGAGTGGTCATCCGGGAGGTACACTAGCCGTACATGCATGCCCTAGACCTCTGAAGCATAAGAGTGGTGTAAATCTAACACCCCCTCTCAACACCTGATGTTGAACAAACCACATGAAGCCGAAGATGTGGGGCAAATGATGAAGATGTCTGCAACAGTCTGGGGTGTCCCAAGTTCCAACCTCCGAGAGATCTCCATGGTAAAGAGCCATCACGAGCAGTGTAGCAAACTATTGTACTCCTCCGATACAAGGTGAAGATACTGCGTGAAGGTCCCGAACTGAGTGTGAAAACAACTCCTTGTCTTGAAAGAAGTGCCAATAGACCTGCAAGTGTCCTGCCCAATAGGATTTGTGGTGTCTGTAGTCAAACCGTATGGAGAAAATAGGGAAGCCCTCATGACGGGAAGCATGTCAATGCATTAACCTGTAACCCAATGTGGCCAGGTGGCTAAGCTATTAAAAACTCCAGGAAGGCCATCGTAAACGTCCTCCAAAACAAGGAAAGCCAGAGTAAGCAGTCTGCACTGCAGAAGCTACCGTAAGCTGCAACAGTCACCGAGAGACCGCACGGACCACCACCAGATGGTGTCTTGTCAGTAGGTAGGGTAATCCAAGATGAGGGGAAAGCCAGACTCAACAGTCTACACTGTGTAGAACCTCTGAGAAGAGGTGTCGTCAAACCAAGCTGTCTGCACCGTAATCATCCTATATGAAGTAGGAAAGCGAGACTGAGCAATGTGCGTTGTGAAGATTCTCTGAGAAGAGGAAAGGCCAGACCAATCTGTCTGCACCGTCTTGCCTGTATCTCCTGCCTCCAATCCTCCGGTGTCAACCAAAACAAAATCCACACCAACAATGCCACCAAACCGCAACTCGGTGTGGCTCTCAATATGAATGAGCTAGGAGTGGCCTATTGCCCAGGTCGGGCGATAAGTCTGTTGTAAGGTTACCGAGGGTGAGTGTAAGTAACTATGAAGGTAGTAATCCAAACGATAAGGAGTGTAGAAGAGCAATTGCACTACCGTCCAAGCCAAGCTCCGGTTGTAGTCGTGGGATGCCTAATCTCCCGCATCTCGCACGCAAACTCTCCAAGAGAGTCCAAAGCATTCAAGTCCCACTCCAATCTCTAGATCCCAGCAATGAGCCTGCCCAAGAAGAGATCCGAGATCCTCTCCCTAAGTCCATGTAGATGCTCCTGTGTAAGCAAGTAATCTGACGTGTCAAGGTCAAGTGGTAAGTGTCTATCCACCCAAGATGGTGGTGTCTTCTCTAAGAATGTTGTGATCCCATATGCCATGAGCCCATATGGCCTTATCTCGTGTGAACTCCTCTGATGAATGCATAGGTGTGTCCATAGCAAACTAAAAATCACTACCCCCGGAATCTCGTCGGCAATGCACCGGATGCTAGGCCGGTTTTGAAAGGCAAGGTCCAAGTGGGTGTGAAGCGCTCCCCCTCTTGTACCAAAAACACTGATGCCCCAGCCTGAAAACGCAAGGGCAGCTGATGCTTTCCAAAAACGCAGAGCTGATGGCTGCGGGCTGAAAACGTGAATGGCTTCCAGCCTGAAAACACAACCCTGTCCAAAACACAGGTGTCTTCTTCTGCTGCTGGTGCAAAAAATGTTGCTGTCCTGCACTTGCTAAAAACGTAGATGGAAGAGGAGAATGAGAAGGTCTATAGAGGCCAGCGCTGGCAACCAAAAGCAAATATGCAAGTAGATCTGCCCTGAAAACAGAGGTGGTGGGGGGTCCTCCGCGACAAAAAACTACATATTCCATCGCGTGCCTAGCTTTTGCAAAACACTGGCTGATCTGATCCCTTGGGAGGAGTACCTAATGCAAAAGGTGCGCCCGAACCATGAAGAGCCTGAAGCTATTGATACCATGTGAGAATGCACGTGTGTGTGTGTGTGTGTGTGTGTGTGTGTGTGTGTGTGTGTGTGTGAGAGAGAGAGAGAGAGAGAGAGAGAGAGAGAGAGAGAGAGAGAGAACACAAACACAAAACGCTGGTATGTGGAAAAGGGGGCGATCAGCCCCCCGTGACTACCAGAGCATCAAGACCAATACAACTGAGATATAATGTGGGTACCCCCCTAGCCTCACATATATAGAGGCCCAAGGGGGTTCGGGCAATGTCAATGAAATCCCCCCGACCCAGCAAGAAAAAAATAAGGATATAGGTAAATATCCCATGGGTGCCCAGCTCAAGTGGGCGACCGGCCCAAAACTCGGACGGCCGGACAAGGTAAAGCGCTCGGCCCAGAAGTGGGCGGCCGGAGAATGCAGCCTTTATGCATATGCAAAGGGTGGTCAGCCCAAAGGCACACTAGCCGTACATGCATGCCCTAGACCTGTGAAGCAACATAAATGAAATGAAATGAAATGTTATATTAACGTCTTCAAAAGGCCAAAAATGACCTATGAGACCAATCTGTTACAAAATGGTGAATCTAATACCATGTCTGCGTACAAAAGAACTAGAACAAAGATACTACTACTAGAATCCATCCTCATCTGCACTCTGGATGTTGAGAGAGTATGGCTTGAATCCTCTGCTGTAGTCTCCGTCGATGTTGTGTAGCCCCTCTCCTCAAATCATGGCTGTCTGGATCTCCGTAGGTCTAGTGCTCGGTTGATGAGAGTCCCGGTAGTGGTCGAATGAGTGTGGGCCAAGCTCTATAGTGATGGCTGCTCCTCTGGCTGTTCTTATCTAGTGAAAAGAAATTTGTAATCCGTCTTTGGGACTGTCTCTCTCCCTCTCTCCCCAGTAAAGTGTCTCTATATCTGTGTAACTCAAGTAGATATAGCCCAAGACATATCTGATCCTTATAACTCATGACCCTAGAGAAACCCTCTCTAAATAAGCAATGGAAACGACCCCATATCTCACAGTACATTGTGCAATGACATATGTAATGTATCTCTATCTCTGGCTCTAACTGGCATAAGCGGCATATCCTGTTGTCTGCTGGTATCCCTCTGAATCTACTAGTCTCAATCTCGAGCTGATGTGAGGATGTGCGTATCTGACCAATGGCACACCGCAAACCATGAGACATGTGTGTCCATGTAGCTGGGTTGAATCACAAACTCATCTCCTGTGAGGTGGAGAAGATACTCTCTATAGAAAGCCACCTTGGTGCCCAACTCCTGTGGCGGCTCTATCCATGTCCTCTTGGTATCCAGCTGGATCAAGTCCTGACGAATGAGTCTAGTAATCTCCACCCGCGTAAGAGACATCGAGGGTGCCTGAAGAGAGTACTGGAAAGGGGGCAGCTTTTGTCCATGGTGAAGCCATGTGTCTGAAACCATGATGTCATCTGTGCATACCAACATGAAGTGTCCCCTTGAAGAGCTAACTGTCTAGAAGACTCAAGGGCCAGTCTAGCATATCTGTCTCTGGTAGTATCCCACAAGGTGTGCACAAAGGAGACTGATCTGGTAAGCGCCTCAATCTCCATAGGAGGGGCAGCTTGCTCTGCTCGAATGATAGCGTGGGGTACGGAGGCCTTGGCTCTAATCAATCAAGAGATCATAGATAGCAAGGGCCTTTCCATACGTCTCCAACCATCCTGGCCTACAGAAGGTCCCCATGTCTGCACCCCATACAACATAGCTGAGGCTACTAAAGTATCAAAGAGCCATAACTTTGTCCGAGGTTCCTGGAACTGAACCTGCGAACACATCCTCTCCAAGCCTCCCAAGGCCGCAAAAGCTCTAGTCATTCTATCTAGTCTCTGCTACTCTCCCCAAAAGAAAACCTCGGCCCAATGAAGACAATCCCAAGGTAAGTCTATGCATACTCTACAATCTCTTGACCATATGTGAAAGTCGGTGCTGATCTCCTGATCCACTGTGGTGTGGTGTTAAACACCATAACCTTGGTTTTACTAAGGTTTACAGACAATCCACTATCCTCTGCTAAACTGTGTAATGCATCCAACTGTTGCTGCATACCCTCTGGTGAGTCAGAGATCAACACAATATCATCAACATATAACAACAATGGGATCCACGTCCCTGCCAACCTCTATCACCCTCTCTGTCAATGTAATCAGACACCTCATCAACATACATACCAAATAGAGTAGGAGACAATGGGCAACCCTATTTCACCCCAATGGTGGAGTGAACTAAATCAGATATCCCCTCCGGAGTTCGTACATGACCCATCACTGATCTATATAGAGCCATAATCCCACAAATCAAAACTATGGGCACCCCCATCTCCTGCAGCCTGCGCATCAATCGAGCTCTCGGTACCATGTCAAATGCTTTGCGGAAATCCACAAAGCTACAATAAATCCGTCTCCCATGTGACCTGCCCTCCTCAATGACGGCTCTGAGTGTTAGAATATGATCAAGAGTGGTGTAAATCTAACAGGGATTCCACACAGTAGACACACAGTGGCGAAGTTCCACCCCGAGATACAATGGCCCCGACACCCTGGCACCTGTAATCACTTATGGCGAGGGATCGGACGGAAACACAAAGATAATTGTAATCTACACGCTTGGCAACACTTTTAGTACTTTAAAACAACTTGAAAAGAGAGAGAGAGAGAGAGAGAGAGAGAGAGAGAGAGAGAGAGAGAGAGAGAGAGAGAGAGAGAGAGAGAGAGAGAGAGAGAGATGAAATGAAATGAAATGAAATGTTATATTAACGTCTTCAAAAGGCCAAAATGACCTATGAGACCAATCAGTTACAAAATACTGAATCTAATACCATGTCTGGGTACAAAAGAACTAGAAAAGAAAAGAGAGAGAGAGAGAGAGAGAGAATCTATGCAACATACGGAGTGACAGAGTTCTCCACCTAGACGGCACTGGCCCCAAAGACTGTACTATCCAAGGGACAATGGGCAGGTTGAGAGTACCAATAAGGTTTTAATTGCTTTACCGAGGAAGGCCTGTCATCTGCACCCAACATATTGGGCACAAGCTATCCTAGGTACTACGTGGGCTTATTGCACATCATTCAAGGCAATTACACAACACACACCATTCTGATAGCCTTTGGTCTGGAGGCTATTGCTCCTTTCGAATTCAAAGCAAGTTCTCCTCAAGTCGGCACGGTTCAGAAAGCTCTTTAATTTGAACAACTTCATCAGAAAGCTTGCCATGACGGTCATTTACAAAGTCTGAGGTTTGGAAAGGGGCCCTTGCTAAAATGATGGTTATGGTTTGGCAAGGACCTTTCATTGTAGCAAACATTCTACCTCAAGGGGCAGCTCAAATCGAAACTCTGGGAGGTCAAAGGTTACCACTTGTGCAGGGTTCTCGGCTTAGGATTTATTATGATCCCTCTCCTTGACCAGCTCTACTCTATCGGAAGCTCCACTAATGTGAGACAAGGACACGGATTCAGTACAGTAGTCTCATGTTTACATTAGGATTTGAGCCCCAATTCCAGCTACTCTCCCCTCTAACAGTACAGTATGTCTCATGTTTACATTAGGATTTGAGAAGTACAATGTACCAATTCCAGCTACTCCCTCCCCTCTCCCCTCTAACAGTACAGTATGTGACATGTTTACATTAGGATTTGAGAAGTACAATGTACCAATTCCAGTTACTCCCTCCCTTCTCCCCTCTAATCTCTAAAGCTTCCCTGCTTTCCCTCTCCGTCATTGCCGTCTGCCCCTGTATTCTAGCAGATTGCATAAGTGCATCCATTACTTCATACACTAGTCGGTCAATATAATGCCCTAGGTTTCTTTGTTCTACAATATACATTCTGATGATCATGTCGTAAGTAGATAACTTTGTGTTTATTCTGAATTTGTGGGTTTGCAGTACTCTTTATGCCTCTGCCTATTATTTAGGTATCTACATAGTCACTGTATCTGTTATCACTACCACTTCAGTATCGATGTAGGATACACTTTCTGTCCTCATTTTCCATTCTTCTACTGCCATGATCATTTCTCTCGATGGGAAATCTGTCGGAAGTTGCAGTTGCAGTTGTTGGCATTGATGAACACTATTGTTCCTGCATCACCGCCCCCGTCTAGACTCCTCTACTTTTTCTTGATCCTCTCCTCCTCCCTCATCCAAGGAGACCCTCCCCTTTTCCCTTTCAACCACTCCCACACCTTGCTTTGGCTCGTCAGTCCTCACCCTCTCTCAACCACGCTCGCCTACTATACGTGCCAGCATGGTAGAAACTCTCCAAAATAGTTCTCCATCTGAGCATGCGGAAAGTTCTCCAACCATCCTAATTATTTGGCTGAGGAAGAATCAGAAAACTCGGGTGCTCATCATGCAGGTGTTACTTCTCCTATTGCAACACTTACAGTGCCTTGCCCTGAGTTGCAATTACACAGACGCCTATTCGAGTGATTTTTCTTTGCAGGTCATTTTCTCTCCTCCACAATTGTTACACTTGGGAGTGCAAACACTCGCACAGGCAGATGTTACTAAAGAAGTTCCCTGTTCAAAGATGTGTGCATTAAGGGCCTCATCTCCAGGATCCTAAGAGACCAAAAGAATCACACTATTTACAGTGAAAATAGAAAGATCAAAACATAGATATCTCAAAAAGACTCAAAGTTTATATGAATGCATGATGCCACCATTATCATTGGCTTTGTAACAGTAGAAACAGAATAAGGACTCTCACACACTTCCTCAGATATTTAGGATCAAAGGTCCCATAGACAACATCACAATGCCCATTCATCTCCTGTACAAGCTTCAGATCACCTGTCAGGATGTCCCACCTATTTCAAAAGTCAGAAGAATATCAAGCTCATAAGTTTTTAAAGATGTCCTGCACAAAACTATAAGCATTCACACTATTCCAAGATCCTTACTCTTTCCGAGATGGATGTGAAATGTCCATTAGCATTTCAAATATTGCATCAGATGAAGCTTCTATAACTCCCTCAGATTTTAAAATCACAAGTTTGTCTGTCTGTACATAAAAGCAACACCAATCAATGCTCTTTGACTGTATTTGTTATTCAGCTTGGGTTTCAAAAATAACAATCGAGTTTCTTTTTATAAACACTAAGATGTCAAACAGTTTGAAGCATGTAAAAAGAGCAACCACATTGCTCAGTGTGTGACATGGATGAGAGGACATTGTTTGTGCAGCCTAGTCCAGGATTCCAACACATGGAGAATTCAAGGGTACTGAGCCATCCATTTTAAGACAACTGTTCAGCTTTTCAGATATCAAGATCACAAGTCTATACCAAGCAATGCTCTTGGAATGTTTTCACCAGCTGTCTACACTTATTGCACAATAAGACGCAAAATATTGTGAAAGAGTCACCTAGAAGCAAATAATGGATCACCAAACATTGTGTCATAAACAATTCGAAAAAGACATCTAAATGACAAATCGAAATAACTGTTAAAAGACATCACCCAAAGATGTAATGAATAAAAATATTATACGAATGCCATAAACATAAAAGAACTTCAAGTGCATCGAAGAATATGAATGAGCGTTTAGAAAACAAACTAGACCATTAAAGTTTTTCAGAGCCAAACCAGATCAGAAGAAGCATCCTCCAGTATGCGGATGCCTAGAAATATTTCCAAGGCAACCATCAGCATTCAAATCCCCAATGTGTTTCATGCAAGAGAAGAACACCTCATTACAAAGCTTGTCACAACATATAAAGTCTTCTTAACATGCTAACCACAGCATCCTTTTATAAACATTTTCAAGATGCTACATTAGGCCAGAAATACTTAGGCTACAAATACCGTGTAAAGGTGACAAAAGTGTACACCAAAAGCAGCTACACCCAAGAAATAGGTGCAAAATTCTTGTAGCAACTTAACGTATAAATAAAACCAGTTTAAAGATTAAAAACAATGAAGAGGTACTCACTTCCTTAAAACTTAAAGTACAAGTAAAACCAGTTGAAAGATTTAAAACAATGAAGGGGTACTCACTTCCTTAAAACTTAAAGTATAAGTAAAACCAGTTTAAAGATTAAAAACAATGAAGGTGTACTCATTTTTTTAAAACCATTACAATATAGTACAAGCTTAATCATTCTTGAGGAAGAACTACTCCAATCATTAACAATAGGATTCTAACTCCAAATGCAATTGTGAAGCCCATGAATATGTGAGCTGCTTCGCACTTTAGAGGGCCAGTACGACCAGATTCACATGAGCATAACACAATGCAATGAAGACATGAATCCTTCTACCAGCTTCAAGAGAGCGCCCCTTCAAGATGGAGAAAGAAAAATAGTTGGCAGTATAGGCTGCCTGCCTGGCTAATAATATAATATGTTTTCTCTGTTAGCTTAGAGAAAATGCTCATTCTCATGTTTATATTTCTTGTGCTCCCAAACCTTATGATCGTGATGTCGTTTGTGTTTCAGCTTAAGTAACACCTCTACTCCTGTAATAACAGGACACTTAACGTCATGAAAATAAGCACATTTTCAGCTTTAGCACACACTACAATACTAATGTCATGTGTCATTTATTCTACATTGTTCAATGTCTTAGAACAAGAAATATGTGAATTCTTAAACCATGCAGAATACTCTCATGCACAATAATCAAATGTATTTGAAGTAACAAGGCTGGCCTGCGATGGTGACATAAGAAATTGCATGGATGGGGAAATCTACTTAGCATTTCAATGTAACTCCCAATTATATGTCCAACTTTACCCCACGACGCATAATGGATTTGATTGATTTGGTTCCACTCTAGCCTTGGAAGCAAGTTGCAAAAATTTTCAGAAGGGTGTACATTATCACTTCTAAAACTTTACTGCAACACGTTTTTCTAGAATGGAACTTGCACTTTTTATTACCAACACTTGTGTGCTAGAAAGGTATTATCGCTCCAATGTAAGGTCAAACCAGTTGACTGGAATAGACCTGTGCATCTGCCCTACTTCCGTCGGCACCAGACCCAGCAGAGGAGAGCTGCGTGATCTTCTCCAGGCCCGCCTTCTCGCAGAGGTGGGCAAGATCTTGGATGTTCGGTTCCTCGGACGCGGCTACTCAGATAGAGTTTGAGACCTCCGAGATGGCGTCCAAGGTCATCGCGATGAGCCCCTTGACCATCCAAGCAGTTCGAGCCCACTTTCGACAGTGGAGACATTGTTTTGACCAAGCTTCAGATGTTCTGGTAGAGGAGGTAGACCTTCCCATCTCCGTTTGCTTTCCTGGTTTGAGGAGGGAGTACTACCACTTTTATCCAGGATAGGCTCAGACATTGGGACTGTCCTGGAGACACCTCGCACGGTAGCCTCAATAGCTGACAAGGCGGCCGGCATTCCCTCAGTACGTGTTCTGGTTAGGGACACCCACACTCTCCCGAAAGTCATCCTCCTTGAGGGAGTGGGGGTTGGTTCCGACAGAGCGTGGAGTATTCGGGCTTCCCGAATCAGTATTTCATTTGTCGACAAATGGGCCATCTTGTGAAGGTTTGTCCACGGAGGAGACCCCGACCTACACCACAAGCCCAGCCCTCGCAGGCAAAGCCACCCTCCGAGCCTGGGACTCAAGCGGAGGAGGGCTCGCAGGCAGGTTCGTGGTCAATGTCGGCAGGGGCCACCGCGCCAGCCTGGCACTCAGAGTGGTCCTCAGGCTCCTGCCCAACAGCAGTGGGTTCCCATGGGGAACGGATTCGACCTGCTTCAGCAGGACAAGGTCCCTGCTCTAGCCTCCGCCTCAGCCTCACCCTCGACAGTGCCTCCTCCTCTCAAGTTCCCCCCCTCTTCCGTCCCCTGCCCCCCCCCTCCTCCTCCTCCCTTTGCCTCTCCATCTCGCCCTCCTACCTTTGCCGATCCCCCTCGCCTCCCCTCTCCCCCTTTTCCCCCTGCTCCCTCACCTCCTCCCGCTCCAGTCCTGCAGCCGTCCCAAGGGCAGGGCCTTCCTCGGCTGCTAGGAGATCTCTTAGCAGCGCCTTTGCCACGAGTTGCTTGGCGAGAGAGGGACAGCCTTTCTTGCGACCCCCTCTTCTGGTGCAGACGTCTCCCTTTGCAACAGTTCCTCGTGGTCTGACGAGCTTCGACATTCGTCATCGTCGGGATTTTTTTACCTACGACTTCACACGGTTTCTCGGCAACCCCTCACCAGACCTTGAGTCAACCTGCTTCAGAGTTCATGTATTGTTCCTTGCAACTAGGGGGATAGAGGCCTTGGACTCAGCGGTTGGCTTCTCTTTTCCCCTATGCGGCACGAACCAAGCTGAGTGGACTATAGACTCAATGTTGGAGTGGCTGCAAACACAAGACCTAGAGTTCCCTCATCACATGGGAGACCTAGGGGTTACAGACTTGCTTCAGACTCTTTGGCCATTGGCCAAGTTTTCTCTCACACCTCCAAACGCAGCAGGATGTAGACACATTGTGGTTCACTTCTTTGCTGACACGCAGAGCCCGCCATGCTATATACACATACATGAGGACTCCTGGACAGAGGAGGTTGCTTTACGCACGGCTCGGTCTACTTGGGCTTGGGCTAGACACTCTTTGCAGTCACACCTATCTTGACGACGCTCGGATGCAAATTACTCCCCATCCAAGCCTGCCTCGAAGATAGCACGGTTAGCTGCTGCGGCAGCATCATTTCTCTCTCGCTCCCAATGAGGATCGTCCCATGCAACGTACAGGGATTAGGTGGGCCCCAATTTCAGCGTCAGAGGGGCCGACTCCGTCAGGAGCTTCAGCGATGCCTTTTGGGAGGAGAGATTGACCTTCTTATGGTACGGGAGCATCATTTGTGTGAGAGCCGCATTAGATGTTGTGGTCAGCTTTTGCGTGGACGATATGAGACTTTTTGGTCAGCTGCATTAAGACTTGGAGGCATCGAGGGCGGGGTATGTATGACTATTGCGGATTCTTTGTAGCAGGCCATTGTGGGCAGATGGATTATTGTGCCAGGCAGGGCTCAGTGGATCACTATGCAGGTTCAGGGTTGTCTCGTGGGCTTCTTGAACATCTATGCGCCCAATGTGGCAAGTGCACGTGCAGAGTTTTGATCTCAGATTGTCTCTGCCGTAGGCAGAGCAATGGTGCATAGAGAGGACCCCTGGAAGGAGTTCTTGCTTCAGCGGCTTAGTGCTAGGGTGCCTCTGGAGGCCCTTGGCGACCCTCGACTAGATGGATTTTCACAAAGATGCACAGAGTTGGCTTGAGCAGGAGACTAGAGGACCGCTTCGTTGTGAGTCTGCTCCGATCTTGAGAGCAACTACGGAGAGGCCTGGAGCAGCGTCAGCCTACTTGCACGGAGGAGCGCATGCGACAACCCTTGTTTGAAACCCCATGGTTAGCACTAAGAGAGGCCACTTGGTTGGTAGTCGGCCTCATGTTTCCTGGGGTCCCATGGCAGAGGGTCCAGCACGCACTTTAGGTGACTGGCTACAGTTTTTAGGCTTGTCAGAGGAGCTTTAGGGCATTCAACTATAGGGCATGAGAGGGGTGCAGAGCATGTGTCAGGACATCTCAGAGGCAGTACCATCTGAGTGGCTCACACCTCTTGAGTCAAGTGCCCAGATGGATGAGGGCCTTCACGCGACTGGAGGTTCTCATCTCAGTTCGGGCTTGCTCAGAGACTATACCCTCCCTGTTTTTCGAGCTACAGGGTGAGGGACGCTTACACCGAGTTGCAGTAGAGGCCCCACAGGTGGAAGAGTGTTGTTTTCAAAGGATCCGAGTGGTGGGCATCTGTGGGAGGCAGAGTAGAATCCGTACGTACGTACGGTACCTTTCCGTACGGTACGGTACAGTACGTACCATACGGTACAGTACGGCATAAAAAAAAAAATTGGGCGTTTTTTGCTCGGACAAATTTCGCTAGGGAGCGCTTCCAGTTAGGCTTATTAGTGTGAAGGGGGGAAGCCTTAGGCTTTTTTAATCGACCACTGTAGCAAAAGAGTCTCTGTTCTGTTACAGAGAAGTCTGCAGAGCAGTGCACAGAGTCCTGTAGAGCCGAGCTACGCGCGTGAAAAGGTACTGCTTCTGCCACCATGCACTCCGTACTCTTCTCTCGCACTCCGTACTTCTCATGTGCGTGCACTCTTTTGCATTTGCAATGTGCAGGATTCATTATGCCGCGTAAAACCAACCCCAACCGGTCGCTCCACACCAATGTTTTGAGGATCATCACGACCACTTCTCAGCAAGGTTCTGGTACACGCTTATGGCAATGCAAGTATTGTGGGGACCAATACACCAACACTATTACGCGAGTCAAAAAGCACTTGACAGGCATCGGGTGCACTGATCAGATTGGTGCATGTGAGAAAATACCACCACCTTTGAGGGAGCAGCTTATTCAAGAGTATTATCCTGTTGGTGCTCCTGCTTTGAGAGGTGCTCCCAGCACACAGGATGCTTTACATGATGCTTTTGTTGGAGAGCTGGAGTCTTTAGGTGCGGAGACAGAGGTTGGAGGAGGTTCGGCCTCCATGCAACCCCCTACTTCCAAGAAGAGAGCACGTGTTGGTGGTGAAGGTGAGGATTCCTTGCCACGTGAAAAAGGTACATCTGAAACATCAACGCAGACCACTTTGCCTAGTCGCATCTCTTCTCAGGCTTGGGTGAAAGAGCGTCAGAGGGTGGCAGAGATGGAGATATGTCGCACTCTTATTGAGTGCAACATATCTTTCAATGTTTTGCGCGCAGATCAGTGGAAAAGAATGGTAAAAGCCATTGCACAGGTGGGGCCTACTCAGACATGGACAGGTCTTGATTACACAAAGATGCGCACCACTATGTTAGATGAACAAAAGGCCTTAATTGACAAGGCGCTTACGCCTGTGAAAGCTGGATGGAAGGAGTTTGGATGCACCATTATCTCAGATGGTTGGGCAGACATACGCAGACGACACATAATCAATATTCTTGTGTCTTCTGCTTTGGGCACCTATTTCTTGCGTGTTGTGGATGCAGGAAAACTAGGGGAAAAGATCACGGCTGAGTTTATTTTTGGTCACATCAAAACAGCCATAGAGGAGGTTGGCAAGGAGAATGTTGTGCAGGTGGTGACAGATAATGCAGCTAATTGCAAGGCAATGGGATTTATGGTGGAGCAACATTTTCCTGGCATAGTGTGGACTCCATGTGCTGCACATTGTTTGGATTTGCTCATGGAGGATATTGGCAAACTTTCATGGGTGCAGCCCATAGTTGCAGATGTAGTCAAGGTCACCACATTCTTTCGCAAGAAACATCAGGCTCTTGCTATCTTCCGCAGCCATAGCACTTTGGATATGGTTCGACCTTCAAAAACCAGGTTTGCCTACATTTACTTGGTTTTACAGAGGCTCTACAAACTTAGAGATCCACTACTACAGACAATGGTGGATCCAAAATGGCGAGGCATGTCAAGATCGCAAGATGAATCTACAAAATACTTGCAGAGGCGGATCCTTGATGAGAGCTTTTGGCAGGAAGTGCACGCTCTTTCAGTGGCACTCAAGCCAGTCTACGTCCTCCTTCGATTGATGGATATGGAGGGATCGACCTTGGGACTAGTTTATCATCTGTTTATGCACATGAAAGACCACGTTTCCAAATGCGATCTGTTGACTATTGATCGGTAAGGGTTCCTCATGTTCTAATGGTTGTAACTTGTCTATTTTAACCATCAAGTCTAAGTTATAACAGTTAACTTGTATTGACAAGTTGTTTTGATATTTTAGCCGATCAGATTTATTGGGATGTGTTGAGAGCCGCTGGACTTTCATGAGCTGTCCCATACATGCGATGGCTGCCATGCTTCATCCTCTCTACAGGTCGCCAGAGCTATGGAGTGATACCTTGCTTAGCACAAAACAATCAGAGTATGTTGGACTCATGTTTTCAGAGGATGATCAGCTTGGGATAGACAAGGAATTCACCAACTACATGAATGGCATTGGCGCTTCTTTCACGAGAGCAATTTCTTTGAGGAAGGAAGCCACAAAGTATCCTTTGACGTGGTGGCACTCGTATGGGAGAGTTGGTCTTCCCAACCTCTCACATTGCTCTTCGTATCCTTTCCCAGGTTAGGAAACTGCCATCCATGATTACATTGTATATATCATTTTAAACTTCTAACTTCATCTTTATATTACTTGACACTTGTCACTCTCTTGCTGATGATTGCGCTCTTGCTTGATCACTGAGCAGGATTGCTCGGCTGGAGCATGTGAGCGCAATTGGAGTGCTTACTCTCTCATACACACGAAGATTCGAAATCGCCTTAGCACTTCTCAGTTGGAGAAGTTGGTGTATTGCAGAGCCAACATGAGGCTCGTGCGAAGTTACCATTCTTTGGGGCAACCCAAACAGGTAATTACCTTGATGTTGGCCACTGTAAACTCAACCTGCAAGCATATGCCATAAATAAGTCAGTTTAACTTTATTTTACTCTTCAACAGGTTGATGCGACAGAGCTGAAAATGGTAGATGATCCTAGACCAGAGGAGGTGGACCGACAGATTAGAGACGAGCAGGAGCAGATTCTCAGAGAGCTGCATAGAGAGCTCAAGAGCGTGGATCGTCGTGTGACTAGATCACGCGCACGAGCTCTTAGCCTTCCTCTACGCACGGTGGGAGGAGATCCAGACACTGTGAGACGAGAGAGTATTCGCAGGGGGAAGCTTCCTATTCGCTCCATTCGCAGGCGAGCGAATGAAGCTGTCCGGCTCATCCATGCAGAGATTGCTGATATGCCTGAGGAGGCTTGTGGTGCAGAGGTGCTTGTACCAGAGTTGACATATGTTGAGCCTGACCCTGAGTTTGATGAGGAGGGCAATGTCCTTGATGATGGGGGCTTGCTCTCTACCGACGATTCATCTTCCGCATCTGACACAGACTTTTGAGGCCGCACGTCTTAGTGCACACTGGTGACTTCATGCTTTGGAGGACAGGCTGCAGCAGACTTTTATTGTTATTATGGCATTGTAGTATTTCACAATACTTTGTTTTGGATCTTGATTCAATTTGTATGGTATATGCCCACTTCTGGCTAATGCCATGGACATGATGTTTGAACTTTGTAGTTATTATTTGGTCTTATGATTTATGGTCATTGGTTTTCTCATTGAGTATTGAATCTTGAGTCATTGAGTTTTTTGATCAATATGTTCATTTTAAGCATTGCATTGTTAATGAGGCTGAATTTTGAAAGGTCTGTGAACTTAAATTTAGTGTAATTGTCTTTTTTTACAAATGGTACGTACCTATCACATACCTAAAGGTTGGTTCAGTACGGAAGTACGTTCCGTACGTACCTAAACCGTACCGTACACTACGTACCTTTCCACCTTGGTGGGAGGACTTGCGTCATAGATCCCGACCCAGCAGCTCTTGAGATTGGCCACTGGAGACTATGGGCTTGGAAGAGCTATCCACTGGCACGAGAGCAGTGGGATCCTAGAGAGTGGCTTTGGAGGGACCCTTTCTCCTCAGCAGACCATCCAGGTGTCCCTTTCTTTCAGTACACTGTTCGACTGGGACGTCACATAGTGGCAGCACAGAGAGAGGCTCGTCCTGCTACAACACCTCATTGGCAAGAGGAGAGTCTCACAGCTGAGTTCTTGACAGCTTTTTGGGAGAGGTTGTGGGACTCCAGACAACCGAGGCAAGTCACTTTGTTCTAGTGGCTGGTTGCACACCGAGCTACAGCAGTTGGGAGCTGGCTTGTACATAGTGGTCTCTCGGCTGCATGTGCAGCTTGTGACCATCTTGTGGAGAGTCAGCGTCACTGTCCTTTGGCACAACAGGTGTGGCTTCGTGTTCTTCGGCTGATGCCAACTCTTTCCACAGCTTGCCACTACATTTGGGGGGCAGCTGCTTGGTCCACTCTCATGGGCCCGGCACTTCAATTTGAGCTATCCTCCACCAGCAAGGTGATAGTGATGCAGGGGGGTCGACATACACTCCAGCCTGCTACAGAGCTTACTCCACAGGAGTGGTGCAGTGAGAGAGAGGAGTTTTGGGAGCTCATCAGCGGCCTGACACTATGGTTCATATGGTGGGCCCACTGCTTCCGCATCTTCGAGGCTTGCCCTGTACCACCAGCAGAGACTGTTCGAGATCTTTGGCTAGAGCTGATCCATACTCTCAAAGGCCAATTTGAGAGACTCGAGGGCAGCTCCGACCACATGCGGGAGCAGGAGCAACAGAGAGGCTTTCCTTCGACTCTGGCGTCCTGGGCCTTTTTTCATCATAGTCCAGGGTGTGCTCAGATGGCACCACCGTCCACCTGTGTGGCTTTACCCTCCTCACATCTCTTGACTTAGCCTCATTGTACATATGTTGTTTTTTCATTGGGAGAGTCTCCCCATCATGATTGTTGTAGCCCTCTCTTGTAGAGATGGTTGTAGCCCTATGGGCAGTTTTATTAACTAATAGAAGGATCTTTTTCTCGGAATAAAAAAGGTATGTCATCATTCATGAGTATCATAAATTGGCTTTCCATACTAAATGTTAATAAAACAAGCTCATTCTTCAAAAGAAAAATATTGAAAATTTTGATATGTTTCAATGCTTTCTTACATGATTGTAGCCCTGTAAAAGAAAATTACTGAAATTTTGATAAGTTTCAATGCTTTCTTATATGATTGTAGCAGGGCTACAATGTTACTTGCACTGGAGAGGCATTTGCTGTCACAAATTTCTGACATGTCAAGCCACTGAAGAATAGAGCCAACCTGCATATCCCGGCCAAGGAGCCTAAACCCTAGAATAAGCTAAAGATCCTCGCCGAATGGGACAATTTAAGAGTTTACCAACTAATAGGTTCCCATCCGATGGGGCCTATTGCGCTAGGAAGAGGCTTGTCAGATGTTGTAGACGGACTAGGTTGTTGAGGAGGAAATGGAAGAGTTGGACCTTCAGAAAGACTAAGGCCTAGGGCTGCTCGTTGTGACCTGGTGAGGACACCAATGGGCTCCTCCACTAGCTGCACCCTATCCTTAGGGGTAACCACACGTGTAGCACATGACAGTTAAGAAATGGTGCTTACCACAATCAGGTTGATCTTTGGAAATGTGAACTCTTGTTGGTTCTAACTAAGGTTGGAAGGCATGGATGCCCTTTGCTTGGGACAATCGTTACTGTAGTGATCCTTAGCCACGGGGCAATGACGGCAAGGTGGAGACCCTTCGAGCAGGGGAAAATTGCTTTGGTAATGCCCATATTCCCCACACCTGTAGCACAAAATAGGGCGACTAGATGAACGAGGTGGGGGACAAGGTGGTCTTTGCTCTTGCTGCATGGGGGTGGAAGATCAGATGTAGAATCTATGAGGACCTGAGGGGGCACTAGAGTGATAAAAACTTTGAGATCGAAAGGCGCTTTGCATACCTTGCATAATAGGAGGGGTTGTCAGTAGAGGGGGCATGTGGCTTGGATGGCCATAGGGAGAAACCATATTGGATGCATGAGCCAAGCTGTGTTGAAGCGTACGGACGAGGCTCTGTTGTAATTGCCGCAGTCCCTTCAGATAGTAGCACTCCTTGTCATCGTGGCCAAACTTCTCACAGAAGTGAGAGTAAGCTCAAAGTGGACATTCCTGCAGAGGATGCTCGAGAGAACGGCAGGAGCTACACCAGACCATAGCCTTAAATTCCTGATGAGCCTTGAGCTCCTCAAGCTCCCGCTTGATCTGGTCCAAAGCTTCTTGATGTGGAGGCTTCTCTTGTCGAAGAGATAATGATCTCTCCTCTTGAAGAGCTCGTTGTAACTTCAAGGCTTTGAGCTCCCTGCGTAAAGAAGTCAAAGGGTCAAAGGGACTTTCCAAAAATACTGAGGTGGTCTCTACCTGAGGGGGGTCAGTGAAGAGCTTCCTAGTCCCTTCTATCCTAGTAGCAGCCGCAACAAACTCCTCCAGAGTGGCTTCAGGTCGGAGACTCTCTCAAAGCTTTGGCTGAGAAGTCTTGGGAAGAGCCTTCTCCACCCATTATTGACCATAAATTCTCCTGGTTGTTGGGGAAGTTTTGCGACCAGAGACTTTGTCCTTGTCATGAGTTCTACAAAAGTCTCATGCGGCTGTAGCACTAGGTTGGCCAACTCATCCAGAACCTTCTCTTGAAAGTCCCCTAGTCTGAAAGCTTCACAGAACTGCTTTCGTAATGTGGCCCAAGTTGTAAAATGGTTCTCAGCAAACTAACCATTTATCCGCTAAGCCATCCAAGGTTGACCGGAAGAGCACTAGGTAGGCGTCTTCTCTGTTGAGCCCACGACCCTTGGAGAGGGAGACAAATCTCCTAGCATGGTCGTCTGCATCCTCTATGGAGAGTTCTCTGTAAGTCGGAAACTTTCTATCACAAACTGCTAACGTGTCAAGCCACTGAAGAATGGAGCCATTGTGCAGATCCCGGTTGAGAGGGGCCTAAACCCTAAGAACCAGTAGCTGAAGAAGAAATCCTACCAACTTATGGGACCCCGTCCGATGGGACCCAAGTGACATAAAGACATTAAAATAAAGGAAACCCACACACTCACACACGCGGAGAAGATAATGTGGCAGCTGTAGGGATTCTCAAAATTCGCGTTGACAATTGTACAAATTTTCAGATTGTACGTTGGCATGCTGATGTGGCACTGTTAAACGGATTTCCGCGATTTACGTTGACTGCTGACGTGGCAAAGCTGTAAGGAATTCTGCTTTTGCGCTAGCAGCATTTGGGCATTTGTTTTTGGGCCAATTGCTTTCAAGTTTGAAGGCCCTTTAAGTAAACTGCTTTTCATAGGCCAAGAGCCTTTAAATATGTGCAGAGGGCTCATTCTCTAGCACTCTTCTGGGAGAAGGTGCAGAGCGTGGAGTACCGGCTTCTACTGTGTTGAAGTAATATAAAGAAATACCAAAAGGGGAGCCAAGGTTTGTGGCCAACACTCTCTGTGGTGAAATTCCACCTCTCTGTGTCGTGTGTGCTCTCTCTCTTTCAGTTCAATTGTTATTGAAGTGCTACAAGTCTGTTTAGTTTGTTCTTTTCTATTGGCACGTGGTGCCCGTCTTGTGACACTTTATGTTCACCTAATCCAGGACGTTTGTGAGGTTTTCCATGGCTGCCTGTTCGGGAGCTTGTTGCTCAAGAGCTTGCCGTAACACAGGGGGCGAGAACTGTATTGGAAAAGGTGACCTGGGAGGTGAAGAAATGAGGGAGTGGAGGTAGCCGTGCAGGAATGTCACAAGACGGGCACCACATGCCAATAGAAAAGAACAAACTAAACAACTTTAAGCACTTCAAATAACAATTGAACTGAAAAAGATGCACGACACGAGATGGGGAGTGGCGAAGTTCGGCCCCAAGAGATCACTGGCCCCAAATGCTAGCGCCCCTTTTCGGTATTTCTTTTTTTTTTCCGAGAAAAAGATCTTTCTATTAGTTACTGAAACTGCCCATAGGGCTACAACCACCTCTTCAAGAGAGGGCTACAACAACCATGGTGGGAGACTCTCCTAATGAAAAAACCAGCATATGTACAATGGGGCTAAATCAAGAAATGGGGGGAGGGAAAAGCCACACAGGTGGTCGGTAGTGCCATCGTAGTACACCCTGGACCACCTTTTCGGTATTTCTTTATTATTGCTGATTCGCAAAGTACAACAGCCGGGGAGCACCTCCTCTGCAATCTGCGCACTAAAGAGTGCCAGAGAGGGCCCCCAAGGCTCATATTTAAAGGCCAAAGCCTAAAAGCATCAAATATGAAAAGCGGACCCCAAAAAAAAAAAAAACTAAAATTTCGGGATTTTCCTAAAAATCCGCCGCGAATTGTGAAACGTCTCATTGTAGAAAGAGATTCTCAAATGTCAACTCGTCGTCATATTTTGCTGTGCAAAGTCTTCTGAGTGTGTTCTGATTTATTTTTAATGCCTTTATGTCACTTAAGCCCCATGAGACGGGGTCCCGTAAGTTGGTGGGAACTCTTCTTTAAAAATAGGCCACTCGTCAAGACTTTGTAAGTCTCTAAAACTTCTTCTTCTGCTGCTTCTGCTGCTTCTTCTTAGGGTTTTGGCCCCTTGGGAGGGATCTGAAGGTTGGCTCCGTTCTTCAGTGGCTTGACACGTCAAAAGTTTGTGGCATCCCCCCTTCTTGAAAGAAAGTAATCGTCCGCGATTACAACATATCTGCAAAACAACTCAAGTTAGCTCAAAAATTTCCAAGGGTCATTCCGAGGGACAATCAGTTTGCTCTTTTTTTTGTTAAGGAGTTGGCTTCTCCTTTCATCCAGATCGGAACTCTTGATATTCCGGCATAGTAGAATTAGCCATCACACCTAGACCGCATTGATCTTCCATGGGTGTCTTGATGCACTAAAAATACTTACCCAGGCAATCTCATCCAATTAGGAATATTCAGTGGTTGGCATATCACAATGCAACACAAATGCTCGCATATGCATGTTACAAGACATAGAAACATAAAGTCGCCGATGAACACTCCCCCCGCAAATAACCATCTAGGTCCGGGCCATGAGCTGTTCAACGACTCCCTCATCACTCCTCCCGCAAATAACCTGAAAAGGTCCGAGCCATGAGATATAGAGGCCTTTTACAACCAAACGCCCCCCAAACTGCAGCCTGTGTCATTTGGAGGTGATGAGAGTAACCACTGCTCAGACTTCTTAATACTCCCCCCGTAAATAGCCACAAGGGTCCAGGCCATGAGTAAAATTAGCACTTTTCAATCATTCAATCCTTCTTCTTCTTCTCCTTCTTCTTAGGGTTTTGGCCCCTTGGCCGGGATCTAAAGTTTGGCTCCGTTCTTCAGTGGCTTGCCACATCAGCAGTTTGTGGCAGGGAAGGTAGGGGTAACGGGGATGGTGGACTTCTACTCGGCACAAAGGGTTGGCGCTTTTGATGGTAGCACTTCAGAGGGACTCAGTAACGGACTTTGTCGATCTTTGGACTGCCTCGTATGTGTCATGCAGTAATCAAAACCCACCCAAGCTTTGGGCACTAAGACTTTTAACTTAACTGGTCCAGACTCCTCTAGGTGACCAAGATGAGTGACTAGTGCAGTAGTGTGGGTGACCAGGATGAGTGACTAGACGAGGACGAGAGACTAGACCAGGACGAGTGACGGCCCGAACGAGAGACTAGACCAAAGCGAGTGACTAGACCAAGACGAGTGACTAGACGAGCTGGTCTAGGACTAAGTTGGACAGACCAAGTTGGACTACTCTAGTCCAGACTAGCAGACCAACACAGGCGAGAGCGTAAACGAGCTAGCTCCTCGACCTGTAGGCGCAACAGAGTGAAACTTCAATTGAGGTCCCATCCGGCGTGCCAAAACTGAGAGCACCTGTAGCGGGAATAATGTGCCATGCTCTCTACCATGGGTGCTCCTCAATGCAATGTGCGTGAGATCTCACTCCAAGAGAATGAAAACACTGTAGACAATGAGCAACAGAGCACACAAGCGACTCAACAGTAGAACCTAAACTGCATGGGACTCGACTAACTCTAATGAATGAGTACAGACTCTGGCATGGCAGCACGCTCTGCTCCAAGCCTAGGACTCACAGATACAATGGGGGTGTCGAGACTCAAGATGTGCAGGGAGGGTGCAGTGTGTGATGTAGACTCGATACAACGCTAGACTCAAGACTCATAAATCATCCAGAACAGTGTATCCACTAAAGCAATGTGAGCATATATACAACCCAAAAGGACAACCAACGGATAACTCAAATATCTTTTGACTGTGCAGCTAACCTCTCCCCAAACTATGGCGGAAAAGAATTGGCCACGATGTCCTCTACACCACCACTTCGGACACGCGTCAAGTCCACCAAGTGTGAACCCACGACCAACTGTAACTGTCTTGTCTTTCCGTGTAGAGTGACACTGTAGCCCAGCTACAATGTGCCAAAGGAGCCGAAAAAAGCTAGACCCGAAGTTACACAAGTGTATGTTTCTTAATTATGGTGAAGATGGAGAAATGGGATATTGTCTCTAGCACCCGGAATCTCGTAAAGTCATTCGTAGTTCACATGCTATTTTCAACAAGTCAAAGATGTACAAGAAATTTATCAAAGAGATTGAGTATAGAAAGGTCACATTCGAGGACGTTGCCTCAAATTCAGTGAAAACTCAAAAAGACTAGTGATGGACCTTCCACTAACAGCACTCCAATTAACAGGAAAAAGAGTAGCAGTCAGTTATTGAGACGATATAGTAGATCCTCACATCCACCTGAGCGATTTCAACCTAAGCTTATAAAAAGAAGTTTACATCTATCTAGGATCCTAAGCTTAAGTACAAGGCTAGATTAGTTGCTAAGGGATTTAAGCAGTAGAAGGGAGTCGATTTTAATGAAATCTTCTCGCCTCTGGTCAAAATGACTACACTGCGTACAAAGTTAGTATGAACAATCGTGAAACGTGTCACCTTCACCCTTGTTCAATTGTGTTGACCCTACACCCATTAACTCCATACAATGTGTGAATCTCTTTGTAGCGAGGCTCTTTGTAAGAGGATCCGCTAGGTTGTCATCAGTGTAAATCTTGATAAGCTCCAACCGCTCGTCCATCAAAGCATCTTAAATTAAGATGATAGCTCACCTCAATGTGATTTGACTTGGAGTAAAACATGGGATTTCTTACCAAACAATGGTGAAGGAGTACGAGCGGAAGTGCGACGCGAGAGAGAGTGCGAGAAGAAGAGCACGACGATATGGTGAACTCGCTGTACTGTAATGTCTAGAGCATAGTGAGTTCTTATTAGGTTTTTACAAAAGAATATGTGTACATACCTGGCGGCCCGCCCACTTACCTGGGCGACCACATTGGGCTTTATACCCCAACAACCTCCCTTAAAGTCCAATGTGGTACTTTAAGTGTGAGAGAAGCTACTATACAAGCTAATATACAAGAGATGTAGAGAAGTGATGTACTACCCTACACCTAACTGCTTGCGAAAATGCGCAAAGCTCTCTGAGGAAAGTCCTTTTGTAAGTAGATCAGCAGGATTTTCTGTGGTGTGAACTTTGACAAGCTGAAGTTGCTTATCCTCTAGCATTTCCCAGATGAAATGATACTTCACATCCACAATCTTTGTCTTTGAGTGATAAACTGGATTGCGAGCCAATTGTATAGCACTTCGACTATCACAATATAACACAGGCATTTCTTCTTTGATTCCCAAATCTGTTACTAGTCGATTAAGCCAAATCGATTCTTTGCATGTCTCTGATGCTGCGACATATTCAGCCTCTTTAGTAGACTGAGTAACACAATCTTGTAATCTAGAACACCATGATACTGCTCCACCAGCCAATGTAAAGACATACCCTGACGTAGACCTTCGGTTGTCTAAGTCACCTGCATAATCTAAGTCTGTAAAAACCTTTACACTTAGCTCCTGACTCCCATAGCATATGCGCATACTCTTTGTAGCTTTCAGGTATCTCAATATTCCTTTCACTGCCTACCAATGTTTCTTGCCTGGGTTTAACATGTATCGACTTACTACTCCCACTGCAAATGCAATGTCTAGGCGAGTAGTAATCATTGCATACATCAAACTACCCACTGCAGAGGCATATGGAATCTTATCCATTTCAGCATGTTCTTCCTCAGACACAGGACAATCTTGTTTGCTAAGTTTCACATATGGTGGCAGTGGAACACTCAATGCCTTTCCCTTTTCCATATTGAAACGTTGCAAAACCTTGTCAATATACTCTGTTTGAGATAACCAAATCAACTTCTTTGATCTGTCTCTCTCAATGCGCATACCAAGTATATGACTTGCCTCACCCATGTCTTTCATGTCAAACGATTTTGCCATCTTTGACTTCAAAGCTGAAATTTCTTCCAAGTGCTTGCCAGCAATCAACATGTCATCCACATACAAAATAAGGATCAGCCAACTGCCATCCTTAGCCTTCTTTGTATATAGACAGTGATCGAACTCACTACGTTTGTAGCCTTGAGAAAGCATAAACTTGTGGAATTTATGGTACCATGCCCTCGGTGATTGTTTTAAGCCATAAAGACTCTTTAACAACTGGCATACCCAATCTTCCTTGCCTTTCTAAACAAACCCTTCTGGCTGCTGCATGTAAATTTCCACATCTAAATCACCATGGAAGAACGCTGTCTTGACATCCATTTGGTGCAACACCAAATCTAATATGGCAACCAATGCAAGAAAGAATCTCAATGTAGTCATCTTGACCACCGGAGAGAAGACTTCATCAAAGTCAATGCCTTGTTCTTGCTTAAAGCCCTTGACAACAAGCCTTGCTTTGTACTTTGGCTGACTATCATGAGTGGTGATCTTATACCTGTAAACCCATTTACAAGGTAGAGCCTTTTTGCCATGTGGTAATTTAAGTAGCTTCCATGTCTAGTTTTTATGCAGAGCTGTCATCTCTGACTGCATGGCCAATTGCCAATTCCCGGAGTCCTTCATTTGCACTGCTTCCTTGTAACACGAAGGCTCATTGCAATCAGTCAACATGACATAGTTCATAGATGGAACAAACCTATCATCAGGTCGCATGATACGTCCAGATCTACGCACAATAGGTGGCTGAGGCTCAGCCACAACCTGTGGTTCCACTCTATCCTGTCCTTCCTCCTCTTGAGCCCTGACATTTTGTCTTGCACGTGCAGGTCCATCTTCTTGGAAGACAACTCTTCTAATCTCCTCAACCCTCTCTGGTTTAGAATGATATTTGGCTTCATTAAAGTGAACATCATTGCTGCGGATAACCTTTCTGGATTCGGGATCCCAAAGTCTGTACCCCATCTCACCAAAATTACCATAGCCTAGAAAGATGCACTTTCTACTCTTTGGATCAAGTTTGTTCCTAAATTCCTTTGCAACGTGAGTATATGCCTCACAGCCAAAGACTCTGAGATTCTTGTATGAGGGCACCTTGCCTGACCATACCATCTCTGCCACTAAATCCTTCTGCAAAACCTTGCTAGGAGATCTATTTATAAGATGAACAGCTGTTGATACAGCTTCAGCCCAAAACCCATTTGGCAGCTGTGCATTAGACAACATACTTCTGACCTTCTCTTGTATGGTCCTATTCATCCTGTCAGCAACACCATTTTGAGGAGGATTGTAAGGAGCAGTAAGTTCACGTTTTATACATTTTGACTCACAAAAGTCCTGAAAGGCCTTTGAAACATACTCTCCACCATTGTCAGTACGTAAGCATTTAAGCTTCTTGCCACTCTGATTCTCCACAAGTGTCACAAACATTTTGAAAACACTAAACGCTTCATCCTTGTGCTTGAGAAAGTAAACCCATACTTTCCTCGAGTAATCATCTATAAATGTCATAAAGTAAGAAGCTCCCCCTAGAGATAGGTTAGGCATAGGTCCACACAAATCACTATGAACAAGTGCCAACTGTGTATCTCTTCTACTGCTTCTATGCTTATGTGGCTGCTGTGTTTGCTTACCATACAGACAATGTTCACAGAATTCAAAATCATTAAATGACAAGCCAGGCAAATAACCAGAACGAGACAAGATTTCCATTCCCTTCTTGGACATATGTCCTAACCGGCTATGCCACAAAGAAACGTTCGGCTGCTCCGTTACATTGATTACATTTTTAGAGACATTTGATACATAAATCATGTAAAGTCCTCCAGACTTTACTCCATGTGCTACTGTCATAGAACCCTTGGATATCTTCCACATGTTCTGTCCAAAAGTGGTGACGTAGCCAGCATCATCAAGTAAACCTGTGCTGATCAAGCTCTTTGTAATTGCGGGAACATGTCTCACATTCTTCAGCGTGAAAGAAGAGCCATTCTGAAACTTCAATTGAACATCTCTAACACCTAAGATCTCACATGTCTGCCCATTGCCTAGCCGAACATGATCTTTAGTGGTCACATAAGAGGTAAACCACTCCTTGTTTGGAGACACATGAAGTGATGCCCCTGAGTCTATGATCCAGTCACTCAGTGCATTTCCATCAGATGCTGTAAGAAGAGCTGAGTCCATTGTATTTTTCAAGAAGTAGATATCTCCTGACACTAGACTGTCATCCTCTGCAACAGTGTTTGTCACATTTATTTCTTGAATCTTCACTGAGGACTTGTTCTTCTCACCATGGTCTTCTGCTTTCTCTTTGCCTTTTTCTCCTTTTCATTCTCTGCAGTCTCTTTTCATGTGACCCTTCTTGCCACAATGGTAGCATTCTATGTCACTCTTGCCTTTAGCATTGCGGGACTTTCTACGAAACTGATTCCTCTTTCCACCTTTGTACTTTTCTTTGGTCCTTCCCCTGACAACTAAGGCTGTTCCTTTGCCTTTGTCCATTGTCTTTCTATTGGTTTCTTCAGTAAGTAGACTGCCTTCTACACCTGCTATGGTCAAACCATCTAGAGGTGCAGAATTACTCAAAGCTGTGCGAAAAGTGTCCCAACTTTCCGGCAGTGTGATCAACAGGAACATAGCTCTAACAGGTTCATCAAACTTGACACCTTGAGCTGACAACTGACTGTAGATTGTGTTGAATTCATTCAGATGATTGGACATAGGTGTCCCTTCTTTCATCTTCAAGTCAACAAGCTTCTTAAGCCAGTATACCTGTGAAGCTGCACTCTACTTCTCATAAAGATCACTCAGCTTTAACCATGCTTGATAAGCCGACATCTCGTCTGCTACATTGAAGTAAACGCTTTCTGCCAAAGTCAGCATAATGGTAGAAAGTGCCAATTCATCCATTTCGCTCCATTCATCTTCATCCATATCTTCTGGTTTTATCCCCTTGAGCTTGATAGGTTTTATCTGCTTCTTTTGTACCAACACGTGCCAAATCTGCTTCTTCCACAATGGGAAATTGGTTCCATCCAGCTTCTTGATATTGTAAAGAGAAGTGTCCTGTGATCCAGCCATAGCTACGCTTCACAGTAGTTTACTTTCCTGGGAAAAATTCGGCAAAGCTTCCCCTGTAAACTGACCTCTGAACCAATATCAACCTAATGAACTAGTATGGATGTCGCCTACAATCTGTGTGTAGATGCGTCCGTGTCGTATGTGACAAGCCTCCAAGAACTGTGAGCCGTCCTTCGATGTGTAGACAGCGACAAATCAACAATCTGGGTGAAACCGGCCTGTTCAATCCAAAAAGGGCGGTAGACTTTACTTTAAACCTTGATTTAGCTTTCACCCATTAGTAGTCGTCTATTTTACCTGTACTTTCAAGACACAACAAAGGGGAGAGGGATACAGGCTGCTAGATTGCACCTGTATGAGTAGACGGACACCAGATTGGCCCCCAACTTAGGCGCCCCTTTCGGTATTTCTTTATTGTTCAAAAGAGGGAATATACGCTGTGGTTCTTTCCAAGCTGCCCCGCACAAACTCGGCTGAATTTCCACTGTTCCAGCTTGATTTCGGCAGCATAACTGTACTAGAACCCTTCACAGTCAATATTCCCACGCATTGGCCGACCCTCCCGACGCATACGGGCGCTTTGCAAAACCTGGCGAGAATCTGCAGCACGCTGAATTCTCGGTTTTCAGCCCTGAAAATGTGCCAGATCGCCTGTACAGCGGTCCCCTTGCGTCCCCGAACCTCCTGGGGGTATTAGGGTCCGTTTAGGGCCAAAACCCTAAACCTGCAAAAATACACAGCAGGCTGTAATTCACTGTTTCGGGCTCCGTTTCGCGTGCCGGTCGCATCCCTAGCAAGTCCTCGAGCTCCCGCACCTGTAGGGCTACTTGCCCTTTGAATTGGACGAGATTTCTGGCGTGAAACCTCTCCGAATTCACCTGTACCTGCGGGGGGATTAGCCGCTAGCTAATCCAGTACCTGTGCAAGAGGCTCTTGCCTCGGCAATCGTGCATGAACCCACACAACTGTACATTGGTCAAATGAAGAGCCCACTAGAGGGGCATAACATACTGCCAAAGGGGAGAGAGAGGGCAGTGCGTAGCGTGCAGGGCATCACTCCTAGCACCGCACTGTGCATAAGAGGGAAAGCAAGCACTCCATAGCTCTTAACCTGTGACAAAGACTTGCAAAATGAGCCTCCCAGCTATAAATCACGTTTTTGCCTTCTCTATAAGTAGTAAACTGGCCTCAGAGTGCCAAGTGTCACTCATTTGTGCATTTTCCCGCTTTAGACCCTCGGGTCTAAAAATATCTCACCTGCAGCCTCTGTTGACTTGGCCACAAAGTAACAAAATGATCCCCATGTCAAACTGCACGTAATGACGCGAAGACATTTTCAGGTCCCAAAATAGCAGTTCCCTAAATTTTAGGAGATGCTGCCATTGTATCTTTCTAGGTCATCCGACCCTCTTTGTACACTGCGGCCACATCCAGAACTGAAATGTAGCCTATGTAGCAAAGGATTCCACTTTGGCTAGTCAATGACCCCACTTGGCTAACCATAGTCCTTGTCCAACCTTAGTGCTCTCTTGCCCTCAGGCCTGGACTCCCTCTGGACAATTCCACACTAGCTATGCAATGCAGGGCAGTTAGATTTCCCGAGGGGTGTTTCCAAAAAGTGAAAGTAAATAGATAATAAGAAAGAAATCAACAAAAAGGATAGATAGTAGTCACACGCTGGTGACATACCCCCCTCTTGAAATCTCAAACGTCCTCGTTTGCATCTATGTCGTACATGCCTACTGTCAACACTGATGTATTCAACACCTGTCGACACATATACGACACATACATGCTCATTGTCAACCCTGGTGTATTCAACACCTCGTCGACACATGTATTGCTTGCGTGTGAACCCTGTCCCAATGACATAGTGGTAGTTGCGCACTCTGCCATTGCTTTGAGTCACTAACTTTCCAATGACAAAATGGTAGCTGCACATTTTGCCACTGTCTTATAGTACACGTTGGATCCCGTAACACTTTCGAGCATACCCAAACCGACAGTTTAAGAATGCAGTTACACATGTACTCTTTAATAGAAGCAATCACTGTATCCTTGACAGACTGACAAGAAATACTCACTTCTATAGCACTAACCAAACTTTTGGACATTCCATAAGAGCAATTGCCAAACTGACAATCTGTACAGCTCTAACATTCATGTAACAGGTATTTGATTTGAGCTCACTTTAAATACCATGTACATCATTTGTTTCAAAAGCCATTGTCACACTGACAATCCATTTAGCTTTGAAACTCAAGGGGTCAAGGTAGGTTGCAAATCGAAGGCTTCCAGGTAAAGTGATAACACAGTTGGTGACTCTGCAAGTTCACCTTCTTCCATCCACTTAGCATCCATTGGTGGATAGTTTCTGAACTTTACCAAGTAACGCCTAGCAACCTTGCCTTTCACTTTCCTTTCTTTGTGTGCCAAAATCTGTTCAGGGACCAAGATTTCGTCAAGTTCCTCGACTTCCGGCTGATCTTCAGCTGGCATATCTTCTGGCACATCACCCACATAGGGTCTGAGAAGACTCACATGAAACGCATTGTGAATCTTCCAACTGTCAGGCAATTTCAGCCTATATGCAACATCATTGATTATGTCGCATACTTGAAAAGGCCCATAGTAACGCATGCTGAGCTTTGGAAAGAGTCTTTCCTTGCCCTTCATCTTCTTTAACCTTGCCTTTTCAAACCGTAGAAGCACCCAATCACCAAGTGAATATACCACTTCACGACGGTGACGATCAGCTGCTTTCTTTTGCTTTGCCTGAGTCCTTTCTAAGGCCACTTTGACCTTCTTGTACATTTCATCCATGTCTTGAACATACTTATCTGCTTCAAATATCTTGTGCTTTGTATGCAGTATGGGAGGAACTTTCTTGCCACCTTCAACTATCTCAAAAGGTGCCTTGCCAGTTGATGAATGCACTGTATTATTGTATGCATACTCCACCAATGGCAAATACTGCTCCCACTTTCCTTTATGCTCTGACACATAGCACTTCAGCAGATCTAGGACAGTAGAATTTGCCTCTTCTGACTGCCCATCTGTTTGAGGATGAAATGACGAAGAGAATTTGAGCGTGGTGCCCATATTCTCAAACAAGCCTCTCCAGAACAAACTAGTCATGCGTGGATCACGGTCGCTAATAATCGACTGTGGCATGCCATGATACTTGAAAATATTGCTCATAAACAAGCGTGCCATCTGATCTGGCTTTATCTTCTTCCTGACAGGAATAAAATGAGCCTGTTTGCTGAATCTGCAAATAATGGTCCAAATACCATCGTTTCCTGTCTGCGTTCTCGGAAGATCAAAGATAAAATCCATAGCAATACTTTCCCATGGTTTATCTGGAATAGGTAGGGGTTGCAATAACCCTGGTGCCTTTTGCCTGTCAAACTTGACCTTTTGGCATATTAGGCATTCTCGCACAAAGGCATCCACATCCCTTCTCAATGTAGGCCAATAGAAGAATGTCTCAACCGCTTTAATTGTAGCATCAATACCACGATGCCCTGCATACGGTGGGACATGACTCTCTTCCATAACTTTGCGTCGCAATGGCTTTGTGACACACAATCTGCCATGCATCATCATGAACCCGTCTTTAAGAAGATAGTGTTCATGACGTTGTCCTTGCATTAGCTGCTCGAAGACCCTTGCAAAATCTTCATCATTTTCATACTGTTCTCTCATATCATCAAGTTCATGATGATAAGGAATTGACACAGCTGAAATTTGTGGCTTCCTTGACAAGGCATCAGCCACAACGTTCTTCTTGCCTTCCACATGCACAATCTGAAAATGGAACATGGACAAGATATTTGCCCATCGCATATGCTTTTCAGATAATTTTGTCTGTGTCAAGAAGTATCGCAAGGTCTGATGATCCGTTTGGACAACGAAATCTGCACCTAGCAGGTAGTGTTTCCAACTTAAGAGCGCATGAATCACAGCCAGTAACTCTTTCTCATAGACCTGCATGGTCATCTCTGGCCCTTGCAAAATTCTGCTCTCATAGGCTACTACCCTGCCATCTTGCATTAGCACTGCACCAATGCTACTACCGCAGGCATCACACTGGACCACAAATGACTTCCTAAGATCTGGCAACACAATGACTGGATCCGAAGTCATCTTTTCCTTTAAGAGATTAAAAGCTGAAATCTCTTTTTGTGTCCATCTAAAGGTGACTGCCTTCTTTTGAAGAGCATGTAAAGGTGAAGCAATCTCAGCGAAATTTCGGATAAACCTTCTGTAATAGGAGCATAGTCCCAAGAAGCTTCGGACATCATGCACCGTCTTCAAATTTGGCCATGACTTGATCGCTTCGACTTTTGCAGGATCCATTCTGACACCATCCTTTGAGACAATGTGTCCCAGAAAGTGAATCTCTTCCAGAAAAAACTCACCTTTTTTTGCATTGATGAGCAACCTATGACTGCGTAGCTCTTTGAACACAATGGCCAAGTGATGCCTATGCTCCTCTTCATTCTTTGAGTAGACTATCATGTCATCAAAGAATGTACCAACAAACTGCTGGTGTGGACGGAAAATTCTATCCATCATCCTATTGAACGTAGCAGGAGCATTTGTGAGACCAAAGGGCATCACTAAAAATTCGTAAAGGCCAAACGTTGTTCTAAAAGCAGTCTTGTGCACATCCTCTGATCTAATGCGGATCTGATGGTACCCACTCTTTAGATCTATCCTGCTAAACATAGCTGCTCCTTCTAATTTGTCCATAATATCATCAATTCTAGGTATAGGGAACCTATTCTTGATGGTATTCTTGTTCAGTGCACGGTAGTCGATGCACATACGCCATGAGCCATCCTTTTTTTGCACCAACAACACTGGAGAACAGAATGGAGATGAACTGGGCTGAATCAGCCCCTTTTCTAACAACTCCTGTACTTGGCCCATTATCTCTTTCTGCTGAGCCGCACTAACCCTGTACGGAGGCTTATTTGGTGGGCTACTGCCTGGCACCAAATCTATCGCATGGTCCTCGGGTCTCTCTGGCGGTAATTGAGACGGTAATGAATCGGAAAAGCAGTCACTATACTGTTGTAAAAACATTGACCTTTCTTTATCTAGCACAGATAAATTTGATTCATCACAATCTGACACTTCACGTGCAAAAACCAAGTACGCAGACAGATGCTTTTTCATTACAGAAGTAATAGCAGAAGCTGATACAGTAGGAATAGACTCCCCTTTAAGCTTTACATCCAGAATGTGAGTCTTTCCTTTGCTCTGTACAGTGATCTTTTTGTTGTAGGCATCCATGATTCCCTGTACACGAAACAACCAAGGAATACCTAACAACACATCACATCCGTCCAGTGGCATGATGTAAAATTCTTCAGCATCTACATAGGACTGGATATGTAGACGCAACTTTCCAATGATGGGTGTCACAGCCTCTGTATGGCCACGACATGCCAAACCTGCCTCTGCTGTATACCCCATCTCTTCAGGTCTGATTCCCAACTTTGAAGCCAATTCTAGGGAAATGAAGTTGGCTTTGGCACCTGGATCAAAGAAGATAAGCACTGTTTGATCCCTGACCTTTCCCCATGCTCTGCAAAGCTCACTTGCATCTGAATTTGGCTTGTCGCCCACCATATCTGGCACTAGACCATCCATGGGCTTCTTTCCTTTCCTGTCTTCCTTGTCTTCAGAATCAGCTGGCCTTTTCTTTGTAGGACAGTTGTAAGCGATGTGGCCAGGCTGCTCACATATAAAGCATTTGTTCTCTGTCCTTAGGACCTTCTTTTGCTCTTCTGACTTGCGAGGAAAACGTCTTTTCCATTTCTTTGCTGGTCCTTTTTCTGATTCAGCCGTAGCTTTGTCTTTCCCTGCGTTGGCCGACTCCTGAGTCCCTTTAGGAGCCTCATTGGGAACGTGCTTCTTGGCTGAATTTTTCTTGCCTGATCCTGCCTTGACGCCAGTGTTAAATTCACAATCTTCTCCCTTGAGCAAACCATTGCCAGTGTTTGCTACCTCGATGAGCTGCGTCAAAGTAGTGACTTTTGTCTTCGTGCAGTATTTTCTCAATCCTTTGGGTAGGCCACAACAGTATTTTTCAATCTGTTCTGTCAATGGCACAAACCTATAGGAAGTTACTGGAAGTAGAGCTTTCCAAAACTTCCGATTGTAATCATCCAGATTTCTGCAAGTGGCAGCATTAAGCTGGTGCCATTCTGTCATGACATCTGCTTCGAAATCATCAGATAACCATGCTGCTGCAAAAATCTGCTTGAAGTAAATCCATGTGGACGGAGCTTGCCCTTGAAGCAATAAAGTTGTCCACCATTGTCCCGCATTCCCTGTCAAGAAAGTGGCTGCCTTGCGGACCTTTGAAGCCTCTGTAAAGTTTCCCCCTGCATAGGCCTTGTCAAACTGCTGGAGGAATGAAAGAGCCTTCTTCCTGTCATCAAACCCTGTAAAGGTCGTGAATGACACTCCTTTGCCACCTTCTTTGTACGGAGTTGGCCTCTCCAGCGGCGTTAAATTGTCATATGGAAGTGACTGAAACATGGGAACACTATTAGGGTTCATTTGTGTTCCTTGGCCGCTATTAACTTGACCTGGAAATGCCATATTTGGCTGCTGATTTGTAATTCCAGCCATACCAAAATTTGCTTGTGGCATCCCAAATTGTCCCTGAGTGCTTTGAAACCCTGGTTGCATACCCATGACACTGTACATGGGGTTAGGCATCATCGTTTGAGCACCCCCAAACACTGTTCCTGGCGTATAAAACTGATTTCCAGGTGCATGACCAGCCATGCTCTGAAATACCGATCCACCTCCAAAATAGCCAGGGTGTACTGAAGGTGGTGGGAAGACCTGTTGCATAGCCTGTAAGTTGCTTCCCTGCCCATTAGAACCAGCTATAGGCTGCTGAAAGGTGGCGGGCTGAATTGGTACAGCTTGAAAAACTGGCATCTCAGCCACCTGTTCTTGCACCTTAGGCATACGTTGTGGAGACTGCATGTTCTCCGTCAAGTGTACAGGTGTTTCCATTGACTGTGCGGTATGAATCACCTGTGTTCGAGCCTTAACAGGCTTTTGAATATGATCCAGTGACCCAACTTGCTGAGACGGAACAGGAGGTTGCAGAAAGGCTAAAAACCTTGGGTTCTGCATTACTTGTGTGAACATAGCCACAGCAGTAGCCAACTGGGTCCTGAATATATCATCATCAGTCTGTGGTGGTCTTGAGGACTCACCCACTTCATGTGTCTGTTGACCCTGTGAAGAGGAAACCTCTTCAGTCACATCATCTGGTCTGTAAGCCATAATTACAATTCCCTGTGTCTGGTCTATGATCCCCTGTGTCTTCAAGCCCAAAACTGACCAAGGCTCACTTCTATGGGAAAAAGTGATTTAATCCCGTCGATGGAACCATGAAACCGGCCTGTTCAATCCAAAAAGGGCGGTAGACTTTACTTTAAACCTTGATTTAGCTTTCACCCATTAGTAGTCGTCTATTTTACCTGTACTTTCAAGACACAACAAAGGGGAGAGGGATACAGGCTGCTAGATTGCACCTGTATGAGTAGACGGACACCAGATTGGCCCCCAACTTAGGCGCCCCTTTCGGTATTTCTTTATTGTTCAAAAGAGGGAATATACGCTGTGGTTCTTTCCAAGCTGCCCCGCACAAACTCGGCTGAATTTCCACTGTTCCAGCTTGATTTCGGCAGCATAACTGTACTAGAACCCTTCACAGTCAATATTCCCACGCATTGGCCGACCCTCCCGACGCATACGGGCGCTTTGCAAAACCTGGCGAGAATCTGCAGCACGCTGAATTCTCGGTTTTCAGCCCTGAAAATGCGCCAGATCGCCTGTACAGCGGTCCCCTTGCGTCCCCGAACCTCCTGGGGGTATTAGGGTCCGTTTAGGGCCAAAACCCTAAACCTGCAAAAATACACAGCAGGCTGTAATTCACTGTTTCGGGCTCCGTTTCGCGTGCCGGTCGCATCCCTAGCAAGTCCTCGAGCTCCCGCACCTGTAGGGCTACTTGCCCTTTGAATTGGACGAGATTTCTGGCGTGAAACCTCTCCGAATTCACCTGTACCTGCGGGGGGATTAGCCGCTAGCTAATCCAGTACCTGTGCAAGAGGCTCTTGCCTCGGCAATCGCGCATGAACCCACACAACTGTACATTGGTCAAATGAAGAGCCCACTAGAGGGGCATAACATACTGCCAAAGGGGAGAGAGAGGGCAGTGCGTAGCGTGCAGGGCATCACTCCTAGCACCGCACTGTGCATAAGAGGGAAAGCAAGCACTCCATAGCTCTTAACCTGTGACAAAGACTTGCAAAATGAGCCTCCCAGCTATAAATCACGTTTTTGCCTTCTCTATAAGTAGTAAACTGGCCTCAGAGTGCCAAGTGTCACTCATTTGTGCATTTTCCCGCTTTAGACCCTCGGGTCTAAAAATATCTCACCTGCAGCCTCTGTTGACTTGGCCACAAAGTAACAAAATGATCCCCATGTCAAACTGCACGTAATGACGCGAAGACATTTTCAGGTCCCAAAATAGCAGTTCCCTAAATTTTAGGAGATGCTGCCATTGTATCTTTCTAGGTCATCCGACCCTCTTTGTACACTGCGGCCACATCCAGAACTGAAATGTAGCCTATGTAGCAAAGGATTCCACTTTGGCTAGTCAATGACCCCACTTGGCTAACCATAGTCCTTGTCCAACCTTAGTGCTCTCTTGCCCTCAGGCCTGGACTCCCTCTGGACAATTCCACACTAGCTATGCAATGCAGGGCAGTTAGATTTCCCGAGGGGTGTTTCCAAAAAGTGAAAGTAAATAGATAATAAGAAAGAAATCAACAAAAAGGATAGATAGTAGTCACACGCTGGTGACACTGGGAGTGCCGATATCCTCAGCACCTGCAGTCGTAGGCTGAAAACCCCAAATTTGCAGAGTCCGATCTGCACCCGCCAAGACCACGTAGTCGAAAATGGCCTGCGCAGAACTTTGTCGAAGCCGAACGATGGCCGAGATGACCTCAGAATGAAATTCTGAGAACACCAAGCCCTTTGGGCTTGCCCACAAGATTTGGGGCCGTGTCTTCGCCTGTCAAATCTCACTCCAATCTGAGCAGGTGACTTTGGCTACCTGCAAATGCTGCCCCGAGCCTTGATCTGAGCTCTGATACCAGTTGAAGGAGTACAAGCGGAAGTGCGACGCGAGAGAGAGTGCGAGAAGAAGAGCACAACGATATGGTGAACTCGCTCTACTGTAATGTGTAGAGCATAGTGAGTTCTTATTAGGTTTTTACAAAAGAATATGTGTACATACCTGGCGGCCCACCCACTTACCTGGGCGACCACATTGGGCTTAATACCCCAACAAATGGCACGCTGGCTATCACAATGCAAAACTGGAAACCTATTGAATGTCTTAAGTCTTCCACTAGGCGTGTCAACCATATAGCTTCCTTACTAATCTCTCACGTTGCAACATACTCAGCCTTTGTAGTGGAAGAAGATCTCCAAGAAATTGCTCCTCCCACAAATATAATGTGTAGCCAGATGTAGACCTCCTATTATCTTTGCAACCCGCTTAATCCACATCCATGTAACCAACAATAGATGCATCACTATTACCGAATCATAAACCTTACCGATGTACCCTTTTAAGTATCTGAGAATATGTTTCACTGCTATACAATGCTGCTTGTCAGGATTAGCCATATATCGACTAACCACTCCCACTGCAAATGCAATGTCTAGCCTCGTAGCTACCATAGCATACATGAGACTGCCTACAGCTAAAGAATATGGCACACTTGCCATTTTTGCTCTCTCACATCTGACTTGGGAGAATCTTCCTTGCTTGGTTTCAAATATGATGATAGTGGGATACTCATTGCCTTCCCCCCTTGCATATTGAAAGGTCGCAAGACCTTGTGGATATAAGATTCCTGAGACAACTCAAGAATATACTTCTTCCTCTCTCTTGATACTATTAGATTAACACCACTCTGCCGCTTCACACACAGGTCTAGGGCATACATGTACGGCTATTATGTCTCCGGGCTGGCCACCCACTGCGCTGTCCGGCAGTCCACTCATGGACCGGCCGCCCACCTTATCCGGGCGCCCTCTATATTCCTTTTTTTTTTTTGGTTGGGTCGTGGGGGTTTTTTCCTTGCATTGCCCTACCTCCCCTTGGGCACCTATATATGGGGGCAGGGGGGTACCCACTTCCACAGATCGCAGATCTCATCTGGCACATTGTGCAGTCATGGGGAGCTGATCGCCCCCTCTTCCACACACCAGCGTTTTTGTGTCCCCTGTCTCTCCCCCCCCCCCTCCCACGCTTCCGCACACGCGCACTCACATGGTATCAGAGCTTCACACTCTCCATGTTCTGGCGCTTCACCAGCATGAGGTCCTCCTCCCAAGAAGAAGATCAGCCAGCGTTTTGCATCAACCAGGCAAGCGATGGGACATGCTGAGTTTCTGTCGTGGGAAAAACCCCTCTCTCCATCTGCGTTTTTCAGCAGCACTTGCGTTTTTGGCCAGATCTGCGTTTTTTGGCTGATTCACCAACGTTTTTGCAAGAGAGGGGGAGTCGCACATATCTGGATCTTGCCTCCAACCCGGCTTGGCATCCGGTGCTTTGCTGGAAACGATCCTCTTCATTCCATCAGATTTCAGCCATATATCCACTACTGTTTTCTCTATTTTCAGCCTATCAGAGGTTGTGAATTTGATTCACCACCCTCCCCACACCCTCTGCACTGCTCCATACCATGCCAGGAGCGTACGAGCACCCTGAAAATCGTTGGACAGTAGCGGTTTCATCACCTCGCATCGTGTTTTTGGGTGGACAGAAGCCTCTTGGCTTTTGAGTTTGTTCACAAAGGATGAAGTTACCTCCTGTCAAGACACCATCCGGTGGTGGTCCATGCGGTATCTCAGTGACTGCTGCAGTACACGGTATCTTCGACATCCGCTTGATCATCTACAGGAGTACGATCCTTGGGAGATCCATTCATTCCAGCCATCATTCGGCGGTTGAGCAAACTGGTGACGTGGCAGAGCCACCCGGACACACACACACCCTAATCAAGTTGTCCCAACTTATGGCCAAGGGACGAGGGGGCCTGGGGACATTAAAATAAAGCGAAGAGGCTGACGTAGCAGGGCATACAGATTTTCGCGAATCGCGTTGGCTATACGGACCTTTGCAAATCGCGCTAACTATACGGACGTCCGCTTTTTGCGCGGACAACAACGTATGGACCTCCGCAAATTACGCTGCCAACTTTTGGAGATCATTGCTTTTAAGTTGAAGCTTTTGAGGCTCTGCTTTTAGCATCCCTTGTAATGTTTATAAGTGGCCTTAGGGGCTCACTTCTCAGAGCATCTGGACGCAGAGTCTGAAAGCGAGCACCCGCAGGCTCAATTGTACTTTGCTCACAGATTAATATAAAAATAAATACCGAAAGGGGCGCCAGTCTTTGGGGCCAATATCTCTTGGCACGAAACTATGCCGGGCCGGGTCGACTCTCTTTTGTTTGTGAATTAATTTGAAGTGAATCTCTGCTGTGTCGCGGGCAAAATCTTGACTTGGGGTGTCCAAGTTTGTTACAGTGGTATCAGAGCACGGCCGATTTCTCTTCTTCCGGGAAATCCGATCCTTTTTCTCGCGAGACTTATGGATTCCGACAAGAATCAATCGACTTCTTCTGCTTCCGCTGATGCAGGAGAAGACCATGCAGAAGATTTTAATGAATTAACAAAGGAAGAGTACGAGCCACCTCGGCCTACTCAGTATGAACTTCAAGAGATGCAGCCACGACAGCAGGTTGACAAGTCCACAAAGCAGATGATTAAATTTGCGAAAGACCCTCAGTTTGCAAAATTTTTGTCTCAGCATTTCATCACTGAAGTGCACTCAGTGGCAGAAAGCCACTGAACCACCCATCAAACTGGAAATCAAGAAACTTCCTTCTCCGAGGATGTTACAAAACAAGAACTTCAAGAGGTGGTTCAAACTCGGATCAGTCAGCAGTTGGACACGAAAAATCAATCCAAAAAGTAATTGACAAAGCACAAGAAGGGGACTGACTACCCTGATTATTTGGGCCATCAATCTTCTTTTGCATCTGCAAGAAAGAAGAAGAAGCGTGTACGCTTTGAAGGACTATTCAGTTCTTCTTCTTCTGACAGTTCTTCTAGCTCTTCTGACTCGAGCAAGGAGGACAGAAAGGGCAAAAAGTGAAGCAAAAAGCAAAGCTTCGGAAAGGGCAGGAAAAAGGCAAAGAAACTCACATTCCGCCTAGTTTCTGATAGCTCTACGGAGGAGTAATCCTCTGACAGTTTGGACTCCGATGACCATATGCAGAGCCAAGTAATACTACTTCCTCCAAGACAAGAGCAAGAAAGTAAAAGAATTTAAAGAAGGTGGACACTCGATAAAACTTGAATCCTTTTTTGGATTCCGAGATGCTCTGAGGGCTTTTGCCTTCATCCAACAGTTTGACATAGCCTTCTCTCGAGGGCATTACTTGGAGCACTCCAAGATTAGGAGGGTTGCATCTTTTTTCAAAGGAAATGCTCGAACATGGTGGTCCACCCTTCTTCTGAAGAAAGAAGCTCCAGTCAAGTGGTTGAAATTCAAAAGGCTCCTTATTTCTTCTTGGCTGACCCGAGAGTACAAACGGGATATAAGAACGGCTTGGAACCATCTTCGGATGACCAAGGGAGATTCTTTGGATGCTTATTGCGAGACGTTTTAGGACTTTTTTCTACCAACCTCTTCATTTAAGAAGGTCGCCTTTAAGGAACAGATTGAGCGGTTTTGCTATGGACTCCCTACAGAGATTTGGGACTACTGCCTTGAACAAAAGTCAAATTCTATCCAAGAATTAATGGGTCATGTGAAAGGGGGTTTCTTGATACATTCGGGAAATTTGACTTACCCCACTGATGAGATCTTGACTCACAACAATGAAAGTAGAAAGAAAAAGAGTTCCCAAGAAAAGAAGGATGAGGAAACACGACACCGACTGACTCTTCAAGAAAGGGCTAACTATATCAAAGAGGGGAAGTGTTTTGGTTGCGGGGAACAAGGTCACGTCTCTGCAAAGTACCCCAAATAGGCACAGCAAGGATAGACTGAAGACAGGCCAGAGAGTTCTAGAGCAGCAGGAACGTGGCAGAAAAGGCAAGATGACAGCAGGAATGGTACCAGATTGCATGGGTACTGACCCAAGCCTAATAGATGAAAGTATAGAACTTTGCCGAGCTTGAGGCAAAGTGAAAGATCAAGAAGCCCTGATTTTCTTCGATGGAGGAGCCAAGGCCAACTTGATTTCACCTGAATTGGCGGCCCGGCTCGAGATTACACCCTACAGGATGGGACCACCAATAGGGGCAATTCTAGCGGCACCCAGACAGGACAGCCATTAGACCTGTCATTGGCAAACTTCAGTTGCATTGTCAGGGGTATTTAGGGCACGAGGACTTCTACATCATGCCTTTGGAAGGTGCGACGTCCTCCTAGGAGTCCCTTAAAACCATAAGAACAAGGCTGTGGTCGACTATCGGGCCAAGAAAGCAACCTTGACGAATGAAAAGGGCCGAAAAATTTTACTTGACATAAAACTGAAGGCCGAGTCCGTCCCTATTGTATCGGCTTCGTGCATTTCCAAATTAATGAAATCCAATCTCTTTGTTTACTCGATCTATTTGAAAGAGTTAAATGATGAACACAGAACGAACATATATGAACTTGACAAAGAACGCCAAGATTTTCTCCACACACATGTTGATTGTTTCTCCGAGGGCCTGCCGGGCGAGTTATCCCCATCTCGTCCTGAAGATCACACCATTGATCTGATTCCCGGAAGCACACCACCGAACCGGCCACCTTACCGTGTAAGCAGAGCCCAAAATGAAGAGATCATGAACCAAGTGAAAGACCTCCTGGAAAAGGGTCTTATCCAGCCGAGTACTTCACCCTACTACTCTCCGGTGATGTTGGTATTAAAGAAAGACGAATCTTGGAGAATGTGCATTGATTACAAAGCTCTCAATAAAATCACTATCAAAAACAGATTTCCGATTCCAAGGATCAACGATATTCTTGAACGACTTTAGGGATCCTCTTGTTTCAGCAAGGTTGATTTGAAAAGCGGATATCATCATATCAAAATCGCTCCGGGAGATGTCTACAAGATAGCCTTTCAGACAAGTCGCGGTTTGTATAAATTTTTGGTGATGCCTTTTGGCCTTACCAATGCTCCAGCGACTTTCAACCGAATGATGGATAGGATTTTATGAGAGTATTGATCTTTTGTCCGCACTTTCCTTGATGACATTATAGTCTTCTCCAAAGATGAAGCAGAACATTGACACCATCTGCTACAGGTCTTTCAGACATTGCGGGATCACAAATTAGTTATCAATGCCAAAAAGAGTGATTTTTTCTTGCCGGAGATGCACTTTTTGAGACACATCGTCTCAACAGGAGTACAGATAGACCCAACCAAGATTGACACTATACGTGATTAGCCAGATTTGAAGAATGTTCATGAAGTTAGAATGGGCTTGTGTTCTTACTACAGGCGGTTCATTCAAAAGTTTGCAGAGGTAGCTTCCCCTTTGCACATATTGACACAGAAACGAGTCCCTTTCTCGTGGGGACGAGAGAGGTGACTGCCTTTCAGGCACGTAAAGAAAAACTGACTACTGGACCAGTGTTGGCTTTGCCAGACTTGCAAAAGTCATTTGAAGTATACTGTGATACTTGTGAATGTAGTCTGGGAGCGGTCTTAATGCAAAAGGCCATGTGATTGCCTATGAAAGTCAAATTGTTTTCAAGGCCATAATTGACAGCACAGATTTATGAGAAAGAGCTTTTAACAGTGATCTATGCTCTTACTCAGTGGTGACATTACCTACTCGGAGCCAATTTCACGGTCTTCACTGATTATCAGAGTTGACGCTACTTCTTGTCATAGAAGCAGCTTTCGGAAAAGCAGATGCGGTGGGCTATCACATTTTCACTTCCAGATTGTCCATGTTCAGGGACAGAGAAAAATTGGTGGCAGATGCTTTGTCTCGGAAGCCCTTAGTCTTGGCTATTTCCGCGATTCATCATAGAAGCTTCGAGGACATGATTGATAAGTACGTCACAGATCTGGATTTTTCCGATGTATTCACTCGAATACAGAATGGGGAGGTAGTAGCGGGATATTCCATATGGGATGGCTACTTGATGAAGAAAACGATGTTGTGCGTCACACAGCCGTTGAGGAAAAAGGTTTTGACTGAGTGCCATTGTCCACCTTTTACTGGTCACCGCGGCATCGACACCACCTTGAAAGGTGTGGAGCGTTACTTCTTTTGGCCGAGACTCAAGAAAGATGTGGATGACTTTGCTCGCAGTTGTTTAATATGCCAGAAAGTCAAGTTTGACAGGCATAAGGCACAAGGATTACTACAACCTTTACCCATTCCCAACCGCCCCTGTGAAAGTATTGCAATGGATTTCACTTTTGATCTCTCGAAGACACAAAGTGGGCATGATTGCATTAGGACTGTCATCGACAGATTTAGCAAGCAAGCTCACTTCATTCCAATGAAGAAAACAGTCAAGCCAAATCATTTAGCGAGATTGTTCATTGCACAGATTTTCGACTACATGTCACACCTGAGACTATAGTCTCTGACAGAGATCCCCCGATTCACGAGTTTGTTTTGGAGGGCTATTTGTGAGAACATTGGCACACGGTTGCAGTTCTCGTCATCATTCATCCGCAGACAGATGGGCAATCTGAGATTGCAAATTTAGTTATTCTAGATTTATTAAAGCCTTACATTTTTTATCAGAAGACTCAATGGGGAAAAAATTTGCCCTTGGTGGAATTTGCCTACAATAACACGATCCACTCTACGACGGGGAAGGCGCCATTTGAGATCATTAAAGGTGCTCCAAAGGTTCCACCCTTCCTTAGCACTAAAGATAAGACTTTTGAAGCCGACGAGTACACGAGAGACTTGGACACTGCTTTTGCCAAGGTCCGGGAGGCTTTAGTGAAATCTCAAGAATGACATAAGAAGGCAGCAGATCGACATCGACGAGATCTGAAATTAAAGGAAGACGATTGGGTGCTTTTACATTTTGAGAAGGCACACCTAAGAAAACGAAAAGGAATGGAGCGGCTTTTTCCAAAGCTTAGCATGAGGTATTATGGCCCTTTCCAGATAAAAGAAAAGATAAATGATGTCTCCTTTAGACAAAACCTGCCCCATACTTGGAAGATTCACAATGCATTTCATGTGAGTCTATTGAATCCTTTAAAGGCGATGTGCCAGTTGATGGGGAGCCTGATGAGCAACCCGAAGTGGAGGAAAGCGAGGAGATACTCATTCCAGAACAGATTTTGGCACACAAGAACAGAAAGATGAAAGGTAAAGTGATTAAGCGGTTCTTGGTTAAATTCAAGAACTATCTTGCATTGGATGCGAAGTGGATGGAGGAGGACCACCTAGCAGGTACCCCTCACATTTTGGAACTTTACCTTGAAACATTCGGTTTAGCATAGTCTACTCCGATAGAACCCCGAATTCAGCGAGGGTGAATCTAGTGCAGCGCATTTGCACAAGAGGGGAGTCACTCCACTCCTCCATCAACGGATTACCCCGATTTTGAATAAAGTGACTGATGTTCCGCTTTGGGTTTCAGGGATACTAATAGGCTGACCAGTATTTTGCTGTATAACTTTATGATAGGAATTCCCAAAAATAATTATGATTGATTTGTACTTGACTCGTTTGAGTGCAGAAACTGAAAGACAAAATGACTGCAGCATTTCGGTCACATAAATCTCTATAGACATGATTGCAATAAGGATTAGTTAATCGGGCATCAATGAGGTCCGGAATGGATCTAGATGCCATTACTAAATACATTGCCAATGGTCATGGCCTACACCGGAAATCTTGGCTATGGAATGCAAATCCAACCAAGAACCATGCTTCAATGCTTAAGCTTGCTATCTTCTTCATCTTCATTACTATGCTAAGCAAGAAGAGTGATGTATGATATCCCGGATGATTAGAGCCAAGGCCTCCGTACCACATGCGATTATTCGAGCGGAGATAGCCGCCCCTCCTATAGAGATTGAGGCTCTTACCAGATCAGTGTCCTTTATGCACAGTCTATAGGACACACATAGAGGCAGATATACTAGATTGGCTCGAGTCCTCTAGACAGTTAGCGATCCAGGGAGACGTATCATGTTGGTATGCGTTGATGACCTCATGGTTTCAGAGGCATGGTCTCAGCATGGATAGATTGCCTCCTTTTCAGTATTCCCTGGATGCACCCTCCCTGCCAGTCACACGGACGGAGATCACTAGACTCATTCATCAGGATCTTATACAGTTGGACACCAGGAGGACATGGGTAGAGCCGATGCAGGAGTTGGGCACGAAGATGGCTTTCTACAAAGAGCACCTTCTCCAACTTTCGGGAGATGGGTTTGTGACTCGTCCGAGCTACATGGACACTCATTTGTCTCATGGTCTACGATGTGCTATTGCTCAGATTCGCACATCCTCACACCAGTTGGAGATTGAGACGGGTAGATTCAGAGGGATACCACCGGAGTCTAGGATATGTCAACTACGCGGTAGAGAGCCAGAGACAGAGCTACACTACATATGCCACTGCACAGTGTATTATGAGATACGAGGGCGCTTCCATTGCTTATTCAGGGAGGGCTTTGGACCCCTAGATAGAGTCATGAGGTATCAGGATCAGAGATGCCTTGGCTTATATCTACTTGAGGTACACCGACATAGAGATAGTCTGTTGAGGAGACATGGAGTACGACAATCGCAGAGACAGATCACAGACTTCTTTGGATCGAGGGAGCCAAGAGACCAACCACCAGCACCGGGTTGTACCCGCATTCATACCAGAGGCACCCTCATTGACACAGCGACTGAGCTCGGGAGATCGAGACGACCACAACCGAGACACAAGAGCGACTGAGCTCGGGAGATTGAGACGACCACAACCGAGACACAAGAGCACACTCCATCGACGGAGACTCCAGCAGAGGATCAGAGGCATTCTAGCACGACACCCAGATTGTCATTGAGGGCCTATCTACATTTTCACATTTCACATTTCACATTTCACACTTCATTTTCAGTTTTCATTTTTTACTTTCAGTACTTTTTGTACTTGTACTTCAGACATTGTATTAGATTCACCACTTTGTATCTGATGGTCTCATAGGTCATTTTGGCCTTTTGAAGACGTTAATATATCATTTCATTTCTCTCTCACACACACACGCACTCATAGATACACATATTAAGAAAATGATTTTCTCCTTATAAATCCTTCATAGCAAAGTTTTTGCTCAACAATTTCTTCAATTTAGCAATCTCCTTAGTAGACTTTTTTGCAATTAGCGTAGCATGTCATCTACAAGTAAGATGAGAATGAGTAGCGAACCGTCACTGAGTTTCTGTGTGTACAAGTGAACCTCTTGACTTCTTCTAAACCCCTCGAACCTCATAAAAACATCAAACATTTGATACCATTGCTTTGAACCCTGCTTTAAGTCATAAAGCGTTAAGTTTACATACAAGCTCCTCCCTGCTAGGCTGTTCAAAACCTTCGAGTTACTTCATGTAAACATCCTCCTCAAGATCCTCGTGAAGAAAGATCCATTTGGGCAAGCTCTCTGTCCTCAGTGGCTACTAGTCCAAGCATAGTAGCCACTTCAGCCACATTGGCCTTTTAAGTGGAAGATTGTTGAGGTAAAGACCAATGGCCGCCCAATCACTTAACCCCCTACACACATTGACCATTAACTTGTATTTATCTCCTTCACATATAATACAATAAGGAACCCTAGGCACTATTTGTGGGTAGTGCACTTCCACTCCCAAACCATCGCTCTCCTCTTCCCTCTCCACACGCACGCATCTGCGCACCACGCATACTACATAAGGGACTCTCTCCAACTTGACGCTACATTGGATGAGTTTGTTGTTACGGTCTGCAACCACTAGGATTGAAGGAGAAAAGAGGCTGTTCAGAGACAAACATTGCCCAAAGCAATGCGGCTCATCATCATCCTATCCAAGTGAGAGCCAATCTCACTTCATTTTCCTGAAAATCAATCTGATAGCAATGAGCACCACCCCTCAGCTGCCACCTTCCACCCATGAAGTTGGCCCTCAAGCCAAGTTGCAGCAGTCACAAGAATTAGCTGAGGTCCTCATCAAGCCTAGAGGGCAGCTTTAAAATTGTCTCTTCCGGCTACACACCCCTCCTGCAACCTATAAAGCCATCTACTAGCAAAAAAGGAGAACAAACCTCTCTGGCCACAGATAATGGTGGTGCTTTCTTGGAAGCAGTAGCAGATCTAGATTAGCTCAAGGCACAGGAGAAGGCACCAATGACCAAGTCTTCTACGAAAAATATTCTTGGGAACACATTTCAACAAGTTTCCCTCTACAACATGCTTCGCCTAGACTTTGCATTCAAGAGTGACACACTTGCTGTTATTCATTCACAATTCCCAGGAACAGGTCCTAGTGGCGGGCATCTCCCTGTGCAACCATCAGAGTCTTTTATGATCTCTTACCCAGCTACTCCCCTCACTGATTACAAAAGCCCGTGCCTTACAGTGTCTATCCTAGGACGGCAATTCTCTGGTGTGATTGTCGATGGTGGATCCGGCATCAACCTTGTGAACAAATTCACCATGCTAGCCTGCCTAGTAGACCAGCTCCCTTCCCAGTCACCCTTGCTGATCAATGGACAGCCTACCCTTTGGGTATTGTTGGTGAGGTGCCACTCCTGGTACAGGATTTCACCTTCAGTCTTGATTTGCGGTGGTGCACCTTCCACAAGCGGCAGGGTTTCCTCTACACTTCTTGTGCAAATAGAAATCACACCTGCCTTTTTCTTTGATCCGTGAGTTCCTTGTGCAAATAACAATCTCACCTGCTTTCATTCATGTTTTTTGTATTGCAAAGCTTTTTCTATTGATAATTTCTCTCAATGTGATAGTTTGGAAAGATAATAGTATGCACTTGAAATTTTTTCTTTGTGCATTTAGAAAACAATTAGCTTCAAAAATATTTACAACCACGCTCAGTTGATGCATGATCTCCACATACCATTACAGACTTCTCAGAGTGGAACTGTTCTTTTTGTTTTTATTCAGACTTGTGAGATGCAATGTAAGAAGAACCTAAAAATCTAGTAAATTTTCTCATTGACCTTGAAAACTACACTTCAAATGGAGTGTATTGTCATATGGTTTTTATAAAAACCCAAAAAAAAAACCCAGGTTACTCGTTGCTAAATATTATCTTTAAAATTGTACTTCATTTCCCAAGTGAAAAGCAGTCATAATGAAATACGAAAGATTTTTGTTCTTGTCTAATGACCATGGACTGGAACACTCTTAATCACAGTAAAGCTAGTCTCCAAAATCAACACCAACCTACAAAATCACTACGTGCTTGCTCGCGCACTGATGGAACATGATAATAATGTGCTTCTCTTAAATGCAAGGAGTAGAACTGTGAAAGAAATAGAAAAGAAGACACGATTCATAGGCATAGATAATGTGGCATAAAGACCGAACTACCATTGACTGTGCGTACGCATCTCCAGTCATGTTCATCGACAATGTCATCATCTTGCTTGTTGGCATACAGTTTTTTGCTGCTTCCTTGGTGACCAAATGCTTCATATTCAAGAAAATATTCTGAGCCTGCATCAAAAAACAAAAAGTTGAAGGAAGCAAGAGTATCATGCCACCCCAAGAGATTCACGGTTAAACGAATACCGCTGCCAATCGTCTTTATCTTTGTTAGTCTTTTTGCATAGTGTCGCAGCCGTGGTTGATGTCCATTTAATTTGAACCTTTCAATCAATAAGAAAACTAGTAACATATCATACCTTCTCTTTGCAGACATTTTCACTCATAACAATAGAAGCAAATCTCACCGGTTTTCATCCTTCAGCTTGTGCCCACTACCCTCATGAAATTGAGCATCAGCCTGAAAAAGCAGTAAACACTTCTATTCTAAAAACTACACATTACATAACATACATAATTGCAAAGAGAGAAAAACCAAGATCACAAGCCTACACACTCTCAGCTATATCATGCATTTCTACCACAAAAATGCTCACATCAATATGCCACCCTTTTGGATTTCAGATGATGCTAGTTTATTCCTCGACAACATTCTTGCAAAAAGCTCTTCAGCACCTGACAGTGCATATAGAGTTGATTGAACATGTAGTTCAAGCTCTAAACTTGCAAAGAAGGGTCATCCTCACTAATTTTCAGTACACACAGTCACCTCATGGGAGCCCTACGTGCCAAACCTGACTTACTGAGGATACAATCCCCCAATGCTTTGATGGATTCGTGTCCCTCTCAGTCGCCAGATCCTACCATGAAACCTTGGTAGTATATCAACAATTCTACGTTTTCCTCTTCTCCATGTGCAAAATACAATGCAAAGACAGAATATACCTCATCTTTTGCTTGTAAAAATGCAGCCCTCCAATTCTGTGCATCCAAGGCTGTCCTTAAGGCTATCTGCCAAGTCAAACTTCACTCCATCAAACAAGACAAAAAATGTACATCACTAGTTGAAAGTAAGAAACGCTTACTTCGCCCCCAGCTGATTCATCCAAAGCATTTGATATTTTTAAAACATAGAGATCCTGCGGAAATGCACCTCTAACTTGTTATTCAAGTTGCATGCCCATTTTCCATCAGCAAAGGAATTCAGGTATGCTTCATTCACATACCCACTCTAAAAGATAACGCAAGTGCAGGCACAATCCAAGAACTTACTTTACCCTCCACTTTTCTTCGACCAACGTCATCAACTTTCAAAAATCTCCCTGCGATACCTTGCCTAATTGGTTTCTGACAAATATATCACATGCATAAGAAGAACATCAGATACTCCACAGCTCTAAAAGACACTCTTAATGACCAAAGAGATATTAGATGCTGAAAACTTCCTTCCCACCTTTTCTCTTCCCAACGTAAAAACATCCAGAAAGGAGGAGGCTGGAGCTCTTTTCAGCTAAGGATGTTACTTTTTTCAGGGAAAATAAAATGTGACATCACTGTTAAGGGCTGATATCTTGTGACTGGAAAACACAATAGAGGGACCAATTGATAGCACATGGTGTATGGAGAATGTAAGCAAATGACTCATGAGTTGTGAGGAGCTCTTTACGATCCATCTCAATAGAAGCAACATTTTGGGAGGAAGATACTTGCCACTTTAAGATTGTTATCACACTGACTCTCTAACGAGATATCTTGGGGGTTTGGTGGTCTCAACTCATGTCTAAAATCTGATGCACACCTGGCATACGAACAGCACCACTCAACTATGTTTGACAGTATGCTAAATGCCTCCATACAAGTCTGGACTTTGAATCCTCTATGCTGTGAGAGGTATGCTACTGACATCCTCTAAACTACAGGATTCACACATGATTGTACAGTATCTCATAAAGAAAGTGCCTACCAGGTGCTGCAAAAGCCAACAAAATGTCCCTCAATTTGGCATTCTCTTTCATCAGTGGAATCAAGCATCCCAATTAAACTTTGACTACAAAGAGCAATAAGACTCCAGTAATAAAGCTCACATCCAAACCACAAGGGTTTTGATGCCATATTCTCTCAAGCGCATTGCAATTATCATATGCCCAAATTTAAAATGTATGTTCTGTGCACAAATTACTATTGGATTGGCCAAAAAATCATTAAAACAAATGAAGTGCCAAGTATGAGATAAACTTTCAGTTGTCTCAATAAGATGTCTGAACATTTAACATATCACGCACTCTTCTTTCAGTAGTTATCCTTCCAAGTTTCTTTGCCTGTCATCACCAAGGGCAGATTGAAAGTGATACATCTCTGTCAAAGCATCCTGAGTGTTTCATAGACTAGCCTAAAGCCAGCACATTGCCCTATTCTTCTCTTTGTCAGTAAATGTAAAACAAAAAGTGGCATTAGTGACTGTTTCAAAAACAAAAACAACCAATAGCATTTTAAAGTTGACCAGTTGAATCACAGAACATGAACTTTATTATATTAAAAGAGCTGAAAAGTGTGGTAGGTAGAATAAACACGCAAGTAGCTCAACAATTGCCCGATCTTTTTGCTTACCGAGCCACTTTCCGGGTCTTTCTTGAACATCTCAATATGGATGCCGCTTATTCGAAGGAAACGCAAATGACAGAAATGACGCCCTAGACGATTGACACCGATGTGATACACAGGCCCTTGATAAATAAGGCCAGCTGAGCTTTCTAAATCCGAAGTAGACAAAGAAAATTCTTTGCTTCCAGAAAGGCTTCTCTTTTCTTCCATGCTACAATGGCTTTGCCCATCCTCAAAAGCAACATCATCCATTTAAAGGAGAGAACAAAATCTGCAGGACCACCATATTGAAAGACTTTAATACATATAAATATGTATTTATGTACACACACACAATTATTCTTTTTTATATATTTAATTAATTAATTAATTATTTATTTATTTATTTATATACATACACTTGGTGTTTTCAAAATAGATTGTGGCAAAAGATATTAGGTTGTGGCTTTTTCGATAGAAGGCAATGGGCAAAAATTACTAACAAAGTCATAAAGAAAGAAGAAAGATAGGCTTTCATTTATTTTTTGCAATGATGTGAGGCCATCGTTTAACCATTGCGTGCACATGCACATGCACATGCACGGAGCAACTGCACACACAAACTTCATGTCTAACCAAACGTTTTATTATCTATGTAGTAATTTCAACATGCACATAGGCTTGATGGGCCTATGGATAGGCTTCTTGTGACCGGTTTTAGGGTTAGGGCTTCTGCGTTGAGGTCACATACGCATCTGATCCATGCGTTCGTTTGGCTAGTCACACTCACTCTTCCTAGAAAGGTGGTCCATACCAATCTCTTGGTCAAAGTCAAAATTCTTTGTGCTTTGATTAGTTCTCTCTATGTAGTGCTTGCATCTATGATCATCTACGTGGTACTAGGACATCTGAGTGACCTTCAAGTCCTGGGCTAATATGACTATGTTTTGCAAATTCCGGTTGAGGGGCCTAAAACCTAAGTCTTGCCGAGGGGGCTTGAACACACACAGAGGACCAGATGTGCGGAGTGATGACACGTGGTAGCCGTACAAAATCCCGAAATTTGTGCCGACATGCCGACTTGATGCTTTTCATATTGAATGATTTTGGGGCTCTGCTTTTGGCATCCCTTGTACTCTTAATAAGTGCCTAAAGGGCCACTTCTTAGGGAGCATATGGATGCAAGAGTCTCAGAGAGTTGGATCCTCAAAAGTTGTACCTCTGCAAAGATGAAGGAGTTGTTCATTTTCGGCCTAGAAAGCACAAAAAATACGCTTTTCCACGATTTTCTATGTTGCAAAGACCTCAAAAAATCTCATCAATGGTTGAGAATTTGGATATACAATAGAAGGAAAAGTTGATCCTCTCTTATGCATTGACACAAACAAATTTTGATTACGACAAGTTTGGAAAATAAGGGTTTTCAGCAGTAAATTAGAGTTTTTGCAAAAATTTCAACATATGTAAAATTAATGTTTTTGGAAGCTCGCGTTATTTGTGTGCAGATAACAGGTAATAGGAGCAAGAAATATGCATACCAAAGCATTTGAAAGCATGGAACTGGGCATCCACTCTATTGCAACGAGGAGAACCCTCTACTTGAAATTTTGTCTGTTTTGCAGGTGTAAGCGAGGATGAGATGACGAGGTTTGCACCTAAAAGCAATTGGGAACGACGACAGCTTAAGAATGAATCTGATAAATTTGACAATAAGAACCATGAATTTTGTTTGTTTTATAAAACTTGAAGGTGATGGTGAGGAATGATGAATAATGCTTAATGATTATGAATTGGACATGGTATGGCCGATGGCATGCTTCTGTCATACCATGAGGTAGATGTTCACTTCGGTGAATCTCCACAGACTTTGGATAAACGATCGCATCCAAAGAGACATACTTTCCATATTGACAAGGAGTATGATAACCTTGGGTGTGTGCACGCACCACAAGCAAGATCCAATGACCTTTTATAGGCATTCGCTAAGACTATGATCTTGGGTGTGTGATCGACACCACAAACAAGAACCAATGACCTTTTTAGGCATTAGCTATAAAACTGGCCATACGATCGATTTTCAGACATAACCGAGATATCTACAACTAGCTTTTATGTGTGTGCACGGCCATCATCACACAAGAATGCATGACTAAATGATCAATTGTGAAATTTCAAGTTGCATAAATGTTAGAAGTGTAAAACATTTTGTATCCTACAATGAAGGAAGATTGCTTTGATTTCAGTAGGTGGTATGCGTCAAGCTCATAGACACATCTGATCCATGCATTCATTTGGCCAGTCAAAGACTTACTCTTCCTAGAAAGGCAGTCCATAACAATCTCTCGGTCAAAGCCAAAATGCTTTGTGCCTTGAACAATTCTCTATATATAGTGCTTGCATCTATGATCATCTACGTGGTACTAGGACATCTGAGTGACCTTCAGGTCCTGGGCTAACTCAATTTTTTTTTGCATTCCGGCCTAGAACCTAGAAGAAGAAGAAGAAGAAGAAGAAGCAGAGAAACGCCAACTTGTAAAGTCTTGCCGAGGGGGCCTAAATCATAACAAGGACACACACACACACACACACACCAAATACACAAAGTGATGACATGTGGCAACCGTACGAAATCCCAAAATTTGGGCTGACATGCCACGTGGCAGCTGTACGGTTGTTCCACAAATTGCGCTGACTGATGATGCGACAGTTGTTCAAAAATTTAGCAAACTACGCTGGCTGATTTTGGCAGATTTTTGCACTAGCTTTTGGGTGCAGATGCTTTTGGACTCGATCTTTTCATACTGAATGCTTTTGGGGCTCTGCTCTTGGCATCCACAAGACCTGCATGTCACCCTTGCACAATTCTCTTTGGATAAAAGATTGTACAAGGTGTAGTCGGATATATAGTGATGTTAGCAAGTATCTTAAAACTAAACGATGCATGGCTATGATCCCATACCGTCCTAACGAACGAAGCACAATGTGGGCAAACATGTGAATGACCCACACATTCTGTTAATACTATGGATGGAGGTTAATTGAAGATGACTTGGCACAATTGTTAAGAAATTTTCAATTTCAAGTGAAGACATAATTCTAATAACTCTTGGTAGGCCCAATGTCTAGTTTTTAAAACAGTAACCTTTTGAGATCTCTTTTTTCTAAAACCAGTAGAAGAAGAGGCTCAAGAAGAGGGCACCTTAGCCTTTCCCACTACTTGGCATTTTGGGGGGGAAAAACATGATGACACTCCTCCACTGCCATAGAGGAGCCTACTAAAGTATCCCACCAGCTGCAAAGTGCGTGAACTATCTGTCCATATACTACTGAGTGTATCCGCTGAAGTGGAAGGTTGATCGACACTAAGAACATGCAAGCATTGAGCCTTCCAAATCAACCACATAGCAACTGCAACTACAATGGACAAAACAATTTCGCAAGGGTCGCGAGATTAAGCCCTTCACTCAAAGTGACGATCAAACACATTTTGGTCAATCAATCAATCAATCAAAATTGATCACATTAATTCGATACCGTGTTTGATCAATCAAAATCTAATTGATCACATTGACCTGAAACCGGCTGCACACCAGGTGCAACTAGGCGGGCAGCCCAAAACTTGACCAAATCCAAAAAGAACCAGTGCTGGACTGCTCAATGAGAATATTTTCCTTCACTTGACCTATCAAATCATCTGGAATGTATTTAAAATTGGTTCATCATACCCCAAAAAACTTACAAGTGACCTCATGAAGGGTATCGCAGTGCTGCTTATGGGTGCTTCTGCTGAGGAAACCGCAGAACGTGTGCGGTGCTCAGCAATTTTACGTAGCCCAATCGTACAGCGCATAATGAAGAAGCAGACAAAGACCCTAAAATATAAACACTCAGTAAAGCGAGCGAAGAGGATTTATACGTTACCTTTTGAAGAGGGAGCGGCGATGGTGAGATTGAGAAGGTGTTGAGCTTCGCAGGGCTAAATTTTTGAGGAGGCGACGGAGATAAGAAAAACTGTTTTCGAGCTTCTGCCAAAATGTGGCAAATCGATCGTGAGTGGGAAGAGCTGAGGTGTGCACGAACACAAGAATGGCTCCGCCTCTTTGTGCATGTCTGTCTGTCAACCCGCAGGCTTTCAGCACGTGTCACCTCGTATTTTTGAAAGCTCGATCGACAATTGTAGAACCGTGTCACACTGACGCCGGCCTCTCATTTTGCTTGTTGCCATTTTGATCCTTAGTTAAAACAATTAAAAGGCTGTCCAACCTCTCCGTGCCAAGAGGTAAAGCTCTCGGGTTTGATCCTGCTTCCCGTGATTCCTATTGTGAATTTGGCCTAGGTTCTCAAAAAGCTACCCCGGGGGACCACCCCTCACACGCACGCATGAGGCCATGTTTCACTTTTTGGCTTGGCAAATAGTCATTGCCACCTCGGCAAGGCTATCGGTGTGGAAGCCAACTTGACTTCGACATGCCAAAAACTAATTGGCTCCACAAGAAGTGCCCTAGTGATAGCCAAGCTCCCCCATCCAAGCTTGGGCACTAATTAAGCAGTCATCCCCACCACAAAAGAATAGATGTTCAACCAATAGGATATTTTCCTTATAATGAGAGTCGCTGCAATTTTAAAAATATCATAAATGTCTAGAGCCCACTCACATGGCCCTTGGGCAAAGGTTGCTTTGTTGTGTATCCGACTTTACATCTATGTCAAACGAGGCCATTGAGACACCAAACCCACTGACCTCGCCCTATCAAAAGGGTTGCCACAGATTGAGCCTATCGTGCATTAGGGCACCCAGTCAACAACTCAAGAGATGAGCTAGCAACCAAGTCACGTCGAGCACACCTTGTTAAGCATCACTTAGTGGCTTATCCTCAATTAATCTTGGTGAGAATAATGAGCCGTTAACAATTGCCAACTTGTTTATGTGATAGTGACGGCTTCCACATTTTTTATGTTAAACTACCTTGGATTAGTCACACATGGGTGTCATCCATGCCCTATAAAGGTTTTAATGTGGAGTAAAAGGCACAAACTAAATTTTGATACTTGATTCCACTAGCTCATCTATATGGAGTCCATTGGGATACATGAGCTCCGTGAATAGGCCAAATCAACCTCCAAGTGACACACGATTGTTCATGTGTTTCTGCCTTAGGAGAGCTAAAGTGTGGGTTTTTCCTTTGTTAGATTTATGGTTTAACCCCAATGTTATTATCTTGTCCACCCATTGTGATTCTAAGGATGCTTGGCAAACCACCATGTTGTATATGGTTAAGCATCAACACTTGTTTTAAGGGATAGCTAGACTTGTAATGCTTTACTTGCTTGATGTTCTAGTTATTAGTTGTTTAACTAGTGTGAGAGTTAATTTATTGTGTAAGTTGGAGCTCATGAAGGAGGCTTGTGGTGCGGTTCAATTCTCAAATAATTTGTCCCTATGGCTGCTTCTCAATAAAATCCATAGATTGTTATGTTGTACATAGGTTAGTCAAGGTAATAAGGAAAATAATAGGAACCATTTCTTAGCTCTTGTGAAAGAGCTTGCACATGCAATAGCTACTTGTTAAAAGAAGGCCTTGTTTTTCTATAGCTACTCAAGTGCACAAGTGTGTAGTGTACTTGGGGCTAGTTATTTGCGAGTCAAACTGCAACGCAAACCTCCTTCATGAGTTATGGTCTATTCTTAGCGGAAGGGATGTTATGATCTTGTTCGTATTTCTTCATTCTAAGGGACACCTAGGAAATCGTCATGTTGCATGTTGTTTAGCATTGGTATGTGTTTCAAGGGATAGCTCGACTTGTAATGCTTTACTTGATTGATGTTCTAATGATTAGGGGTTTAGCTACTGTGTGTGTTTGATGATTGTATAAACTAGAGCACATGAAGGAGGCTTGCAGTGCCATACAACTTGCAAGTAATTAGCCCATATGGCTGCTTCTCAATGAACTCAATAAACTAAGTACATAAAGTAGACTAGGAAACAAGGAAAAGAAGCAAGGGCACATTGCAATCTGAAAATGGCGCCTAAGGAGGCACCCAAACCAATGTGAAATTGGAGGAAATGACCAAAAACCACCAAGAAAGGTAAGAAATCACCTACGAAGCAAAGTTTCCCAACTATCCACCCGAAAACCTAGTAATAAGCGGGGGCTCTTATCACAACCAAAAACAAGTGATGGCAATAATCTCGATGATGTTGAGGCACTAGATGCAAGCCAAATGATGAACAAACTCTGAGCTAGAGAGAGATTCAACTCAAATCTACAAACATGAGGCTCCAAGGCGATGGCTTGGGCTCAACAGGAAGGCAGCAAGAAAGGAGAGCATCAAAGCCAACAAGGGGAAAGATTGCAAATGGGGCTGTGTCCAAGGCGGTGCTCAAAGAGGGAAGTAGTTTCCAACCTCAAGCCACCCAATGTTGGCATAAAGGATAGAGAGAGAGAGAGAGAGAGAGAGAGAGAGAGAGAGAGAGAGAGAGAGAGAGAGAGATGAAAGGCTAGCAATCCCAATAACTCGAAATGGAAACTCTGTGAATGATAAAAGACAAAGGAGAAAACACCCCTAGGGCACATATAAAGTGAGTCAGGGTAAGGTCAAGCATTATCTTTGTCAAGAACCATGACAAAAAGTGATAAGATCACGAGGCCTGCCTATTTATTTCATTGCAATGAAATACTAATGACAAAACTAAATCCTAAAGAACTTTTTCTTAACAAATTACCATCACATCTTGAGAGTATCATGTGAGAACAAAGCAAATAACTCTTTCATTTTTAAATTTACCTGAATCAAATTAGAGTGAATTTCATGTGCTTCTGTACAATTTTTAGCTAGAGTCAATGTGATGCGCTTCACATCAAAGATGGAACATGTTTACAATAGTGTTACAGATAGAGGATATTTTCGACATTGTTGCTAGAAATTGCTTGTGTTAGCAGCAAGCTAACCCATGTAACATTTTTTGGGAGCTTCATTGTAAAAACACTTATTCTTTTGATAAATTGGAAATATTGTAACTCCTATTTGACGAGTGGATGTTGTAATCTATGAGTTGGAGCTATAAGCTTCTAGATTGTATTAGTTAATTTTCGGTTAGAGCTCCTAGATGGTTAGTTTTTGACCTAAAAAACCTTGGCTAAGGTATAAAAGCCAACTTTGTAAAGTTTTTATTAAGTTTTTGGATAATGAAATATACAGCGTGAGCATATGACGCTCTCCTCTCTCCTTATCCTACTGCTATCTCCCTTGTCGGTTGTCACATTGCAGTCTCGTCTGTAGCGTTGCAACCACAGGTAAGAGCTCTATGCATTGACGTAAGCATATCATGATAAATTGTAGCATTTGACGTCATCGACCTCGGCCTAAATTTCATTATAAGTAGGGATTTAAGCTAGGAAATCACAAAGTAAGTATAGGCTGGTATCGGGGCATCATTGCTAAGCATTTAGATGCATTCGGGGTCAGAAAACGATTAGGTCAAAATCTCACTACTGTTAACAATTGCATTTTTTGCCACTCATTGAAAGTGAGATATGAGACCATAAGCACGTGTGCTTAGGTCTTATATACTTGTCCTAGAAGTTTTATAGCATTTGAATGTTGTTTGATGCTGCAACGTGAAGGAGTACGAGCGGAAGTGCGGCGCGACAGAGAGTGCGAGAAGAAGAGCACGACGATATGGTGAACTCGCTCTTCTGTAATGTGTAGAGCATAGTGAGTTCTTATTAGGTTTTTACAAAAGAAAATGTGTACATACCTGGCGGCCCGCCCACTTACCTGGGCGACCACATTGGGCTTTATACCCCAACAACCTCCCACTTAAAGTCCAATGTGGTACTTTAAGTCTGTGAGAAGCTACTATACAAGCTAATATACAATAGATGTAGAGAAGTGATGTACTACCCTACACCTAACTGCTTGCGAAAATGCGCAAAGCTCTCTGAGGGAAGTCCTTTTGTAAGTAGATCAGCAGGATTTTTTGTGGTGTGAACTTTGACAAGCTAAAGTTGCTTATCCTCGAGCATTTCCCTGATGAAATGATACTTCACATCCACATGCTTTGTCTTTGAGTGATAAACTGGATTGCGAGCCAATTGTATAGCACTTTGATTATCACAATATAACACAGGCATTTCTTCTTTGATTCCCAAATCTGTTACTAGTGGATTAAGCCAAATTGATTCTTTGCATGCCTCTGATGCTGCAACATATTCAGCCTTTGTAGTAGACTGAGTAACACAATCTTGTAATCTAGAACGCCATGATACTGCTCCACCAGTCAATGTAAAGACATACCCTGACGTAGACCTTCGGTTGTCTAAGTCACATCATAATCTGAGTCTGTAAAACCCTTTACACTTAGCTCCTGACTCCCATAGCATATGCGCATACTCTTTGTAGCTTTCACGTATCTCAATATTCCTTTCACTGCCTCCCAATGTTTCTTTCCTGGGTTTGACATGTATCGACTTACTACTCCCACTGCAAATGCAATGTCTGGGCGAGTAGCAATCAGTGCATACATCATACTACCCATTGCAGATGCATATGGAATCTTATCCATTTCAGCTCGTTCTTCCTCAGACACAGGACAATCTTGTTTGCTAAGTTTCACATGTATCGACTTACTACTCCCACTGCAAATGCAATGTCCGGGCAAGTAGCAATCATTGCATACATCAAACTACCCATTGCAGACACATATGGAATCTTATCCATTTCAATCTGTTCTTCCTCAGACACAGGACAATCTTGTTTGCTAGGTTTCACATATGGTGGCAATGGAACACTCAATGCCTTTCCCTTCTCCATATTGAAACGTTGCAAAACCTTGTCTTCTTTGATCTGTCTCTCTCAATGCGCATACCAAGTATATGACTTGCCTCACCCATGTCTTTCATGTCAAACGATTTTTCCATCTTTGACTTCAAAGCTGAAATTTCTTCCAAGTGCTTGCCAGCAATCAACATGTCATCCACATACAAAATAAGGATCAGCCAACTGCCATCCTTAGCCTTCTTTGTATATAGACAGTGATCGAAATCACTACGTTTGTAGCCTTGAGAAAGCATAAACTTGTGGAATTTATGATACCATGCCCTCGGTGATTGTTTTAAGCCATAAAGACTCTTTAACAACTGGCATACCCAATCTTCCTTGCCTTTCTCAACAAACCCTTCTTGCTGCTGCATGTAAATTTCCACATCTAAATCACCATGCAAGAACGCTGTCTTGACATCCATTTGGTGCAACACCAAATCTAATATGGCAACCAATGCAAGAAAGCATCTCAATGTAGTCATCTTGACCACCGGAGAGAAGACTTCATCAAAGTCAATGCCTTGTTCTTGCTTAAAGCCCTTGGCAACAAGCCTTGCTTTGTACTTTGGCTGACTATCATGAGCGGTGATCTTATACCTGTAAACCCATTTACAAGGTAGAGCCTTTCTGCCATGTGGTAATTTAAGTAGCTTCCATGTCTGGTTTTTATGCAGAGCTGTCATCTCTGACTGCATGGCCAATTGCCAATTCCCGGAGTCCTTCATTTGCACTGCTTCCTTGTAACATGAAGGCTCATTGCAATCAGTCTCAACATGACATAGTTCATAGATGGAACAAACCTATCAGGAGGTCGCGTGATACGTCCAGATCTATGCAAAATAGGTGGCTCAGGCTCAGCCACAACCTGTGGTTCCACTCTATCCTGTCCTTGCTCCTCTTGAGACCTGACATTTTGTCTTGCACGTGCAGGTCCATCTTCTTGGAAGACAACTCTTCTAATCTCCTCAACCCTCTTTGGTTTAGAATGATATTTGGCTTCATTAAAGTGAACATCATTGCTGCGGATAACCTTTCTGGATTTGGGATCCCAAAGTCTGTACCCCATCTCACCAGAATTACAATAGCCTAGAAAGATGCACTTTCTACTCTTTGGCTCAAGTTTGTTCCTAAATTCCTTTGCAACGTGAGTATATGCCTCACAGCCAAAGACTCTGAGATGCTTGTATGAGGGCACCTTGCCTGACTCGGATAACCTTTCTGGATTCGGGATCCCAAAGTCTGTACCCCATCTCACCAGAATTACCATAGCCTAGAAAGATGCACTTTCTACTCTTTTGCTCAAGTTTGTTCCTAAATTCCTTTGCAACGTGAGTATATGCCTCACAGCCAAAGACTCTGAGATGCTTGTATGAGGGAACCTTGCCTGACCATACCATCTCTGCCACTAAATTCTTCTGCAAAACCTTGCTAGGAGATCTATTTATAAGATGAACAGCTGTTGATACAGCTTCAGCCCAAAACCCATTTGGCAGCTGTGCATTAGACAACATACTCCTGACCTTCTCTTGTATGGTCCTATTCATCCTCTCAGCAACACCATTTTGAGGCGGATTGTAAGGAGCATTAAGTTCACGTTTTATACCTTTTGACTCACAAAAGTCTTGAAAGGCCTTTGAAACATACTCTCCACCATTGTCAGTACGTAAGCATTTAAGCTTCTTGCCACTCTCATTCTCCACAAGTGTCACAAACGTTTTGAAAACACTAAACGCTTCATCCTTGTGCTTGAGAAAGTAAACCCATACTTTCCTCGAGTAATCATCTATAAATGTCATAAAGTAAGAAGCTCCCCCTAGAGATAGGTTAGGCATAGGTCCACACAAATCACTATGAACAAGTGCCAACTGTGTATCTCTTCTACTGCTTCTATGCTTATGTGGCTGTTGTGTTTGCTTACCATACAGACAATGTTCACAGAATTCAAAATCATTAAATGACAAGCCAGGCAAATAACCAGAACAAGACAAGATTTCCATTCCCTTCTTGGACATATGTCCTAACCGGCTATGCCACAAAGAAACGTTCGGCTGCTCCGTTACATTGATTACATTTTTAGAGACATTTGATACATAAATCATGTAAAGTCCTCCAGACTTTACTCCATGTGCTACTGTCATAGAACCCTTGGATATCTTCCACATGTTCTATCCAAAAGTGGTGACGTAGCCATCATCATCAAGTAAACTTGTGTTGATCAAGCTCTTTGTAATTACGGGAACATGTCTCACATTGTTCAGCGTGAAAGAAGAGCCATTCTTAAACTTCAATTGAACATCTCCAACACCTAAGATCTCACATGTCTGCCCATTGCCTAGCCGAAACATGATCTTTAGTGGTCACATAAGAGGTAAACCACTCCTTGTTTGGAGACACATGAAGTGATGCCCCTGAGTCTATGATCCAGTCACTCAGTGCATTTCCATCAGATGTTGTAAGAAGAGCTGATTCCATCGTATTCTTTAAGAAGTAGATGTCTCCTGACACTAGACTGTCATCCTCTGCAACAGTGTTTGTCACATTTATTTCTTGAATCTTCACTGAGGACTTGTTCTTGTCACCATGGTCTTCAACTTTCTCTTTGCCTTTTTCTTCTTTCCATTCTCTGCAGTCTCTTTTCATGTGACCATTCTTGCCACAATGGTAGCATTCTATGTCACTCTTGCCTTTAGCACTGCGGGACTTGCTACGAGACTGATCCCTCTTTCCACCTTTGTACTTTTCTTTGGTCCTTCCCCTGACAACTAAGGCTGTTCCTTTGCCTTTGTCCATTGTCTTTCTGTTGGTTTCTTCAGTAAGCAGACTGCCTTCTACACCTGCTATGGTCAAACTATATGGAGGTGCAGAATTACTCAAAGCTGTGCAAAAAGTGTCCCAACTTTCCGGCAATGTGATCAACAGGAACATAGCTCTAACAGGTTGATCAAACTTGACGCCTTGAGCTGACAACTGACTGTAGATGGTGTTGAATTCATTCAGATGATTTGACATAGGTGTCCCTTCTTTCATCTTCAAGTCAACAAGCTTCTTAAGCAAGTATACATGTGAAGCTGCACTCTGCTTCTCATAAAGATCACTCAGCTTTGTCCATGCTTGATAAGCCGACATCTTGTCTGCTACATTGAAGTAAATGCTTTCTGCCAAAGTCAGCATAATGGTAGAAAGTGCCAATTCATCCATTTCTCTCCATTCATCTTCCTCCATATCTTGTGGTTTTATCCCCTTGAGCTTTATAGGTTTTATCTGCTTCTTTTGTACCAACACGTGCCAAATCTGCTTCTTCGACAATGGAAATTTGGTTCCATCCAGCTTCTTGATATTGTAAAGAGCAGTATCCTGTGATCCAGCCATAGCTACGCTTCACAGTAGTTTACTTTCCTGGGAAAAATTCGGCAGAGTTTCCCCTGTAAACTGACCTCTGAACCAATATCAACCTGTCAAATGAACCAAGAAAGCTTCAGATTCTGCAAAAATTTCGGCAGAGTCTCCTTTGTAAAATGGTTCTGGTGTACTCAAAAATAGACCAAAAACAGCTCAGAAAACCACTATCTCTCTAACACTGTAAGCTGTGGGTAAACCTGTCCTGCACCTGTACTGTCTCTCACTGTCCTGTCAGTGTCCTGTAAGCATAGACTGTGACAATGCGTCAACGGAAGTAAAGCAAAGATGCAATCCCAACTGTCTAACTCACAGTCAATACATCCTAGCTGCCTATCTAAGGGTGCTCGAGGGATCGCTCCAAGACCTATATCACCGAAAGGATCTCAACATTCGAGAATCCCCCAGCTCAATAAAACCTCACTCGACCCTCAACAAAGGCTGCAGTAAATCTGACAGTACATAGACTTCCCACAAAGTCATACATCCACAAATTTCCCACTGTATGTTGTAACCGCTGCGGCGGTTGTTTGTTGCGTGACTCACAGCCAACAAACCCTAAACAGACATACATCATCTCTGACAATACATCCCATGTGGAAGTACCTGCAATGTCAGGATGAAATCTGGAATATCAAGCAACAAACCCAAGCTACCTGATGAACTAGCGGATGTCGCCTACAATCTGTGTGTAGATGCGTCCGTGTCGTATGTGACACGCCTCCAAGAACTGTGAGTCGTCCTTCGTTGTGTAGGCAGCCACAAATCAGCACTCTGGAAGTGCAGATATCCTCAACACTTGCAGTCGTAGGCCAAAACCCCAAAGTTGCAAAGTCGGATCTGCACCCGCCGAGACCACGTAGTCGAAAATGGCCTGCGCAGATCTTTGTCGAAGCCGAACGGTGGCCGAGATGACCTCAGAATGGCCGAATGGGGCCGTGTCTTCACTTGTCGAATCTCACTCCAATCTGAGCAAGTGACTCTGGCTACCTGCAAATGCTGCCCGGAGCCTCGATCTGAGCTCTGATACCAGTTGAAGGAGTACGAGCGAAAGTGCGACGCGAGAGAGAGTGCGAGAAGAAGAGCACGACGATATGGTGAACTCGCTCTACTGTAATGTGTAGAGCATAGTGAGTTCTTATTAGGTTTTTACAAAAGAATATGTGTACATACCTGGCGGCCTGCCCACTTACCTGGGCGACCACATTGGGCTTTATACCCCAACACAACGATCATCGTTTGCTTGCCGATTAGCAACTAGCTTTTAATGACTTAGGTCATTTGAGTGTAGCTTGAGTTAGATGCGAGTATTTATTTTTCTCTAAGAGATTGACACCCTCTTGTAGCTTCCATGCACTAGCCGAGTCAGCTTCGTCCCATGGATTGACAATTATGTTTGTGGTTCTTGCTATGTCTGCAAAATAAGATAAGAGTGAGGTTAGGAAGCCCATCCACATCCGACGCCGCTGCCGGGGAACGAGTAGACCTAAACTAGGGAAAACAAGGGTGTCTAGTGTAAGTGTCCTTTAACTTCCTTTAGGATCACCTAGAGTTAAACTTTCTCTTTAAAATTGCATAGCTTAAGAGTGTCGTCTTTTGCTGTGTAGAGGTAGCTTGGGAGTAGATTGTACTTGCTAAGTTCCTAGTAGGATGGGATTTTGAAATTGATTGATGGACAAGACAAGTCTTAAGATCAATGCTCAAGAAACCATAAAAACAATAAAACAAGTATTTGTGAACACCTTCCACAACCCAATTGCAGCAGAACCTAGGAGTAGGGTAAGTAGAATCCAAGGTGGGATCTCATGTCATTGCTCACTCCAAAAGAATCATTTGTGAGTTGTTTATGTGAAGTTGCAGAATTTCAGCTCTATGGCTTGAAACAACATCAAAAGACTGTCAACCACTGAAACCCGGCTGGAGATTGTGCTCATAAAAGTTGTATGAACCAGTGGGTAAGCATAAGGATGCATTTGAGGTAAGTTTTCAAGAGTTGGCAAAAACTATTTACATTTTCTTGATAATTAAGGCGAAATTAAGTTTTGACTTGACTCAGAGGCTTAAAACATGTCATAAAAAGACTACACTATTGAAAAAATGCAAAAATTGTTCATTTTAAGCCAAAAGTAAATAATCGTGATTATTTACATTTGGCTCAGATTGATCAAGGTTGATATCAGAGACTCTATACATGATTACAAACATCTTTTGTGAAGGCTCATACAATTTGGATCACAAAACAAACCAAAAATTTGAAAAAAAGCTGAAGTTTGTACTGTTTGTCAAGAAATTGTGTCTGACTTGGATAATTTGCTTCAATTTGTGTGAAGCTTGGCTCAGAGGCTTATCTTGAAGTGTTTCATCAGTGTGTAGCATCAAATGTCCAGAAAGATGTCAAAATTTTCCAAATGTAAATAATCGTGATTATCTACATTTGCCCAAAATCAAAGTGTTTTTGGTCAAATGGCAGTACTAGGCTTTGGCATGTTGTGTTGAACACTCACATTAAACTTGGTAAAAGTTGGATCTCTGTGAAAATTGTGGCCAGTTTTGTAAATATGGTCTGCGGACACAAAATTATTGACAAATTGAGTAGGGTTTATCCAAACTTTGTGAAACTTTGCTAGGGAGCTTAAGTTGAGTTGCTTTACCTGTTCGTATCATCAACTTGGCCAAAAAAAACTAAAAAGTCCGTAAATAATTACGATTATTTACATCTGCCTCAGATTTGAGATTTTTTGCACAATTGAGTATACCACAGGGTTAAGCACATCAAGTAGACTACTCGTATCAAGTTTGGTGAAATTTGGATCACAAAGATAAAACATAAGTCAGATTCTTGAAAACTGAGTCTACAAACACTAAACAGTTGGTAACTTGGACAAATCTTGTTCAAACTCAGTGAAACTTGTCCAGAGACTACAACAAAGTGTCTACTTGGCAAAAAAAGTCTAAAAAGTCACTGGTCAGGTTTGGGTTCAATCGGATCAAATACAGGAACGAGGTTGCAGGCAAAGAATTGGGAGCATGAGAGGAGCTGAGTAAAAATCAAGTGGAAAAAAAGGATAACAATCCAATCCGTCGATAAGTACTCTATCCAGAGCTTAACAAGTCTATATGAACCTTAGATCTGGTCGTACACTAGCAAATCAAGGCATACTTGGAGAGACCGCTAGTATGGTATCCACTAAAGAGAGTGTGAATCAAGGTGATCAATTGGGCACTATCTTTGAAGAAATCCTAGACACTTATTGTGACTCAACATCTGAAATGTCTTCCTATTCGACTCAACCAAAAACTGGAACAATAGTGCGATATAAACACATACTCACCTTTTATAAGACTAATGTCCATGGAGCTCAGGTTTACTTGGATCCTAATGAAGAGTATGCCATTCGCATTGATGACCATGACATAGAGTTTGAAAGGAAATAAGGGCAAACAAACAAGGAAAAGTGTATATGGATAAAATGGGACTCAGTATGTAAAAGTTGAAAATCCTGATGTGATAGACAAATGGGGGTTAGAAGTGAATACAACAATTCTGGATATGGCAGCAAAAGAAGGTCCAGTGACTTTAAAATTTGAGGAATACAATCAAGTTGATTTGAAACCTTTGAAACGGCTTAGCACTTATAATCCTAGGATTGGAGTCTATTGTTGGGAGGATAGGGTCGTCAAGGATCTTTTATGGACCTCTCATGCCAAACCAAGGCAGTTAACACCCATGAAGATCATCTATATCTTCAAGATCAAGGACAAGGGTCCAACAGATCTACCATCTTACCTATTTAGAGATTGTTATAACATTAACTTTTTTATGATGAGTTCTGAGGAGGTACAACATACTAGATACCAAGGATACTCTATACCAAGAATTCAGAGTGAAATCAAGGAAACCACAATAAAATATGGAGGATCAATTTTGGTAGACAAAATTTTTGTGCCAATCAATGCAGCCTTGGAAGCTTTCCAAGCGGGTCTTAACACTAGAATGGTAACAGGACACTTTTATGTCCTTGGACACTTTTGTGTCCTGTTAAGTGACCATTTTTCTTGAATTATTTGAAGAGTATGAAAATGAATTTCTAGGTGCTATATATCCACAAAGTTGCCTTATGAGCTGAAAAAAACTTAGCATTTTTTTTTGAGTATCAATCTCACCATTAACCTTACTCTTGCACTACATTTTTGAACCTAAACTGTGTGGAAAAATGGGTCCTACTTTTGGCTTTTTTTCAATTTTTGGCAACTATACCACTCTAAACTTCATTTTTGTGAGGTTTAGATGGCTAGAGGGTAGGCCTTCATAGTTCTCAACATGTTTTGATGCTTGTAGGGAGAGCTAAGTGTTAAAATTGAAAGTTATGACCAATTTACAAGAATTGCATAATCCTGTTTTTTGGCCAAAATTAGAACTTTTATGATTTTTTTGGTGGCTTTCTTGATATCCAAATTCAATTTTGATTGTGTAAGTGTAATGTATAACATAAAGCTAATCTTCCTTGAGTTTTGGGGGACCTAATATGCTATATAGCATAGTATATGATGATGGTTGAGTTTTTTGATTTGCTGAAGAATACGATACATTTTAGAGTAGCAAGTATAACTTTCTGAATATTGCTAGTTTCTTAGGCCAATTGTGTGTATTTTGTAGGTGGTGACCATATCTAATCATAGACTAAAAACTTGGCTAGATATTGAGTAGTTTCTATGGGTTTCTAGAGGTCATAATGCTAAACCCAGTTTTTTCATGTTTGCTGTATTTAGCACTTTATCATTGCCCCCAAGGTTCCAATTGTAAGAGATCCATTATCCTTTTGACATGATCCATGGCTCCTTTTGAATCCATAGGCCCAAAGGGAACTAAGAAAACATGTATATAATATCTGTATTGAGCATGACTATAGAAACTTTGATGATAGGTCCGCAGAATGGCAAAAATGCAAATTTTTTGTACCTATTTTTTTTGCCCAAAATAAAAATAGTGAGGTAAAAGAAACCACATGTTTTGGTCACCAACCCATTGAAGTTAACGGGGCATTTTATCTCATGTCCTACAAAAATCTCCACTCTTATTTATATGCAATTAACCGTAAGAAATTGCTGTTTTGGGCAAAATGCAATGGTCCATCAACTTTGGAGACTTGTAGTGACCAAGGGATAAGAAAAATTACAAGTTTCTCATTTTTTCCATATGTAGTAGTTATTGAACTATAAGCTCATGAAAGGATTTTTCAAAATGAGTGGATCTACTATGGTTTTGGAATTTTTTCCCAAAACCCTGAAAGGACACTTTTATGTCCTGTTAGGTTACCATTCTAGTGTTAAAGCACACCAAAATATGAAAAACAAATGAAAAAACTATCCTTCTCCAGATATGGAAGCAGCTAAGCTTGAAGCTTATCAAAATTTAATAAGAATTACTCAAGAAATGTTGAAAAACAAAAATCCAAGCTTGAGAGTATAGCAAAACCTGAGGAGCTTGTGGTAGAAACCAATAAAGAGAAATCCAAAGTGGTGGTAGAACCCCACCGTGAAACTAAAGAGCTAGAACTCATAGTGCATGACAGTGAAGATGCTTTAGATAGAATTCCATTTGTGGAAGAAGACTGACCCAGAACATTTATGAGAAAAAGTGAGAGAGATTAATGATGGGAGCATAATTTTGAAATCAGTTCCTATAGAGGAAGTTTGGTTAGACAATTCACCTCCTCATATGGACGGGGATATACAATCCTTGTATGGGGATTACGGTCCTGAATCATTAGGATTGTCTAAGCCATTGACTTTAAAAACACTACCCTCTTGCTTGGGAGACAACGAAGATGAGTCCATAGTGTGCAAAACCACTCAAGTAAAAAGAGCAAGACAGACTGTAGAGGTAGAGAACATCCATTCAATCATGGCAACACCCATTCAATGTACTCTTACCTTGGGAGAACTGTTAAAAATCTGACCATATTTATGGAATGATTTACAGAAAACTCTAGAGAAAGTGGAGATAACAGGGCCAATCGCAAAAAAATTGGATAAATTGAAACATGAATTTGGGTAAATTGAAACATGGATAACAAGGAGATTAAATCCATCCCTATGGACAAAGTCGGAGAATACTACGAGGGTGAAGAAGGAAACACAACCCTTCCGGTGAGATATCATGATATAGAAACCATGGCAATACTGGACAATGGGCAAGCATAGCCATAGCCACAAAAGCAGTATGAGAATAATGGGAAAACCAGACATTAGAAAAATTTGAATGAAATTACAATTGGTGGATGGACACATAGAAAAACCTCTAGGACTACTTGAAAAAGTGATAGTTAGTTCCTGTGGAATTGATTATCAACATACTTTTGTGATAGTGGACTTTGGGAAGAAACTTAATTATGAAATCATCTTGGGAAGGACATTCATGCGGCAAGTACAACTCATTCAAGATTGGGGAAACAATTACGTGTACTTAAAGTATGTGGGATCAATCACAAGGGTTAATTTGAAAGATTGCAGTTATAGAGATGTAATGAAAACACCCATTCAAGAATTTGGCTCAGTCTCTTCAACTGACTCAAAGCTTCCATCTTGGTTAAACAAAGAGAAACCTATTTGGATGTGGAGAGCTTCACAAAACAGGAGTTTAAAATGAGAAGAATGTATCTTAGAAAGGGATTTCACGGATGATGCATATATACATGAACCCTTTCCGCAGCATTTGTTTGATCCATTTGAATGGACTCAATTTTTGGCAACAATGGATGTGTTTGTGAATACGTCTATGCCTACTCAATTTTGCAATGAGGATGGTTATGACATAATTCCCATACAAATGATCTCAACCATTCAAATTGAAGATGAAGCTCAAGAACCCAAGGAGTCACTGAAAGCTCAACAATTCTTTTCAGACCTCTATTATGATGCTACTGATGATTTTGAAGAACATTCAGCTACATCCGATGATTCTGGATCCGAAATAGAATATGTGAGAGCCCAACTACTCCTAAAAGGATGAGAGGAAAAGTTTTTTGACTTCCCAAATCAAAAACCAAGAAGACAGAAATGGTATAGAAGGAAAAGAGAAACAAAAGATTAAAATCTAGACATATGCCATCAGTTCCTAGCAGAACACAATTTCTGATGATGCCAATAGATGCACATGATTGTTTCAAAGACAAAATCACGGGTAGATATCTTTCAAATAACAAGCAAGCTAGATAAAAAAACACCAAGGAAGATGAAAAAGGAAACTCAATCAAAACCTAAGCACCAGGATGATGAATCATCCATGACACAAGTTGAACAAAAGAAAAAATATCAAGAGTTGAAGAAAACTCTAAAGGAGGTGTATATAATTGAAATGGAAACAACCGAGGAAGAGAATAAAGATGGAATGAGTGTTCCATCCCATTACAAAAAATATACTCTCCAAGACCAAAAGATCGTAGTGGAACAACCCGTAAGGGAGCTAAAAAACTGAGGTGAGTCATATGAAGGACCTGAAAATACAAAGAAAGTAGATTTAATCGAACCAGGAGAAGAACCCAGACCTGCCTACATTGCAAACAACTTGACTGAAGAAGAAAAAGATCTTTTGCTAAGCTTACTGAAAGAATACCGAGATATCTTTGCTTGGTCTTATAAAGATCTCATGGGTGTTGATCCAGAAATTTGTCAACATATCATAGCTATGAGAGATGATGCAAAACCAAGTAGACAATGGCCATATACTTATAATGAAACATTTGCCAAAAAGATCAAAGAAGAGATAGAAAAGCTCAAGGAATCCGAATTCATTTATGAAATCGAACACACAGATTGGGTGTCTCCAATTGTGGTGGTACCCAAGAAAAATGGAAAATTAAGAGTATGTGTCAATCTCAAAAAAGTGAATGAAGACACCATTAGAGATAACTACCCTCTTCCAATCACCAAGCATGTTTTAGAACGACTGCAAGAAAAGAATCTTATAGATTTTTAGACAGCTTTTTGGGGTACAATCAACTTTTGGTCGATCCTAAAGATCAGCATAAAACTGCCTTTGCAAGTGAATGGCGTATTTTTGCCTATAAGGTTATGTCTTTTGGGTTAACTAATGCTCCTGCCACATTCCAAAGATTGATGAGCCATGCTTTCAAAGAATATCTTAGAAATTTCTTGGAAGTATATATGGATGATTTGTGTGTATATTCGTCAATCCGTGCTGATCATTTTGAATATCTTAAAAAGGTCTTCGGAAAATGTAAACTTTATAGGATTTACTGAGATCTTGAAAAGTGCACATTTATGGCCAGACAAGGAACAATTCTTGGACATATAGTGTCTTAAAACGGAATAGCGATTGATATGGAGAAAAGTCATGTTATTGCTAAATTGCCAAGACCAACAATAGTCAAAGGGGTTCAGGCTTTCATGGGACATTGTGGATACTATAGACGATTCATTTATATGTATGTTATCTTGATTACACTCTTTGTATGGACTGATGAGTGTGAAGAAACCTTCATGAAGCTTGAGCTAGATCTCACTACAATCCCAATATTAAAAGCACCAGATTGGAATAAGATATTCCATGTACATGTTGATGCTTTCAATTTTGCCATTGGGTGTATGTATTAGCTCAACCAGAGGACATAAATATCAATTTTCTCGTTTCCTATGCTAGTAGAAAGCTGAATGTGACATAAAAAACTATACAACCAGCGAAAGAGAAGGATTAGGGATGATCTATGCCATAAAGAACTATAGACATTACCTATAAGCCAACAAATTCATGTTCTTTGTGGACCACCAAGCTTTATTGTATTTGGTTAACAAGACATGCAACACATGAAGAACATGGTTCATCATTCTTTTGGAATTTAATTTCGTTGTAGTTGCAAAAAAAGACACAACTCACCAAAGAGTAGATCATTTATCAAGGATTGTTTCAGGAGAACCACCAAAAGGAGTAGAATATGATCTATTAGATGCATATTTGTTCTCCGTGGAAATGATACCCCGTTGATCAGAAAACATGGTTTCATTAATGACTATAGCTCAAGTGGATTCTTAAATATCACTTCCTATTACATCAGGATTAATTGAGCAATTGGTTGTGTATCAATTACTAGCTGGGAGGCTATACAAAATAAATCGGGATGAATATTTCTTTTGTGTATTAATCCTGAGGAGAAAACCCAATACCTAAATCAAGCTCACATTACCATAGTAGAACTTCACTTTGCGAAAGACCAAACTATGCAACGGATCCTTTTTGGCCAACCATGAGGAGTGATGTTCACTCATTTGTAAAAGACTGTCTTCAATGCCAAAAACAAACACCCGTACCTCATGTGACATTATTTCAAATTTCATTCGTTCCTAAGTGGAGTAACTATATAGTTACTTACTTATCAAGCAGAACTGAGGATATGAGTAAACGCCACCAAAGAGCTATTGAAACTGAAGCAGGAGACAATGCTCTTATTAGAAACGAATTATATAGGAGTGGAAAGGATCAACATTTGCGTCTCTGTGCAAATGAAGATAAATATATATCCATTCTAGAACAAGCACGTGCTGGATTAGCTGGAGGTCACTTTTCTAGTGAAACCACTTCTAGAGCAATTTTAATGGCAAGTATATGGTGGTCAACACTTTTTACAAATGCTAAAGAATATGTTCCAAAATGTGATGCATGCCACAACGAGCAAAAATGCCAACAAGGGTAGATAGCATGCCATTAAGACCAATGATGGGGGCTAGAGCTTTTGCAAAATGGGGCATAAATTTGGTGGGACCAATACAACCACCTGCTTATAAAACTCAAGCTCAATATATCATTGTAGCTACGGACTATTTGACCAAGTGGACAGAGGCTAAGGCAACTAGGAAGAATGATGCTAGAACCACAATCGCATTCTTATATGAGAAAGTATTCACAAGATATGGACTTTCAATAGAAATTGTCAGTGAATATAGGGGAGCTCATTTCCTCAATGAGGTAATTGAGTATCTACTGAATGAATTTATGGTAATCCATAACAAATCTGCTCCATATCATCCACAAGCGAATGGACAAGCTAAGCACATGAATAAAATTCTTAGCTCGGTATTGACTAAAGTGGTTAGTTCACGATGAACTGATTGGGAAATGAATCTACATGCTGCTCTATGGGCTTATAGAGTTTCATTCAAGACAGATTTACATGCTACACCCTTTAACCTTGTTTATGGTCTTGATGCCATACTACTGATGGAATTTCTATTGCCAACACTAGAGGTAGCTAAAGATCTTGAGTAGACAGGACATGAATTGTCAGAGAGGCTTGAAGATTTAGAAAATCTCATTGAACAAAGGCTAACAGCTGTAGCTCACATCTATGCACAAAAAAAGAAGCAAAGACAGTTTTTTGATTCACATCTAATCACAAAAATCTTCAAAAGAGGGGACCTAGTTTTAGTTTATTCCCTTAAGCAACACATTCCTAAATTCAAGAAAAGGAAAATGGACCGTTTGTCATTGAAGATGTATCTCCAAGTGGAGCAATTGAATTGTCCACTTTAGATGGTGAACCAATGGCTAATTGGATTAGTGGATGCTACTTAACAAAGTACCATTTGCCACTAACCAATGATTTGCTAGAAAAAATACATACAACAAAGTAGAGAAAGATTAAATGATAACAGGTTGTGGATGAAGCTTAAGAGGAAGCTCGACTTCGAGTACTCAAGAGGAAAGCTGCTTTCAGAAATCAACAAGCACATGTTCCCATCAACACTTTGGAACAGGATAAAAGACTATGGGAATCACAAAATGATGCAGTATCAATAGATGATTAATGGTTGGATGGAATTGACCTTCACATCACAGTACAATTGAACAATCATAGCGTAAATGCATTAGTAGAAATCGGCACAAAAATATATGTAGTCAGTTATTCCACTTACAAGAAAGTTACGAATTAGTCTTTAGCATCGAGAATATCTTCTATCAAAGGATGCAACAAAAACCCAACACCGGCATTGGGAGTGGTTAACTTGAATGTGATAGCAAAAGGATTTGCATGCCCTTCTCAATTAATATGCATACCAAATGAAGATATGAATGAGATGATGATTCTTGGAATCTCATGGATGCGGACATACAAGGAAATACCAAATTGAGACACCAATCAACTCAAGCTATCACTTAAGGGAGGACAACTCTTAGTTCCAATTGCACCGAGAAAAGAGGAATGGAAAAGAGGTTGCCCACAAAAGAAACTAGGGAATAATCAATCTACGTCAGCTTCTAGTCAAGAAAATGCTACAAGCAGCATGCAAGGAGTGAGGCAGATTGGATACCAAAAGCACAACTCAAAGACAATCCGTCTCAAATTTGGGTGCCCAAAAACTCATCTACAAAACTTAAGAAAGTTTCACATCTAACAACTCAGAAAAAAACATATTTCAAAAGAGATTCTGCACTAGATGGGTTTGGAAACCAAAGGAGCATTTATCTTCTCCACAAACTGCAAAGCTGATAAATCAGTGGAAAGTTAAATCTCAAAAAACCCCACCACAACAGCTCATCAACCGAAAACTGAAATACGAATGGAGAGTTAAGTCTCAGCAACCGTCATCATTGTTGCTGACAACTCAAGAAATGAGTGTGCCAAAGCATCCAGACGGTACAATCAGGCAAAGAGCACATAAATTACAAAATTTGCTAGTTAGAATACATCAACAAGATACCTCAACCACGGAAACCCTTAGTTAACTACTCAAGACCCAACTCTTGCACCGCATACTGATTTGAATTGCATTGACTTTCAAAGCATGGTAGAGCCAATCACGGTTATGCATAGACACAATTGTTCAACCCATGCACAGAGTGGGCCCGGAGTACTCCATCTAGGAGAGGGGGAAGGACACTTCATTAATTAAGGGCAATGTTTCAAGAGGGAGAAAAAGTTGGATATTAACGTATGGTTTTTGTACAATTACCTAATAATTCCCTTAAAAAACACGAACTAGGAAATTTTAGCTAATAAAATCTCCACAATGAGTGTAAATGTTGTATATACTATAAAAAATTACATCAAAAAATAGTCTTTTTGCTTATTTTCATTAGTTTTTGTTGATATTGGAGCTTAAAAATGGAGAAATCCACCAAAAAGTAATAAAATAGTGTTTTTCAATGGATTTTCTTAATTGTTGATCTATCAATTTTGTTTTTTCAGTGCCTTTTATAATTTTCTTTGATTTTTTAATAAACAAGTCAAAATTAATAATAAATTGCATATGCCATATATTATGCATCTTGGAGTCCATCCTGCAAATAATTTCTCAAAATTATACTCCATCCCATCCGCCACCTCGTCTCTCTTGCAGTCCATCCATGACAAATGGCTGTTGCAGAAGCTCTTGCTACTGTGGGCCTTGCCTAGGGGGCTCTCTGTAAACATAGCTGCAAAAAATCCCTGGCCTCTGTCGACACCAGCTTTAACAGTGGTTGGATCTCTTGCAAGCTTCCTAGCTTCAGAAAAAGAGTCCCTACATTACTTATATGCCCCCATGGAGGCCTCCTCTGCAAATTGTCTATCACTGTGCAACATCTCTTGGAAGATGGCACAACCCTTGAGGACTCTGAGCTGCTGCATACAGTCCATCATTGTGCAACATCTCTTAGAAGATGGCACAACCCTTGAGGACTCTTCGTCTTGACGCCAACCTAGACATCGCGCAATGCCAAAGTCAGCAATTTCGATGCATGATGAGCGCATTAGGACATTGTGGATCTTGATGTTTTTTGTTGCAATGGGCAATGGCATTGTAGCTCCCATGAAGATGATGTTCTCATATAGCTCGAATATCCTCATAGCATATAAGTCCACCCATCTTCCTTTAATTAAAATGTAAGCACACACATGCATTGGCGCTATTGATGCTTTGACTTTTGTGAATAAGGCCTCCAACATAGCATGTAGGATTGCTCCCCATCAAGCAACCTCTATCTCGCCTCTACCAGCCAAGCAATATAGACATGACTATCACACCCAATCTATTGCACATCTGGGTACAATCAAGCATGCCTCTACATTTAAGCACTAGGGAATTGGTTACTCTTAGCCTCTCTTCACTTACCTAGTGTTTGACACCCAGATTGTCATAGCTAAGCCCGCTCACCCACGCCGCACCATGTTCAAGGACTTCCTAACATTTTTGTTTTGGTAACAACAAAAAATTTACAGAAAGATGCCAACTTTGGTTAATGACTTGCTGACTTCTCTATTTTCACAAAAAATTACACAAAGATACCAACCTCAGTTAATGACTTGCTGACTTCTCTATTATGACAAAAACAAATCCTTCACAAAAATGAGCCAAGCTATGTTTCCTAAAGCTTGCTACATGGGTGCTCTCTATTGAATCTACCTATCGTTGCTCACTAGCCAATGCTACCCTTCACCAAACTTCACCTTAGTTTTGAGGATCTTCTCTCTTCCCTCAGCTTTGTCCCCACACTCAAATGGAAGCATGTGACAAAGGAAACCTTCTACCAAATATTCCCATAGCCCTTTACACAACCCTTATATAGCTACGAGTCTGTATCATAGCAGTCATTGCATTCATCGATCCTCCTCTTCCAATTGACAGTGGATCCTGTGATCCAATCCTATCACGTCCTATTTTGGATGAGAGAGAGAGAAATGAAATGAAATGTTGTATTAACGTCTTCAAAAGGCCAAAGTGACCTATGAGACCAAAAAGTTACAATGTGGTGGATCTGATACAAAGTCAGAGTAACAAGATGACAAACTGACAGAATGACCAAATGACAAAATAAAATACTATGGAATCCTAAACTGCTAGGTGTGGATTAAGCAGCTAAATAGGTAGCTGGGATAGCTAGATCATAGGAGATCCATCATTGGTCACTAGTGGATCTCATCAATCTCCTCCATGGTTAGTAGTCTGACCAAGCGTCATGCATGTCAAACCAAAGTGAACCGAATCCTCTAATGCAGTCTTCGTCGATGCTGTGTAGTCCTCCGCAGTCGTGGGTGTTTGGATCTCCCCAGCTCAGTCGCTCGGTCGATCAGTATGCCTCTGGTGTAAAGCGACAAGCTCTGCTGTGGTAGTAACTCCTTCAGGTGTCCAGTGGCAGCTCTAAAGAAGTCTGTGATCTGTCTCTGAGACTGGCTAGCCTCTCCTCTCATCAGGCTCTCTTTGTGTCTGCGCAGCTGGAGCAAAAACAAACCCAGGCATCTCTGATCCTCGTACCGCATGACTCTAGAGAATGGTCCAAAGCCATCTTTGAACAAGCAATGGAAGTGGCCTCGTATCTCGTAGTAGATGGGGCAGTGGCATGTGTAGTGCAACTCTGTCTCAAGCTTGATGTCACACAGAGGGCATGTCCTGGCCTCTGCTGGTACTCCGCTGTATATCCCAGTCTCGATCCACAGTTGGTGTGAAGATGTGCGTATTTGGCCAATAGCACATCATATCCCATGAGACAAGTGGGTGTCCATGTATCTGGGCCTCGCCACAAAACCATCCTCCGTAAGCTGGAGAGAGAGAGAGAGAGAGAGAGAGAGAGAGAGAGAGAGAGAGAGAGAGAGAGAGAGAGAGAGAGAGAGAGAGAGAGAGAGAGAGAGAATGCCTACATGTTCTTGTATGTGAGAGAAAGGGAGTGGATTCAAGCTGCCTAGGAGGGGAGGGTATTAGTGTCATGAGCATCTTTTTCCCTTAGAGAGAGAGAGAGAGAGAGAGAGAGAGAGAGAGAAACAGAGAGAATTCCTACATGTTCTTGTATGTGAGAGAAAGGGAGTGGATTCAAGCTGCCTAGGAGGGGAGGGTATTAGTGTCGTGATCATCTTTTTCCCTCTCTCTTTCTCCCTCTTCGTCTAAGTTTATCATATCTCTATCCAAGCATGTAGGGAGTTGCTCTCCCTTCCCCTTGCGAGTGCGTGAAGGGACACGCTCTCTCTCTCTCTCTCTCTCTCTCTCTCTCTCTCTCTCTCTCTCTCCACACTTGCACACATATGAAGCTTAGGTAGGTCGAATCTTCTCTCTCTCTCTCTCTCTCTCTCTCTCTCTCTCTCTCTCTCTCTCTCTCTCTCTCTCTCAGCACGCACAGAGCTTACGACTTTACTACTGTCCGCAGCCCCTCATGCTACTCCTATACCAAAGCCTTAGCCTCTTAGGTAAGGTAGAGTAGGTGAAATTAATAAGTATCTCACCTTCCATGATGAAGTTTCCATCATTTTCTTTACAAGCCTCTCCCTGTGATGAGTGACTACCATCAACCAATGAACAGTCTCTTTTTCACGATTCAAATTTTTTGTAACTAGTATCCTCTACATGCTTAAACCAATTAAAAAAATGGATTTTTAAGAAATAACCTTCCCTTTTTTATTAGCAAAAAGGGAAGGCATCACTAAGGCCTTACCCCTTTAGGGACAGGCCAAAAAGTAGAAACCTCACCCTAAACAGGAAAAATGGCCAAAACATGCCTAAAATGGGCAAGGTGCAAGTGAAAACCCTAAGCATGCTTGAAAATTGTGCCTTGCAAGTGTATGGATGGCAACCCACAACCAAGGGCTGGTGCAAGTGATATGAGAAAGCCGGAGGAAAAGCACCTAGAAGGTGAAGATAATGCTCTAACAAGGTTTTGCATAATTTTAACTTTATTGAAGAATTCTTTTAGAGGAGGAGGGCATATCTTCTTTTACAAACACTATCTAACAAGCTAATCAAATGAAAGGTGGGTGATGGGATCGATGGATAGGGACTCCTTGTGGGGATCTCGAGGAAGATAGATGATTGAGAAAAAGGTCAATGCATTGACCCACGACCCCCCCCCCCCCCCCCCCCCCCCCCTTTTCGGAGATCCGAACATTCAAACCTGAGACCTCCTCATTGGTAGCCTGACATCCTAACCACGCACCCAAGTGGGGTTTCTTGTCCCCAAGACGAAGCCACTTTCTCATAAAGTGAACTCGAACAGGGGGAAAATAAACACGGACCAAAAAAGTAAACATGGACCACAAAAGTAAACAAAAAAAAATCGAACGATGTCCGAGCTTCGCGGGAATTGTGCTTCACTTCAACGCCATAGATCCCATCGCTGGCACTTTATTCAATTAGAGTGTTAGATAGCTGAGGCCTAGCCATGGCTGTAGTCCTGTTGAACACGAGGTAAATGTGCAAGGCCCAACCTTTTGGAAGACCATAGATTTTCATCCTTCACTACAACCATGAACAACCACATGGGTTTGGATACTAATTCGTTCTCCTCTATAGAATGAAATCAATATGATGATTGGCACACAAGGAAACGCTATGAATTGGAAACATGTAGACTGAATTAATGATGATGCATCTCTCACTACTATGCATTAAAAAAGGTACTAATGATACTTCTTGACGATTTTTGTCAATTTGTCAAAGTTGGTATTACCATCAATGTTATTGTCGAGATATTTTGATGGAAAAACCCATTGTAATAACAATAAAATTCTAGAGGGAAAAAAAACAACACTGTCATGAACTCATTTTGAGCATGTGGTGATATGTGTGTGTGTGTGTGTGTGTGTGTGTGTGTGAGAGAGAGAGAGAGAGAGAGAGAGAGAGAGAGAGAGATCTGCAGATTTGCACTTACCTCCCTCCCCCCTTTCTCTACACTCTCGTTGTTTCTCTCCCTCTCCCAAACAAGCACAAGCAAGAACACACATACATACATAGTAGTGGATCTACACACACAAACATATGTACATATAATTCCACCCACACACACACACACACACACACAAACACACACACACACACACACGAAACATGCTTAAAAACTTAAAATTGACTTTTGTCTATATTTTTGAAGCATTTTTAAAATTATTTCTAGATTTGTATGATAGTCAAGATTTTTTTAAATTTTAGTTTGTTATTGAATTATTTCTTATTGTTTAATTAGTTTTGGTGAAGAATAGACTTACACACAAAAACATGCATAAAAACTATAAAAATGGATATTTCTAGAAGGGCTACAATGTCACTTGCACAGACAGGCAACTAGTTACAACTGCTTTTGGATCCACACTAGATGGACTCTCGCCTGGGAAATGACACATGGCAAAGGTACAAGTGGTGATTGAGTGGGCACCATGGCCAAATCACCACCACAACTTGGAGATAGACTTAGCTAGAATGGGATATTTTGCTATCCGTTGGTGGCTCTTTATGGTGGGCAATGACACGTGGTAGAGATACGGGTGGTGATTGAGTGGGCACCATGGCCAAATCACCACCACAATTTGGAGATAGACTTAGCTAGACTGGGATATTTTGCTATCTGTTGGTGGCTCTTTATGGTGGTATACATGTGTAAACAGTCTTTGTATGATTCATCCTACTTTCTATGGTCTAGCATCTTGAGTCTTGTGCCTTGTGTCCATCACCGCACACATGCACACTCCTTGCACATTGGAGCCTCGACACCCCCATTGGACTTGTGAGTTTTGGGCTTGGAGTTGAGTGTGCTGCTAGCCACAGTCTGTATTGGTTCCATGAGTTAGTTGATCTCCATGGTGTTTTGAGTCTATTGTTGTGTCTTTTGAGTTGTTTGTTCCATTGTTGTGTTGTGTTTTCCTTCTATTGAATATGGCTTCACGCATATTGCACCAAGGAGAACCCACAACAGAGAGCACAACACAAGTTTTCCTGCTATAGGTGCTCTCATTTTTTGCCCTCCCGGTGGGACCTTAAGTGAAGTCTCACTCCACTCCACTAAGCATACATGGTTGAGGAGCTAGGTGATTCAACCCCTTGCTTGGTCTAGTCTGCTTGTTGTGTGGTCCAACTTGATCTAGACCAGCTTTGCCCTCGTCCAACTTGGTCCAATCCATCTTCGCCTCATCCATCTTGGTCTAGCTGGTCTAGTCTCTCTTCCCAATATATAGCAGGAGTCGTCTAGGGGAGTCTAGCCTAGTCTAGTTGGGTATGGTCCAGTGGGTCTAGACTATCCATCAAGTTCAAGGGCCACCGCACCCAGAGCTTGGGTGGGTTTGTTGCTATTGCATGACATATACAAGACAATCTAAAGATCGACAAAGCCCACTATTGAGCCCTCTGAAGTACTACCACAAAAAGCGCCAACCTTTTGTGATGAGTAGAATTCCATCAGCCCCGCTACCCCTACCCTCTCACACATCTATCTCCACTTCCTCAACCAGTTCTTCACCTCCCAGGTCACCTTCCCTAGTACACTTCTCACCAACTGTGCTACAGCAAGCTCTTCAGCAACAACAGGCTCTTGATTGAGAAGGCAGCCATGGAGGAGCTGGCAAGCGTTCTGGCTAAGGTAAACATAAAGTTTTCAACTTTCAAAGGAATATCTGTAGAGAATGCAAATGACAATGTTAGGAGATTTGTATCCCTCTACACGGGTCGTGTTCTCAAAAGAGAAGACACCTACTTCATACTCTTTTTGTCAACCTTGGATGGCTTAGCATGGCCACAGTTTTGTGAAACTTTCAGACCAAGTGACTTTCAAGAGAAGGTTCTAGATGAGTTGGCAAACCTAGTGCTCCAACCAAATGAGACTTTTGCAGAACTCATGACAAGAATAACGTCTCTAGTCATCAAGCTTCGGCAACAACCAAGAGACGTCATGGTTAAGAAGTGGGTGGAGAAGGCTCTCCCCAAGAATTCTTAGCAAAAACTCTAAGAGAGTCTCCGACTTGAAGCCAATATGTAGGAGTTTGTTATTGCTAGAATAGAAGGGGCAAGGAATCTATTCAACGACCCTCCTCATGTAGAGACTACCTCACTCTTGGAAAGTCCATTTGACCCGAGGGAACTTGAAGCACTCAAGTCACGAGACGAGCTCTTCAATAGGAGAACCCTTCTCTCTTGACGAGGAGAAGCCTCCACATCAAGAGGCTTTGGAATAGATCAAGTGGGAGCTAGAAGATCTTACGGCTCAACGTGACTCTAAGATTATGGTTTGGTGTAGCTCATGTCGCTCTCTAGGGAATCCTCCACATGAGTTCCCCCTTCGGGCCTATTGCCACCTCTGTGAAAAATCTAGACATGAAGACAAGGATTGATACTATCTAATGGGATAGCCACAAGTACAATAGAGCCTTGCTCCAACTCTTCAACAAGGGTTAGCATCTAGCATGGTTTCCCCATTTGGATTACAAACTACATGCCACCTTTACTGACTACACCTCCTATCCAAGGTATGCAGAGCACCTTTCCCTCTCAAAGATTTTATCATGCGCATTCTCCCTCAGCCCCTCCTGCTTCCACACCCCTGCCTTCACCTCCATGCAATAGGAGCAAATACCACCTCGTCCTTTGACTCACCCATCCTATCGGCCCAACATTTTGTGCTATAGATGCAAGAAAGTTGAGCATTACCAAAGCAAAAGTCCTTTTTTAGAAGGGTGCCCTCCTTGCCGACATTGCCTTGAGGCTCAAGATCACTACAGTAAGGATTGTCCACCAAAACAACGTACATCTACATCTTCGAGCTCAAGTCAGAGCCAACTTGAATTCACCTTTCCCAAATCAATCTGATAGTAGTTAGCACCATCCCTCGACCGTCACTTTCCAATCCTTTGGTGGTGGTCCCTCATGTCAAGTTCCAACAAGAAAAGGGCCCCACTGGCATCCTCACTCGGGACATAGAGGAGCCCATTGCTATCCTCAATTAGTCCGGGAGGCTAGCCCTTGGTCTTAGCCTTCTAGCAAGTTCCACTCTTCCACCCACTATCTCACTAGTGAATACCCCACTCCGCTTCAATAGTTGACAAGCCATCCCTAGTGCCAAGAAAGGATCTGCATCTTTGCTCTTTGATATTGATGGGGCTTTTTTGGAAGCAATAGCTGACCTACGAAAAATCAAGGTACAAGAGAAAACACTAGTAGAAAAAGAAAATCTTACAACAAAGACTATCTAGAATAACACCTTCCAACAAGTGTTGCTCTATGGCTAGATGAAGGTTTTCAAAGTGACACACTTGTCATTATTCAATCACTTTACCCCGAAGTAGGTCGTAGTGGCAAGTACCTTTTGGTGCAACCATCAGAGTCCTATATGATATCCTACCTCCCCTCACGGATTATAGAAGCCCTCGTCTCACCGTGTCCATCTTGGGATGCCAATTCTTAGGAGTGAGTGGATGTTGGATCTGGAATCAACCTAATGCGTGAGTTCACCATGTTGGCAATAGGTCTCTAGCCTCCTTTGATCACCGGTTTTGACCGCACTAAAGTGCTACATGTTTGGGGCATTAACACCATGTGGCTACATACTCTTGGCTCCTGAATGAAACCCATTTACCTTGAAGGAGGAGGGATGGATACGGTGGTGCAACATAGTTCTTTGTCTTTGGAGTACAACCCTGAATTGGAATAGCCTACTCCACTTGACGAGCTAGAGAAAAACGTGGTGGAGTGGTTGGAAGCTACCAATTCTATGCCTTGTTATGGGGTCTCTATTCAGCCTTTTCCTATAAATATTCTATCTTCCAATGTCTTTACAATTGTTGGCCCTAGTGTAAGGAAACAATTGTTGAGGTCATTGAGGCTGATGACTCAGATGTTACTTCAGTACTACATGTTTGGTGAGCCTATCAACCATAGAGGTGGAAAATAATCTCCTTTGCATGAGTTTTCCCAACCCTCAACCTCTTCTGTGTTTGAGTATCTGTCCAAGTCAAAGCTCACCTCTGTGTTTGATGAACTACACTTTGACGAGCTTCCCCAAGGCTATCTACAAGAAACATATGCATATTTCTATATAGATCAAACACCAGCTCCAATTTGTGATGTCTCTATGCTACAAAAAGAGGCATCCTCTTCACCTATAGAAACATCTTCAACAATACCCTCTCTAGACCCAATTCAAGAAATCAACTTGGGTGACTCTGACAACCCCCAACCCGTGCATGGTTGTGGGATCACCCGATGCCACTACACTAGGTTTCTACAACAATTGAGAAGATGATGGGCGGACAGTCATATTTATTGTGTCCTATGTCTCAGAAGATAAGATTAGCCTCTTCCAAATTGACAAAAGCGTCATGCACTGATGATTTTGAAAGAGATTGCTTGGTACAGCTTCCGGTCATACCAGTGATGGTACAAATGGAAAATCCTCCTGCCTAGAATCTGCATGGGAGGTTTTTTGCAAGGGCTATAGAGGGCATGTTTCTTTCAAATCCAGGAATAGGTCACCTTAAGCTTCATCTGAGATGTCTCTGAATTTTTAAAAGCACTCTACAAGGGTTTAGAAACACCTAAGAAGGTTAGATATCTTCTGCCTACACCATTGGCCCCTACTCTTTCTTCCCTCATCCCTACCCCCTACCCTCACTCCCAACCACCCCTACCCTTGCCCCTACCCCCTCTCCCACACTCTCTCTTCCCTCACCCCTACCCAACTGCTACCCTCACCCCTACGCAATCCCTTACCCCTTGCCCCTACTCTATCTTCTCTCACCCCTACCTCACTCATATCAAACCCCTAGCCTCACCCCTACCCACCACCCACCCACTCACTCCCTCGCCCCCACCCACTCTCTGACTCCGTCTCCCCTACCCACCCTCTCCCATCCCCTCACCCCTATCGACCCCCTTCACCCTACCCCCCTCCCCTACCCACCCCACCCCCTCTCACCCTCGCCCATACCCACCCCCATATCCCTTGGGTTTCCTTGAGATTTTCCTTTCAAATAGCTCCCCAGTTTCTAAGTTTCAAGCTTGCATTTGGCATGATTGCAAAATGGTTTCCATGTTTTGGATCAACTCCGCCATTGTTGGGGTTTTGAGAAAGGGGAGCTGTCGTAGCACAAGTGACATCTCTGGATCTAGGATGGAGGCTAAGGGTTTCTTGGGGTGCATTTTATTGCTTTGGTATATCGTCGATTTGGGCTCATGCTCAAAATTTAGAATTTGGTTTGGACTCATGCTCACAACTTTCAAGCCTTTTCACTACATATCCCCAATCTAAATCTAGAGAAGATTTGTTATCAACATGCATCCTCTTTTCTTACTTGCATCCACTTTTCTTGCTGATCCTATGGTGCGCTCTATGCTAAGAGCTTGGAGGTGTTCCAAGAGCCCGCATGTCTCCTCATTGTAGTGTGACCTCGTTGCTGTATCAAGATAATGTTTCCCTCACAACACGACTATTAACATAGAGCTGCGCCAAGTTTCTCCTCCGCATTCTTCAGTTGCATGTATCAGTCTCTAGTTCTTTATAAATGTATCTTCATGTTTGGCCATGAACAGAAGGTTCTCGAGCATCTTTGGTTTTCCAATGTTTTGCTCATCAAGACAATGAGTGGTCTTGTGGTGGGCAACCTGTATAGCAGGGCTACAATGTCATGTGCACGTGACAGGTAGTCATTAGTTACGATTGGTATTGGGTTCACACTATCTGGAATCTTGCTTGGGCATTGACACATGGTAGAGATATGGGTGGTGATCAAGTGGGCACCGTGGCCAGATCACCACCACCACAGTTTGGAGATAGACTTATCTGGGTTGGGATATCTTTTAATCCATTGGTGGCTCTTTAGGATGGTATATATGTGTAGTTGGTTCTAGTCATCATATGATTCATCTACTTTTTATGGTCTAGCATCTTGAGTCTTGTGTCTTTTATGCATCACCACACACATGCACACTCCCTGCACATTGGAGCCTTGACACCCCCATTGTACCTATGAGTCCTCGGCTTAGATCTGAGTTTGTTGCTAGCCAGTGTTTGTACTACTTCCATGAGTTAGTGGAGTTCCATGGTGTTCTGAGTCTATTGTTGTATCTTTTGAGTTGATGGTTTCATTGTTGTGTTGTGTTTTCTTTCTATTAAAGTGAGGCTTCACACATATTGCACTGAGAAGCACCCACCATAGAGAGCACAACACACTTTTCTTGTTGCAAGTGCTCTTCCAGTTTTTGAAGAATTTGTTAAATTTTTTGTAGATTTGTTTGATAATTAGGGTTTCTAATATCTAGTTTGTTATTTAATTACCTTTTGTTGTTTGATTAATATTGGTTTAGTATACTTCATTTGTAACTAAGATTTTCTTAATTAAGTTTCTTGGTAGGATTTTTATGTACTTTAATCAAGTGGTTTGTTAAAGTAGTTTAATTCTATTAAAGTTTAGAGTGACTTTGTTTAAGATTTATGAGTGAAATATTTATGATTTATTTAATGTTAATTTAAGGTTAGCTTATAGTTTAAGATACTACCATTTAAGTTTTAAGGCTAGTTTAAGGATTGGTGTTTAGTGTAATTTAATTTAAAGTTAATTTAGGGTTTCTAAGATTTAGGACATAGTTTAAGGTTTCTGAGGGTTTAGGGTTTAGTGTTTTAAGGCTTAGAGTTAGTTTAAGATTTAAGAACTTGCGATTTGGTGTAGTTTGTTAAGAATTAATTTAGGGTTTTTAGGATTAGGGACATAGATTAAGGCTTACCATTAGTTTTTAATTTAGGGTTTAGTGCTTTAGGGCTTAGAGTTACTTTAGGTTATAGAGTTAGTTTAGGGTTTAGTGTAATTTAGTTTATGGCTAATTTGGGGGTTTTAGGATTGTTGTGCTAAATTAAGATTTAGAATTAATTTAGAGTTTAATATTAATTTTGGGTTTAGCTTTAGTTCAGGTTTGGGGTATAGCATTTTAGGGTTAGTTTATGGTTTAGGATCTATGGTTTAGTGTAATTTAGTTTAAAGATAGGTTTATGCTTTAGCCTAGGAGGCTCGCACGAGGCGGCTTGAGGCAAGGCAGCCATATCATCTCAAGGATGATCTTGTTAGCGATATGGGGAAAGGGAAGTGTGCGCAAGGGGTTGGGGATACCTTGGGAGGGAGGCCCCTGCAGTGCTGCCCATCTCTATTCCGGAGGACCTTGCCCCCCCCCCCCTTCTCATTTTTGGCTCTTTGGGAGGGAGGGGGAAATTTAGTGGGCAGTGTTGATTTTGTTGGCTTGGTGTGGTGAAGCCCTGGTGTGGCAGGCTCGCACTTTATTGTGGCAACATTGAGTCGCTCTTCGAAAGTGCTCAGCTCCCCTCAAAATCCACCTTGTGGATAATAGACAAAGCTTTTGGGTTCCTCTTGCCGTGGAGGTACTGGATCTTTTTGGTGGATCGGCAGGTACGGTTTGTGGAAGGCTCCATCCCTTGGTGGCATCGATTTGCAATGATGATGGTGCGAGGTTCACCATACAAGACCGCTTCTTCTTTGCTTGTGCTTGGCTCTCATTGCGATCGATGGGCTTGCCTTCAGCCAAGTACGCTTTTGAGGTGATGGCAGCTTTGGACTCTGCCCTTACTATGGCATTATCATTGTCTTTTCCTAGGCTTATCATGTGGAGTGATCTCCTACTTATGGGTTGTTTATGGTTAATCTTCTGTTATGTTTCAAGTTGGGGCTCCTTGTAAAAGATCGAATTTTGTCTTTGTCTATCTACGAGTGATTGGATGCCTTGGCTCGTGTTTAAGCAAGGTTCATCATGAAATTCTTTCTGGTTTTATTAATACTATGTAGCTCGCTTTTGTGAGTTTTGCCCAAAAAAAAAAGGATAGGTTAAGGTTTTTAGGATTTATGGGCTAGATTAGAGTTTAAAATTAGTTTAGAGTTTATGATTAGTTTTGGTTTTAGTTTTAGTTTAGATTTGGGGTTTAGTGTTTTAGAGTTTTCAACCCAATAACTTCACTTGCAATTCTTTGAAGAAACCTAATCCTTCCTACACTTCTATTTCCTTCTACACAAATAGTAACTTTCTTCTTCTTCCCATTGTTGCTTTCCTTCCCTCTCCTTGACCGTTTCGAAATCCACAAAAGAACACATTCTCCCACTTTAAGAAAATATTTTTGATATCTTGTATTCAGAGGATTTCTACATATTTTGACTCATAGAGGTCATATAAGGTCCATTCACCCCTCACAAACGTCTTGGTTTTTTGATATAATAACCAGCTCTCTATTCGAGCATAGAAATACCAAATCTGCATTAAACACCTTATTAAAGAGTTTGAGACTTTAAAGACATTTTGGTAATTCCAAATCAAAATGGATCCCGTTTGCTTGGGAATTTCGTTAATTTGGGACTTAGTGATATGTGGGAGTTTTTTGGTCATGCTATGGTAACCCGGAGGTTGATGCAAATCAATTATAAAATCTTTTATATATGGGTGATGTTTAGAAACACCTTATGAGTTTTGTGGCCGAGGTTCCTTGTGGTTCCAACTCATACTTGCTTAGAAAAGCTAAAACTTAAATGATATGCGAGTCTTCTAGACTCTCCTTAACCTATTGCAAGCCCCAAGATTTAGTCGTATGGTCAAAACTTGGGGCTTTGGTTAGTCTAGAGCCAATCTTCCCAGAACTATGTAATGCATCTCATACGCTTGAGTGGATATACAATTCATGCCAAAGAGAGACATAGAGAGAGAGAGAGAGAGAGAGAGAGAGAGAGAGAGAGAGAGAGAGAGAGAGAGAGAGAGAGAGGATGGTCCACAATAAGTTGGTCTTGTAGCTAATATGCACAATGTGTCCGACTTATGATTTTCCCCGATGGCCCCAAAATTTGGTCACATGGAGAAATATTAATTTGTTGTATGTGAGCTAATCCTAATATTACTCAATACTATTCTACTTTTTAGTGTGTCTATTATCTTTTGTAAGATGCTCATAGAGAGAGAGAGAGAGAGAGAGAGAGAGAGAGAGAGATGTAATATATATATATATATATATATATATATATATATGTATATATATGTAGAGAGAGAGAGAGGGAGATATATATTTACTTCAAGACACAAATCTTGGTATAAAGACAAACACATCTATCTCGATACAAACTTCCCAAAACTTTCTAAGATTTTCAAACCATTAGGAAGGATGTATTATAGCTTTCAAGATACCATGAGAGGGAGAGAGAACCAAAACTAAGTCACTTAGGGAGAGTTGAGAGAAATAGTCACTAAAGTTTTGACCATGTGGGCAAAACAGAGAGAGAGAGAGAGAGAGAGAGAGAGAGAGAGAGAGAGAGAGAGAGCGCAAGCTCACTCACTAAAGGAGAGTGAAGAGAAACATCCTCATTAAAGGTTTGACCAAATGAACAAAACAAGGGCTTGAGGAGAGAGTAAGAGAGGGAGGTACACAAAGCTAATGAGAGTCATAGCGGTTAGAGAGGGAAGATAGTGTGATAAAGGAGAATGAGGAAGCCATCGACAAAGGGGAGAGAGAGAGAAGGAAGGGGGGGGGGGGGGGGGGGGAGGGAGTTGGGGGAGATTGACGAAGACTTTGATGAGGAGAGAGAGAGAGAGAGAGAGAGGAGGAGGGGAGAGAGAGGGGACAAGACAGAGAGAGAGAGGAGTGACATTTAGGAAGAAGTGGACAAGGCCACTTGAAGGGATGAACCACACACACACACACACACACACACACACACACACACACACATGACCAAGTTCATTGGGGGGTATGAGGAAAAACATTGTTAAGTCTAACCATTTGACCATGTGGACAAAATTGAGGGGGGGAGAGAGAGAGAGAGAGAGAGAGAGAGAGAGAGAGAGAGAGAGAGAGAGAGGGACCAAACTCACTTACGAAGAGTGAGGACATGTCTTCCCATAGTTTTCACCATGTTGACAAAACAAATGGCTAGAGAGAGAGAGGGAGAGATAAAGGTAGAGAGAGTTACAAAAAGAATGAAGGAGCCATTGACAAGGGGGGACCAAACTCATTGCCTTAGAGAGTGAATCAAAACATCCACATTCAAGCTCATTGACTTAGGGAATATGAGGAAAAACACCATTAAGTCTAACCATTTGACTATGTGGACAAAATTGAGGCGCAGAGAGAGAGAGAGAGAGAGAGAGAGAGAGAGAGAGAGAGAGAGAGAGAGTTATACAAAGAATGAGGGAGCCATTGACAAGGGGGGACCAAACTCAGTGCAAAACATCCACATTGAAGATTTCACAAAGTGGACAAAGTAGAGCGTTGGAGAGAGAGAGAGAGAGAGAGAGAGAGAGAGAGAGAGAGAGAGAGAGAGAGGACCAAGCTCATTAACTTAGCGAGGATGAGGAGAAGCATCCTCACTTAAATTTTGACCATGTGGACAAAAATCAGGGATTAAGAGGGAGATATATAGATAGATAAATAGAGAGAAAGAATCACAGGAAGAATGACAGCCATTGGCAAGGGAAGAAGCAAGAGAGTCAAAACATCCACACTAAATATTTAGCTATGTAGATAGAATAGGTTCGGAGAGAGAGAGAGAGAGAGAGAGAGAGAGAGAGAGAGAGAGAGAGAGAGAGAGAGAGAGAGAGAGAGAGGAACCAAACTCACTGGCTTAGGGTGTGAGTGAAAACATCCACACTAAAGATTTGACCACGTGGACAAAACAAAGGATTGAAGGAGGATAAAAGGGGGGAGAGAGAGAGAGAGAGAGAGAGAGAGAGAGAGAGAGAGAGAGAGAGAGAGAGAGAGAGAGACGGGGAGAGAGTCCAAGGTCACTAACTTAGAGAGAGTGAAGAGAAGCATTCTCATTAATGTTTTGATGTTGTAGACAAAATTGAGAGAGAGAGAGAGAGAGAGAGAGAGAGAGAGAGAGAGAGAGAGAGAGAGAGAGGATAAAACTCATTCTCTTAGAGAAAGTGAGGGAAGTTATCCTCATAAAAAATTGACCAGATGGACAAAAGTGAGGGGGGGAGAGAGAGGGGGGGGGGGGGCATAAATCTCACTTGTTTAGAGAAAGCGAGGGGAATTATCCTCACAAAAATTCGAGTAGGAGGACAAGATCGAGGGTTTGCGGGGGGGGGGGGGGGGGGGGGGGGGCATAAATCTCACTTGCTTAGAGAAAGCGAGGGGAATTATCCTCACAAAAATTTGACTAGGAGGACAAGATCGAGGGTTTGCGGGGGGGAGAGAGAGAGAGAGAGAGAGAGAGAGAGAGAGAGAGAGAGAGAGAGAGAGAGAGAGAGAGAGAGAGAGAGAGAGAGAGAGAGAGAGAGAGAGAGAGAGAGAGAGATAGATTTTATTATTGTCCTCGGAGGTCAAATATGACCTATGGGACCAAAGTTACATGTGATGTAGTATGTGTATGGCTGATGAGTGACTCTCGATGCTCCAAAATTGTAGTGATGAGAGTCGCAATGGAGAGCCCACACTTTGGCTGGGAGAGGAAAGTGTGTAGGTCTAAGTTATGGCTGAAAATGTGAGAGAAGCAAGTTCGGATGTGATCAAAAGCTGAGCACTCTAGTAGTGTGTGGTACTCAGACTCTCGAACTTGCAGTGAGCATAATGTGCACAATCGATTTGACTCTTCTCCATTGCCCCAACGCCCTATCTCGCATCGAAGGAAATGGGAGCTAAGCCGAATTGCTGCGATAGTGCGTATCGTGGACAAGGGAATAGGCTCAAGCATGTAAGTTTGAGTACGGTTTCCTCTCTCAGCGAAGAACATGGTTTTGTAGTTGGGGGCAATATAGGTGGTGTAATGTATGAAGCGTGACCCACCGGATTTCTCCCAAGCCGTAATACATTGGCGTTGTAGAAAAGCTTCATTCACTTGAGAGTCAATTGAAGCATCATGTAGCAAGTGTAATGCATCCCATCTCCCAAACCACTTCTTTATGTCTTGCATCCATCCCGTGCTCAAGATCTTGCTTTTATGCGTCTTTTGAACTTTTTTGCTTGCTTCCCATGCAATTGTAGGAAGTCGATGTGAGGGGTTTTGACGCATCTTTATCATGTACTCCACAACCCTTTCCATGCCCATAACCTCAATTGGAAGAGATCCCGACTCAAGAAGTAGGAGCGTATATGGTGTTTGTGTCTTAACTTGGAGAAAGTTTGTAAGAAAACGCTTTTGAACATTCTCAAACTCTTTCCAAGTAGACTTTGAGATGCTCCCGCCCCACACTTCAACTCCATAAAGAAGAACCGGTGTCACCAATGCATCAAAAAGATACTTCTTGAGAACCCAACACTTGATGTTTCCCGCATTACACATGTTCTCAAATGCATAATATGCTCTCTTTCCCGCTTCCAAACGACGCATAGCACATTCATGCTACTTGTGATTGGATGGAACCTCAAGGCCAAGGTACTTAAAGCTCTCAACAACTTCAAGTGTCTCGTTGTTGTACACAATGCATGGCTTCTCCTTATGGTTGGTTTTCACAAGCATAACCTTTGTTTTGGATTCATTTACAATCAGCCCACTATGCAAGCAAAAGTTCTCAAGGACAACCATAAGCTTTTGTGCATCTTCTAAAGTGTGTGCTAGAAGCACTACATCATCCGCATACAACAAAAGCATGATTACCGCATTGCAAATACTGACCTCTTCAATGCCTTCTTCTTGCATAAAGTCAAGTACCATTTGTTCCAATTGATCAATGCATAGACCAAAGAGAGTTGGTGACAATGGACATCCTTGTTTAACCTCAATAGTGCTTACAAAAATTTCTGAAATTTCTCTTCCCATGCGCAATTGACAAATCACCTTCTCATAGATTCGAGAAACCGCAAGCATAAACTCACTTGGCACTTGGAGTTCTTCCATCCTTCTCCACAAATTGTTACGTGGAATCATATCAAAGGCTTTCTTAAAGTCCACAAAACAACAATACAATCGCTTGCCTTTCAACCGACTTTCCTCCATGAGAACACGAAGAGTGACAAGATGATCAATGGTGCTATGGCATCGACGAAAACCCGCTTGTCCCTTTGCACGCTTGTCATTCTCTTCAGCCCAATCACTCAATTTCATCTCCATTATGCACCCAAACAACTTTGCCATAAGAGACCCAATCATTATAGTCCGGTAGTTGCTTACATTCTTTACATCCCCTCCTTTATGCAAAGGCTTAACCCAATTAGTACTCCAATTAGTACTCCAATCATAAGGCATACCATGTTGAAGTGCAAGGTTGAACATATCACACATCCACTCATGGGTAAAATCTCCCGTCCATTTGATCATCTCCGGTTTGATACCTTGAAGATCTCCCGCTTTGCGAGTGGCCAACTTTTCAAGCCCACCGCATACATCCTCAATAGTAAAAAAAGACGGCATACATGGGAGTGAACCATAAAATGGCATTTTTTCAGTATTTTCTTGCTCATATAATTGCCTACAATGTGTGTACATATCCACTAGACTCAAGTTACCAAAATTCTCAACCCGCTTGCCTCTCAAGTTTCTCCAAAATCTTCCACATGCATGTGCCTTTTCTTGGACTTGAAATTCTTGTTGCTTTACTTCCCATCTTCTTCTCTTCTTTTGAATCAATGCCTTGTATGTATGCAAATGACTTTGATAGTTGTCTTTGTCCATAGTTGAATCAAGCTTTATCAAGGACTTTCGAGCATCTTCACATTCTTTATCAAACCACCTTTTGCGTGATCTATCTTTGTTGATACCATGGAGATGCTTTATGGCAAAGCATTCTTCCGCACAAGAATAAATAGCTTTCTTGAAAGCTTCCCATTTAGTTTCCAATGGTGCATCACATTGAAGCTTTGTCATCCATAATTTTTGCTCAACCATTTCAATGTACATTGGTGCCCGTTTGAAATCCATACATAGTGATAACTTCTCTTTCCTTTGGCTGAGATTATTATGCTTAGTTGCTTCTCCACATGAAAGGTCAATACATAAGGTGCGATGGTCGGATTCCGGGGTCCATTGACCAAACATAAAACTCTTTATGCGATAAATGATGGCTTCAGAGAGTAGCATATAGTCAATCACACTATCCCCATTATGTCTTCTACATGTAAATCCATTGGTTCCACTCCACAAAGATACACCATTGGCAATGAGCATACCCGTGCTATTACACATGTGTAAAAGTAACTTTCCATAGTGATCCGGCTCTTTCTCATCCATTGAAGTACGATCATACAAGTGAACTTCCTCCAACTCCTTTGAAATGTATAGCATATCAAATTGTTGAGTATCATGTTGCAATGTTTTTGTGCGAGCATTCATATCCCCAAATACAATAACATCACCTTCACCTTTGAAATAAGCAATGTCCTCTTCCAAATCAGAAAATGGTTGATCTCTATCCATGCAAGCATAAAAGGGAGAATCATGATGAGGAATGTAGCAACCGGCTACAAAAATGGGTGCTCTTTTTGGTGTCATAATTTTCAGCCATACATAACGTTTGTACTTGTCATCTTTCACGAGAGAGAGAGAGAGAGAGAGAGAGAGAGAGAGAGAGAGAGAGAGAGAGAGAGAGAGAGAGAGAGAGAGAGAGAGAGAGAGAGAGAGAGAGAGAGATACACACACACATTCATATATATACGCAAACATATGTTTTTGATACAATAATATATATATAGATAGATATTTTAAAAAATTAATTTTTTACAGACATGTGTATTAAATATACATATACATATATGTATATATAGCTATCTGTATATATAGACATGCTCACACTAGCTCATATGAATATATAGCTATACATATATCACACTAGCGCATATCTATATATAGCTATATGTATATATTATTGTAATGCTCACACTAGCTCATATACATACACACACACATACACACACATACATACGTAGTACACAAACACACAAGTATATATATTATACATAATAATAATAGTATGGATGAATGTTTTTCTAATATATGTGCTACATGTAAATTCTTGCAAACAGATACAACTCATCGAACTTAGAGTCTAGGATCCACTGTTGAAGGACATTTATGTTACGCGAGAGAGAGAGAGAGAGAGAGAGAGAGAGAGAGAGAGAGAGAGAGAGAGAGGGGGGGGGGGGGGGGGGGGGGGGGAGAGGCCAAGGTCACTAACTTAGAGAGAGTGAGGAGAAGCATTCTCATTAATGTTTTGACGTTGTAGACAAAATTGAGAGAGAGAGAGAGAGAGAGAGAGAGAGAGGATAAAACTCACTCTTTTAGAGAAAGTGAGGGAAATTATCCTCATTAAAATTTGACAAGGTGGACAAAAGTGAGTGTGTGTGTGTGTGTGTGTGTGTGTGAGTGAGAGAGAGAGAGAGAGAGAGAGAGAGAGAGAGAGAGAGAGAGAGAGAGAGAGAGAGAGAGAGAGAGAGAGAGAGAGAGAGAGAGAGAGAGAGAGAGAGAGATACACACATAGACATTCATATATATACGCAACATATGTTTTTGATACAATAATACATATATAGATAGATATTAAAAAAAAATTAATGTTTTTACAGACATGTGTATTATAATATACATATACATATATGTATATATAGCTATCTGTATATATAGACATGCTCACACTAGCTCATATGAATATATAGTTATACATATATACACTAGCGCATATGTATATATAGCTATATGTATATATTATTGTAATGCTCACACTAGCTCATACACACACACACACACACACACACACACACACACACACACACACACACACACACACATGTATATACACACATATGTACGTAGTACACAAACACACAAGTATATACATTATACATAATAATAATAGTACAGATGAATGTTTTTCAGATATATGTGCTACATGTAAATTCTTGCAAACGGATACAGCTCATCGAACTTAGAGTCTAGGATCCACTATTCAAGGACATTTATGTTACCCGTGTTTGTCTTCATTTCAACTTTTGTAGTATTAGTTTGATTGTACAACCTTTTCAAGGCAAGGTTGTTATAGTGTTGGACATCTGATTTGTGAGTACATATTATTGTAGTAGAGTTGTTGATGTAGTCATGTACATGCGCTTCATCTATAATACATGCACCCAAGATACTCTTTGTGTGGAAAAAAGAATTAGCTTCTGCTTCCGCTCTTTGACTATTCTTTTGATCCTGGTTGGCAACGTAGGCACCTGCATGATTGACTACTTGACTTCTACTACAATGTTGTTGCATCTCCTTGGAGCTATACACATTTACCAACTCCCGTGGACACCATATTCTGCACTGAATTGTTCATGAGAGATGTTTCTATTTGTCTATGGATCGTTTCAAAATGCTTGCCTCATCAAATTTTCAGATAGGCTATCAACAAAGCTGGATGAGGAGTGCGATTGAAGCCAACGGCTCATCAGACCATGACTTGCACACATGGTGATGGCGGCTTGGAGGGTTGCTGTAAAGACCCTAGATTTGCAAGGCTAGAAAAAAATCGAGGTCCAGTGTATTTTAGCCGGTTGAAATTGTAAAATCCTGGTTAGATTTTGAGCTTTCCTTTAAGAAAATTGGGGGTTTTACACAGGTTTTTAGTGTAATTACCGGCAAAAGCTTCAAATTTTAACCTAAAAACCGAGAGAATTTCAAGTTTTCCCTTATTTTTACCGGTAAGGAAAAATGTATTTTTCTAGCCCTACAAGTCTAGGGTCTTTCACCATTAATCTTGATTCTTCAGGCTGAAGACTTTGACGTCCTCACGCTTAACACTTGTAGCTAGAAAAAACCCAGGTCCAATGTATTGGCCAAAATTTTAAAATCCCGATGAGATTTTAAGCTTGCCTTTAAGAAAACTGACAAATTTACACAAGTTTTCGTGTGATTATCGGCAAAAGATTCAAATTTTGATCTAAAAACTGGGAGAATTTAAAGTTTCTTATTTTGATCGGTTAGGGAAAATGTATTTTACTCACATCGCCCTGCATCTCGTACCTGGAGCCAATCGACTTTGAAATTGGTAGCCCGCGACATAGTGACCTCTCCCCCCCTCTCTCTCTACAGTTTTGCCATGGCCGACCCGGCGGACAGGGTTGGCCGCGTGCAGGGGTGGTACGACAACTATGGGCAGTCGACGCTACTAGCAACAAGCAAATCGCTAGGCAGCACGAGGCTGCATACAATTCGGCTCTCTGTTCTCTCTCTCTCTCTATAGTTTGGTCAAACTGCAATTCTGCCAGCTCTCATTGGTTGGCAAAAGGTGGATCTACATGCACAAAACCTAAGTCGATGAACTAGGTCTGAATTTGTTTGGTGTGTTAACATGTACAACACCTAGGTCAAGTACCTAGGTTTGAATTGGTTAAGATTCGTCCACATGGAAAAATCTTGTATTGGGGCCGAGAAAGCAAAGAATTACACCTATACCAAAATCTATGTGGCACTCTTTTGTTTCTTTCTCTTCTCTCTTTCTCTCTAGTACTCCCCAGTAGTCAATGACCAAGTACTATTGTTTGCCTTTGTCTATATAAGATATTGAGACTTCAAGATACACATATCACTCCATATAGGTTCTAGAGGCCTCAATTGTATCCCGCTCTCTCTCTCTCTCTCTCTCTCTCTCTCTCTCTCTCTCTCCCCTTTCCCTCCATTTTTGATTACCTTGAAACAAATTTAGTGAGAGTGGTTCCTACTCACTCTCCTTAGATGAGTGAGTTTAGCCTTCTCTCTTTTTCTTTCCTTGTCTCCCTATGATGTATTCCTTGTACTACTTGGCTTGCTTTTCCCCCCCAAGACAATCTCTCCCCCATCCCCCCACACCCCCTCTCCCTCTATACTAGATAGAGGGACACGAACATGCTTCATACCTCACGCGTAGCTATTGACCAGCTCAAGGTAGCATCACATAGGGTATGGATCGAGAAAGGATGAGTTGATGATACTCCCAGCAAAAAGAGATTTTGTAAGCTATGCAAAGAGGAGGTTGAGTGCTAGGAGCACTTTTCTACCTATGAGAACATACAAGGTAGATTGTAGACGTTGTATAGAGGTAGTCTACTCTCCAAGAGATCATGGATTCTAAACATCACATAAGTTGGGTCACTTCTCACTTGAGATATATTCACAGAGACATCTTATTGTAGCTTTGGAGGTGGCAAACCAAGATGATGATAGTCACAACTCATAGACTTGTTTTAGAGGACCATGTTCCCTCTCTTTCTAACTATGGAGGTGGCACAGCTAGGATGAGGATAGTCACAACTCAAAGATTGTTTTCAGAGGACCATCCACCTCTCTATCTTTCTTTTTTGTGTTCACTCCCTTAATGAGTGAGCTTGGTCCTGTGTGTGTGTGTGTGCGTGTGTTAGCAGCAAGCTAACACAGATACCATTTTTTGGAATTTTCATTGTAAAACACTTATTATTTTGATAAATCGGGAATATTTGTAACTCCTATTTTCTCGGATAAACTCTGTAATTAATGAGCCAAGGCTACAAGCTTTTAGATTGTATCAACCTGTCATTACCCATCTTTGGTAGAACTCCCAGATTATTAGTTTTGACCACCAAAAACCTTGGCTAAGGTATAAAAGCCAATTTTTGTAAGTTACTGTTAAGTTTTTGGATAATGAAATACACAGTGTGAGCTAATAGCGCTCACTCCTCTCCTTCTTGCGCTTCCTACTTCCTCCCCGATTGTCACATTGAAGTCGCGTTTGTTGCATTGCAACCGCAGGTAAGAGCTCTACGCATTCACGTAAACACATCACAGTATTTCATAGCTTTCGGCATCGTCGACGTGCGGTCTAATTTCATCATAACTAGAAATTTACACTTTCAAATAAAATACTAAGCATAGGTGGGATATTGGGGCATCATTGCTAAGCATTTAGATGCATTCTAGGTTGAAAACGATTAGGTCAAAAATCCACTGCTGTTAATAATCGCGATTTTGGAACTTGACCTAAAGTGGGGTCTGAGACCATAAGCATGTGTGCTTAGGTCTTATAAACATGTCCTAGAAGTTTTGTTATGTTTGGATGTCATCTGATGCTGTAACGGATGTGATTTGTTTGTCGATGAGCGATTGGCATTTGGTGCTTTCAGTCACTTGAGTGTAGCTTGAGTTAGATGCGAGTTGTTAGTTGTTTTCCGAGAGATTGACAACCTCTTGTAGCCTCTATGCACTAGTCGAGTCAACTTCATCCCATGGATTGAAAATTTAATCGTGGTTCTCGTTAATACTGCAATAAAATAGGATGGTGAGGTTAAACATGCGTCCCACATTTGGCGCCGCTAACGGGGATCGAAGAGACCTAAACTAGGGAAAAATATGAGCGTCTTGTGAAGTTATCCTTTAACTTCCTCTAGGATCTCTTAGAGAATCAAAATTTTCTTTTAGAAACTGCATAGCCTAAGATTGTCATCTTTTGCTGTGTAGAGGTAGCTTGGAAGTAAGCGTACTTGATAAATGCCTTTAGGATTGTAGGATTGTAGAAATAGATTAGGATTTTGAAGATGATTGGTAGACGAAACAAGTCTTAATATCAATGCTCAGAAAACCATAAAAGACAAGAAAACGAGTGTTTGTGGGCACTTTCCACAACCCCATTGCATGAGAATCTAGGAGTAGGGTAAGTAGGATCCGAGGTGGATTTCAGAACATTGCTCTCTCTGAAAGAATCATTGTGAGTTGTTATTGGAAGTTGCAGAATTTCATGTCTATGGCTAGAAATAACACGAAAAGACTCGAAACCACTCATCCAATTGGAGAGTAAGCATAAAAGTTGTCTGAACCAGTTGGTAAGCTCAAGGACACTTCGAGGTAAAAATTTCAAGAGTTGGCCAAAACTCAGATTATTTACTTTTTTTGACATTTTAGGCCAAAGTAAGTTTTGACTTGATTCATAGGCTTAAATTAGCTCATAAAAAGACTGTCCATTGAAAAATTACAAAAATTGGTTCATTTCAAGCCTGAAGTTAATAATCGCGATTATTAACTTTTAGATCAGATTTGACCAAGGTTCATATCATCGACTCATTGCATGTGTACAAACAACTTTTGTAAAGGCACAAAAGATTTGGATCACCAAACTGACAAAAAATTGGGTAAAAACTAAAGTTTGTACTGACTTTCGGAATCTTGAGTGTAAATTGGAGAAAATTTTATCCAAACTTGTTGAAATTTGATTCATAGGCTTATACTGATGTGATAAATACGTGTACATGCTTAGTTGACCAAAAATATACAAAAAGTTGCCAATTGTAAATAATCACGATTATTTACATCTGTCCCATTTTTTAACTTTTTTGACCAAGTCAGTATACCACTAGTTTTACTATGTTGTAATAAGCCCACAAACCAAATTTGGTAAGATTTGGATCACTCGATTGAAAATTGTGACCAAATTTTCAAAGTTAGTTTGCGACATAAAATTGATCACCATTTGACCAAAACTTGTCCAAACTTGATGAAACTTGGCTAGGGCCCATTACTTGAGGTGCTTAATAGATCTGTGTCAAAGTTGGGATAAATTTGCAAAAATTTAGCTCGAGTAAATAATCGCGATTATTTACATCTGCTTCAAAATTTGAAAATTTTGCAAATTTGAGTATACCACAAGGTCAAGCATATCAAGTAGACCCCACAAATCAATTTTGGTGAAATTTGGATCACAAAAGTGAGACTTAAGCCAAATTCTTGAAATCAGAGTTTGCGGACACAAAACAATTGATAAACTTGCTCAAATTTGAGTATACCACAAGGTCAAGCATATCAAGTAGACCCCACAAATCAATTTTGGTAAAATTTGGATCACAAAATTGAGAATTAAGCCATATTCTTGAAATCAGAGTCTGCAGACACAAAACAGTTGATAAACTTGCTCAGATTTTGTCCAAATTTGTTGAAACTTGTCCAGGGACTTTAACAGCTTGTATACTTGCCAAACCAAGCCAAAAAAGTGTAAAAGACTAGCAAAAGTAAATAATTATGATTATTTACTTCTGCTAGTTAGGGACACCAGTTTTGACTTTTGAACTTGTAAAGTGTTAGACCATCATAATACAAAGCCACCAGGCAATTTTGGGTTCAATCGGATCCAAATTGGTACATGTTCACTTAGTTTCCAGGTTGCAGATTAATCCTTTGATTTTGTGCTAAAGTCGAATCTGAAAGTCAATTGCTGACACCCATAGCTCGATTTGAAGTGATACACATAGACCAATCACGACAGTTAGCAAAAACTCTATTGTCTTTATAGAAGAATAGCTAACTTGATCAAATTTGTACAGGAATCAGGTTGCAGACGAGGAATCGGCAATTCAGCAGAGGTTGCAATCAAGTCAAGTGGAAATTGACGGCAAGTCAATCCAAAGGTAAGTACTCTATCCAGGGCTTCACCAGTCTTTATGAACCTTAGATCTGGTCATGTACTAGGAAATTAGGGCATACACGGAGAAACCTCCAGTAGAGTGTCCACCGAAGACAACGTGAATCAAGGCAATTCCTTGCACACAATTCTTGAAGAAGTCTCAGACACTTTTCAGATTCAACATCTGAAATGTCTTCTTACTTGACTCACTCAGAAACCGGAAGGACAATGCGCTATAAGCATATACTCTCTTTTTATAAGACTAACCGCCATGGAGCCCAGGTTTACTTTGACCCTAACAAGGAGTATGTTGTTCGCATTGATGACCATGGTATTGAGTTCAAAGAAGATTAGGGCAAACAAACAAGGAAAAATGTACATGGATAGAAACGGAACTCAGTATGTACAAGTCGAAAACCCTGACGTGATAGACAAATGGGGGTTAGAAGTAAACATCATAATCCCAGATATGTCAGCGAAAGAAGGACCACCAACTTTAGAATTCGAGGGATACGATCAAGTAGATTTGAAGCCTTTGAAACGGCTTAGTACGGATAATCCTAGGATCGGGGTCTATTGTTGGGAGGATAGAAACATAAAAGATCTTCTGTGGACTTTGGATGCCAATTCAGGACAACTAATGACCATGAAGATCATCTATATCTTCAAGATCAAAGATAAGGGATCAGCAAACCTACCAACCTACCTATTTAGGGATTGTTATAACAACAACTTTGTTATGATGACTCCCGAGGAGGTAGAACAAACCAAATACCAAGGGTATTCCATAAGAGATTGGATATTGGGCCAAGGACCAGAAACCATTCCAAGAGATGAACACCATGAGAGATCATCTGAGAGTAATATTAAGAAACCAAAAACCACCTCATCACGTAGAAAACTGGGTGACACTAAGGCCAGTCCAAGGCTACATGAGTCACTATTTCCAACAGAATGGTTTGAAGGACTCAGAACAGGACCAACTGCCAGGAGACCGGGAGTTGAACCAAACAAACGCGTCAAACCAGCTAACTTTCAGAAATGGGTCAAAAAATATAGTGGATCAGGGAATCCATACGACCACTTAGCAAGCTTTAAGAAAATGCTAAGAGCAGAATGTATATTCGATTTCCATACTCAATTCAAGGGGTTTGGAATGACATTGAAAGGAACAACATTGACATGGTTCCAAAACATTTCACCAAGGTCAATCATGGACTTGAACACATAGCTCAAGGATTTGTAGTTGCTTGTTCCAAAACGGGGATCAAACGTAATACGGTAGCTCAAATCTACAGCTTTAAACAGAAACATGGTGAGTGTGTTAGGGAATGTACAACTCGAATGAAACAATACGTTGCTAGATGCCCAGGGCTAGAGATACCTGCAGAAGAACGACTTGTATCTTTGTTTCTAGAGGGACTGCTAAACAAAGAACTTCATGCTATACTCTATAGTAAAAAGCATACAACTCTAGAAGAGTGTGTGTCAGATGCTATTGACTTAGGAGACAACTGTGATATTTTTAATGAAGAAGATGTCCCTAAGGATAACCAAAGCGAGAAAACAATTTCCACTAAACCAATACAAGTGGGAACGGCTGTTACAACACCACTTTCAGCCATAGAAGATATGCTCAAAAGGATGAAGGACATGATGAACAACATGCAAAAAGCACCTACGAGGAGACCAGGACAAGGGATACCTCAATAGGGAAAACCAATTAGGCCACAAAAATGGTGTGCAATTGAGGGTAAATGGACCAACCATGAGACCCACGAGTGCTACTTCTGGCCAAAGTATGATGGGAATGTTCCGTACGTGCCTATGAGGCCACAAGGACAACCCATGTACATATATAAGCCTAATATGGTCCAAGCTCAAAGACCACCAATGGGTATGGAAAGACCTCAACCTGTGTTGGGTCAACAACCTCCATACCCAGGACATAATGCAGTGCCTGTAAAGTACATGCACTCTGAAGGAGTCATAGATGAACAAGCATTAGTGCTTGTTACACCCTATGCGGATCCTAGTCCATCTACAGTAATTGTAGAAGGAGATTGGTATAATTCACATCCACCACCAATGGAAGAAACCGTGACTTATGCTCCACCAAAGCTGGCACCAATGTATTATGTAGTTAATCAAGGTGTCAGACCTCCCATGGTAAGACCCATGATAAATCCAAGAACGAAAAACTGTCACAACTGTGGTGCAGATGATCATTGGAAAAATGAATGTCCAAAGCCTGACAAAAACCTCAAGCTAGTTGAAGCCTATTGCATACAATGTTGCAAAAAGGGAGGACACTTTTCGAAAGATTGTCCTAAAAATCCTTTAAACAAGGGTAAAACAGTAGTAAACGTAGTCCAAGTGATACCTAGTAGCTCATCAGAGAGTGAATTGATTGTTCCAATCAAGGTAATCACTAGAGCACAGGCTAAGAAAAAGAAACACAACTCCTCTGATGATTCAGAGAATACGAAAGTTTCCTCTCAAAGGATCAAAAGAAGCAGAAGCAAAAGATATGAGATGAGAAAACAAAAACAATGGATTGAAATCAAGGAGAAAGCAAAAAAAGCTATTCTAGGAAAAGATGAAAGAAACTGGAAGTGAAATCAAAGAAACAACCGTGAAATTTGGAGGATCCATTTTGCTTGATAAAATTTTTGAGCCTATTAATGCGGCCTTGGAAGCCTACCAAGCAGGACTTAAAGCAGGTCAAAACATGGAAAACAAATGAAAAAACTATTCTTCTCCAGATATGGAAGCAGCTAAGCTGGAAGCTTATCAAAATTTGGTAAGAATCACGCAAGAAATGCTAGAAAAACAAAAACCCAAGCTTGAAAGTATCACAAAACCGGAAGAGCTTGTGATAAGAGACACCAAAGAAAAACCCGATGTGGTGGTAGAACCCCACCTTGAAACAAAAGAACCAGAACTTATAGTGCCGGACAACGAAGATGCCTTAGACGGAATTCCATTCGTAGAGGAAGACTGGCCAGAACACTTATGGGAAAAATTTAGAGAGATCAATGATGGGAGCCTAAATCTAAAGGCAGCTCCTATAGACGAAGTTTGGTTGGATAACCTACCTTCTAATATGAATATGGATGTACAATCCTTGTATGGGGATTACGGATCTGAAGCTTCAGGAATGTCGAAACCATTGACCTTGAAAACATTACCCTCTTACTTGGGAGATAATGAAGATGAATCCATCATTTGTAAGACCACTCAAGTAAAAAGAGATGAACAGATCTTAGAAGTAGACAACATTCATTCAATCATGTCTACACCCATCCAATGCACTCTTACCTTGGAAGAACTGTTAAAACTTAAACCATATTTATGGAATGATCTACAGAAAACCCTAGAAAAGGTGGGGATAACGGGGCTAATTTCAAAAAAATTAAAATTTTTGAAAAAAAAATGGACAACAAAGAGATTCGATCTGTTCCAATGAACAGAGTTGGAGAATATTACGAAGGGGAAGAAGGAAACACCACCCTTCCAGTGAAACATAATGACATTGAAACCATGGAAGTACTGGATAGTGGAGCAAGTATAGCCTTAGCCACGAAAGCAGTATGGGAATCTTGGGGACAACCAGCCATTAGACAAACTCGAATGAAATTGCAATTGGCTGACGGACACATTGAGAGACCAGTAGGGCTACTTGAAAAAGTGATAGTCAATTCTTGTGGAATTGAATATCAACACACTTTTGCCATAGTAGACTTTGGGAAAAAACTCAATTATGAAATCATATTGGGAAGACCTTTCATGCGACAGGTACAACTTATCCAAGATTGGGACAACAATTATATGTACTTGAAGCAAGTGGGATCTATAAAAAGAGTAAATCTAAAAGATCACACTTGTAGAGATGTCTTGAAAACACCCATACAAGAGTTTGATTCAGTCTCTTCGGCTGAAACTAAGCTTCCATCTTGGTTAAACAAAGACACTCCTATTTGGATGTGTGGAGCTTCAGAGAATGGGAGTTTAAAACGAGAAGAATATATTCTAGAAAGGGATTGCACAGACGAACCCTATGTACCTGAACCCTTTCCAGAGCGTTTGTTTGATCCATTCGAGTGGACTCAAATTTTAGTAACAATGTATGTATGTGTGAATACGTCTATGCCTACTCTATTTTGCAATGAGGATGGCTACGACATAATTACTATCCAAATGATTTCAACCCTCAACATTGAAGATGAAGATGAGGAACCCAAGGACTTGATGAAAGCTTAACAAATCTTTTCAGACCTCTACTATGATGCAACAAATGAGTTAGATGAACACTCAGCTACCCCAAAAGATTCGGGGTCAGAAAATGAACATTTGAGGGCTAAGCTACTCTTGAAAGGAGGGGAGGAAAAGTTTTTGACTTTCCTAACCAGAAATCAAGAAGACAAAAATGGTATAGGCGAAAAAGAGACACCAGAAACGTGAAAACACGACCTATGCCATCAATCTCTAGTAGAACACAATTCTTGATGCAGATAGATGCAAATGATTGCGTCAAGGACAAAATCACTGGCCGATATCGTTCAAACAAAAATCTAAAAATGTCTAAAATATCAAGAAAAACAAGGAAGGGTACTCAAGAAAACAAACAGGATAAGAAGCCATTCATGACACGAGTTGAGCGGAAAACGAAACTTCAAGAGTTGAAAAAATCTCCAAAGGAGATATATATGACCAAAATGGAAACAACGGAAGAGGATAGTAAGGATTTAATGAGTATTCCATCCCATTACAAAAAGTATACTCTTCAAGATCGAAAAATCATAGTCAAACAACCTGTTAGGGAACTACGAAAACAGGGAGATTCCTAAGAAGGGCCTGAAAACGCTAAAAAGATAGATCTGGTTGAACCAAAAGAAGAGCCTAGACCTGCTTACATTGCAACCGACCTAACAGAGAAAGAAGAAGAGCTCTTGCTGAGCTTGCTAAAATAATATTGAGATATCTTCGCTTTCTCTTACAAGGATCTCAAGGGTGTTGATCCAGAAATCTATCAACATACTATACCCATGAGAGATGATGCGAAACCAAGTAGGCAGAGGCTATACACGTATAATGAAACATTTGCCAAGAAGATAAAAGAAGAGATTAAAAAACTAAAGGAAGACGAATTCATTTACGAAATTGAACACACAGATTGGGTGTCTCCAATTGTGGTAGTATCCAAGAAGAATGGAAAATTACGAGTGTGTGTTAATCTCAAAAAAGTGAATGCAGCTACCATTAGAGACAATTTTCCTCTTCCAATCACTGAGCATGTTTTAGAACGAGTTGCAGGAAAAGAAGATTACAGCTTCTTAGATGGATTTTTGGGATACAATCAACTTTTGGTTGACCCAAAAGATCAACATAAAACTACTTTTACAACAGAATGGGATATTTTTGCCTATCGGGTTATGCCGTTTGGGTTAACTAATGCTCCGGCCACATTTCAAAGGTTGATGAGCCATGCTTTTAAAGAATACCTCAGGAAATTCTTAGAAGTATATATGGATGATCTAGGCGTACATTCATCAATCCGAGATGATCATTTTGAACACCTCAAAAAGGTATTCGAAAAATGTAGAATTTATAGGATTTTCTTAAATCCTGAAAAGTGCACATTTATGGGTAGACAAGGAAAAATTCTTGGACATATAGTGTCTAAGAATGGCATAGCTACTGATATTGAAAAAATTCATGTCATTGCTGATTTGCCTATACCAACAACAGTCAAGGGGGTACAAGTCTTCATGGGACATTGTGGATATTACTGATGGTTCATTTACATGTACGCTATAATTGCAAAACCCATGTATAACTTGATTACACACTTTGAGTGGACCGAGGCATGTGAAGAATCCTTCATGAAGCTTAAGCAAGCTCTCACCTCAGCTCCAATATTGAAAGCACCAGATTGGAATAAGATATTCCACATTCATGTAGATGCTTCCAATTTTGCTATCGGTTGTATACTAGCTCAACCAGGAGACGGGAAAATTGACTTTCCTATTTCTTATGCTAGTCGACAATTGAACATGACGGAAAAGAATTACACCACCACCAAAAGGGAAGGATTAGGAATGATCCATGCCGTTAAAAAGTATAGACATTACCTATTAGCCAGTAAGTTTGTGTTTTTTGTGGACCACCAAGCTTTGTTGTACTTGGTCAACAAGCCATGCAACACAGGAAGAATAGTGAGATGGTTCATCATTCTTCTGGAATTTGATTTCATTGTGGTTGTAAAAAAGGGTACCACACATCAATGAGCAGATTATTTGTCAAGGATTGTTTCAAGAGAATCACCTAAAGGGGTGGATGACGATCTATTAGATGCCTATTTGTTCTCCGTGGAAATGATACCTTGATGGTCGGAAAACATGGTGTCATTGATGACAATAGCTCAAGTGGATTCACAAATACCACTTCCTATTACGATCGGATTAATCAAGCAATTGGCTATGTATCAATTACTAGCTGGTAGGCTATACAAAAGAAATTGAGATGGAATACTGCTCTTATGCATTAATCCTGAAGAAAGAAAATAGTACCTAAGTCAAGCACATGTTACCATAGTAGGACTTCACTTTGCGGAAGACCAAACTACCAGATGCCTATTTGTTCTCCATGGAAATGATACCTTGATGGTCGGAAAACATGGTGTCATTGATGACAATAGCTCAAGTGGATTCACAAATACCACTTCCTATTACGATCGGATTAATCAAGCAATTGGCTATGTATCAATTACTAGCTGGTAGGCTATACAAAAGAAATTGAGATGGAATACTGCTCTTATGCATTAATCCTGAAGAAAGAAAATAGTACCTAAGTCAAGCACATGTTACCATAGTAGGACTTCACTTTGCGGAAGACCAAATATGCAACGGATCTTGAGACTTGGAGTATTTTGGCCGAGTATGAGGAGTGGTATTCGATCTTTTGTAAAGGATTGTCCTCAATGTCAAAAGCAAACACCCATACCTCATGTAACATTGTTTCAAATGTCACTTGTTCCTAAGTGGAGTAACTATCTATTTACTTACTTATCAAGCCGAACATTTCTTGAGGATATGAGTAAACGCCGTCAAAGAGCAAATGCAACTGAAGCAAGAGACCATGCCCTTATTGGGAACCAATTGTATCGGATAGGCAAAGATCAACATTTGCATCTTTGTGCAAATGAAGACGAGTATATTCCAATTATAGAACAAGCACATGCTGGATTAGCTGGAGGCCACTTTTCTAGTGAGACCACCGCAAGAGAAATCTTGATGGCAGGCAAATGGTGGCCAACACTTTTTGCAGATGCCAAAGAATATGTTCGAAGGTGTGATGCTTGTCAACGAGCAAAAATGCCAACACATGTAGATAGCATGCCCGTAAGACCAATGATGGGGACTAGAGCTTTTGCAAAATGGGGTATAGATTTTGTTGGGCCAATATAGCCACCTGCTTATAGAACCCATGCTCAATATATCATTGTAGCTACGGACTATTTGACCAAGTGGGCCGAGGCTAAAGCAACTCAAAAGAATGATGCTAGAACCATTGCTGCATTCTTATATGAGTATGTATTCACGAGATATGGACTGCCAATAGCAATTTTCAGTGATCGGGGAACTCATTTACTCAATGAGGTAATCGAGTATTTGGTTAATGACTTTATGGTCATTCATAACAAATCAGCTCCCTATCACCCACAAGCAAACGGACAAGCTGAGCATACGAACAAAAATTTTACCTTGGTGCTGGCAAAAGTGGTTAGTTCAAGAAGGACAGACTGGGAAATGAATCTCCATGCTGCTCTATGGGCTTATTAAGTTTCATTCAAAACAGCTTTAAATGCTACACCCTTTAACCTTGTTTATGGTCTTGATGCCATACTGCCAATAGAATTTCTATTGCCGACATTAAGGGTAGCAAGGAATCTTGAGTAGACTGGACATGAATTGTCAGAAATACTTGAAGATTTGGAAAAGCTAGATGAGCAAAGGCTAACTGCTGTAGCTCACATCTATGCACAAAAGCGAAAACAAAAACAGTTTTTTGATTCCCACTTAATCACAAAAATATTCAAGAAAGGGGATTAGTTTTAGTCTATTCCCTCAAGCAACACATTCTCAAGTTTAAGAAGAAGGGAAACGGACCGTTTATCATGAAGATGTATCTCCAAGTGGAGCAGTAAAATTGTCCACTTAGATGGTGAACCAATGGCTAATTGGATTAGTGGATGTCGTTTAAAGAAATACAATTTTCCACTAACCAATGAATTGCTAGAAAGAATACATGCAGCCACACAAAGGAGGATTAAACGACAGTAGGTTATTGAAAGAGCCCAAGAGGAAGCTCGGCTTCAGGTACTCAAACAGAAAGCTGCTCTCAGGAATCAATAGATACCGATTCCCATCAACACTCTGGAAATAGATGACCGACAATGGGAATTACCTAAAGATGCAGTTTCAATAGATGATGACTGGTTAGATGGAATGGACCTTGCGCATCAAAGTACAACTCAACAATCATAGCACCAATGCTTTGGTCGACACAGGAGCTAGAGTAAATGGAGTCAATTATTCCATGTACAAGAAGGCAACAAGTCAAGCATTGACAATAGGAATAGCGACAATCAAAGGATGCAACAAGAACCCAACCCCAACATTGGGAGTAGTCAACTTGAATGTGATAGTACATGGATGTTCATGTCCTCATCAATTTGTATGCTTACCAAATGAACACATGAATGAGACGATGATTCTTGGAATTCCCTAGATGCGGACATACAAAGCAGTACCAAATTGGGATACAAATCAGCTCAACCTATCACCTAAAGGCGGGCAACTCATTGTTCCAATTGCACCAAGCAAGGAGGAATGGAAAGGAAGCAATCAACAGACCAAACCACGAAGTAATCAATCTTCTCCATCCCCTTGACAAGCAAATGCTACAAGTAGCATGCAAGGAGCCACGCAAATTTGGGTACCAAAAGCACAGCTTAAGGATAAACCGATTCAAATCTCGGTGCCCAAAACATCACCGACAAAACAAAAGAAGGTTCCAAGGGTAAAAACACGGAGACGAGCATCTCCGAGCAAGGAACCTAACTTGAAATGGATTTGGAAGAAAAATGATCATTTATCTTCTCCACAAACTGTAAAACCAATCAAGCAATGGCGAGTTAAGTCTCAAAAGACTCCACCACACCATACAACACCAAGCAAACCAAGCTACCAATGGCGAGAAAAAGCTCGACAACAGTCAAAAGTGCTACCAACAGCTCAAGCAATCAGCGTGCTAAAGCATCTTGATGGTACAATCAAACAGAGAGCACACAAGCTACAAGATTTTCTCTTTGGAAGACAGTATCAGAAAGCCTCGACATAAGAAACCCTTGAGTTAATTACTCAAGACCCAGCTCTTGCACAACATAGTGGTTTGAATTGCATTGATCTTCAAAGCATGGTAGAGCCAACTACGGCTATGCATATACATGATTGTTCAACTCATGCACACAGTCGTCCCGGAGTACGCCATCTAAGAGGGGTGAAAGGACACTAAGTAATTAAGAGCAATGTTTGAAGAGGGAGGAAAGTTCGATGTTAACGTGTGATTTTTTTCAAAATTACCTAATAAGACCTTATAATTCATCATCAAAGGAAAAATCACTGATAATATCTTCTCGATGAGAGTAAATAGTGTATATACTATCAGAAAATCATCAAAAATAGTCATTTTTTGTTATTTTTAATCATTTTTATTGATAATGAGACTTAAAAATAGAGAAATCCAACAAAAAACAATAAAGTTGTGTTTTTCAATGGGTTTTCTTAATTATAGGATTTTCACTTTACTTTTTTAGAGCATTTTGTTATTTTCTTTGATTTTTTCAATAAACAAGTCAAAAATTAATAATAAATAGCAAAGAAGCTCAAATTGAAAAATGAAAGACACGATGGTGATAAAAAAGACAAGGCGAACAAGCACAAAAATTTTCAATGAAATCAGAAGATGGAAGCAGAAAGCCTAAATTAGGCTGCCAGACCTACTTTTGCAAAATTCTTGCAGAATGAGCTACAGAAATCTGAACAAGGAAATTTTTGAGTCTAGCATAGATTTCATGGCCTAGTAGTACTAACGGGGGAATCTAGGGAAAAGTGGTTCGGGAAGTCCGGATATAGATATCCAAGGTAGGCTAAAACCACCTCATTTTCACTTGTGGCCTTTGCAGAGAGAGCTTTTGGACCTCTTTCGTGCGTCTTTCCGGAGTCTACAGTTACCCGCTTTCAGCGCCGTTTCACACGAGACATGAGCAGTAAGTTCTTTACTCATCACTGATCCATTTTGTATGGCCGGTAGCTAGTTTAAACCCCTAGAAACCGAGCAATGCACGAAGACCTACGACCAAAATTGACTATAGCGGCCTGTCAGCTCAACCAAATCGGATGAGATTTGAACTGAAGCATGCCCTAACATAATATAACCTTTCTATATTATCAGTTGACCATTCGGCAAGGGTCAAGGGGGTCCCCAGTAGAAAAGCTAGATTTTTGACAGATGCAAGAATTCCGATCTGACTCCACAGACAACTTGCCTACGAGGTTCATATACAATGTATATGATTGGTTTAGTGAAATCAATCAAGCAAAGCCCTCGAAAAGCAAAAAACGGCTCAAAGGCTACAAAGCCTGAAATTCGACATACGGGGTCAAACTGACTCCAAATGAGCCAGAATTGGAGGAGTTACTTCATGACTATGTTGCGGACAAGTCCAAAGCCTCAAAATTAACTGACCAACTTAACAAGCAGTATAGTCAACAGAAATCAGAGATTTCAGAGTCGACAAAGCACAAAGTGATGCCGGCAAGATCAAACTTGACCAAATTCAATTTAGGTTTTGTTATATGTGTATAGAATGTGTTTATGTCAAAAAATTTAAGTTCTTGCAAAAAAATTGTGATTGCTGTAAATAATCGTGATTACGTACTTTTGCAAATATTTTTGCTTGGAAATTGTATCATGTCCAAAGAGAAGATGAACTGCTGAAGGAGATAACTGAACTCAAAAGATTCAACCAACCTACTGAGAGAGGGAAGGCCTGAAACGCAAGAAGAGGCAGGCACTTCGGAGCAGCCTCAGATAGAAATACCCTTAGTATCATTTGCTGAAATGGAGACATAGTCCATAGTAGAGCTGAGTGGTGAGGAAGATTTTCAGGTACCCATTATAGAAGAAGACACCGTGTCCATGGTCTAGCTCTCAAAGGTCGAAGAAGATGCACTGACAGAAAAAGTTACACAAGAGGTAGATGAGCAGTGGAAGGCAGCAATGGATTGGGAGCTGAGAGTACATCATTCTGTCAATGTCACGCAGCTCACTCTCAATCAAATAAATGTGCAATGGCACAACAGTCCCTGCCCTACCCTCTAATTAAAGTTGAGTTGCTACAGGTAAAAGAAAGGCTTTACACAGACATGCAAGTCGAGGGCGCAGATAAAGACCACCCGAAGTGGAGGTTACACTGGCTGAACAAAAACCCAAGATACTTGTTTCTGTTCACGAGAGCACTTGCAGCCCTGCAAAAAGATCCGACTTTCTATCTTGTACCAAGAGTAAGGACCTGGATAGCACATTAGGCACTACTAAAAAAGCGGCCAACTTGGTTGAATTACCCCAGATTGCCTGCTCCAGAAAAGGGACTAGCGATTGAAGAATACATGGCGAAAACCCTAAAGGGCGCCATGTCATTCTTTAAAAGTCTACCAGATTTGTCATGTGCTATGCTATATTCTGCCGAATGCTGCTCACATGCATCGAAGTGTTCAATGAGCCAGAGCAAGCAGGCACCCCTTGGATGTCATTCCTAGAGGGTAACAAAGGTTTGTGCTATGATCTCATTGGCCAACCTTCCGAAGAAGTCCTATATGGCTTCTATGCCAGATGCATGTTTCTACCTTCACACAATATGCTGGCGTTCGAGGAAGCATTCTACATGGGATTCTTCACTTGGCGAACGAAGATATTTGCGCCAGTGATCGGTAACCTCACATCAAGGTTTGTAGCCTACTCAACGATGGAGCTCAAAAATAGAGTAACTATGCAGTTTTTGCAAGTGCCAAATAAAGAAAGGAAGATCAGATACCAAAAGGTACCAAGTGCTCTTAAAAACTACTTCAGCCCATAAAGCTCTGTCAAGGGACGACACACGCAAGGAGGGGGGGAATGTTAGCAGCAAGCTAATACGGATACCATTTTTCGGAGTTTTCATTGTAAAACACTTATTATTTTGATAAATCAAAAATATTGTAACTCCTATTTTCTCAGATAAACTCTATAATTAATGATCCGGGGCTACAAGTTTCCAGATTGTATCAACCTGCCATTACCCATCTTTGGTAGAACTCCCAGATTATTAGTTTTGACCACCAAAAACCTTCGCTAAGGTATAAAAGCCAATTTTTGTAAGTTATTGTTAAGTTTTTGGATAATGAAATACACAGTGTGAGCTAATAGCGCTCACTCCTCTCCTTCTTGCGCTTCCTACTCCCTCCCCGGTTGTCACATTGAAGTCGCGTTTGTTGCATTGCAACCGCAGGTAAGAGCTCTACGCATTCACGTAAACACATCACAGTATTTCATAGCTTTCGGCATCGTCGACGTGCGGTCTAATTTCATCATAACTAGAAATTTACACTTTCAAATAAAATACTAAGCATAGGTGGGATATTGGGGCATCATTGCTAAGCATTTAGATGCATTCTGGGTCGAAAATGACTAGGTCAAAAATCCACTGCTGTTAATAATCGCGATTTTGGAACTTGACCTAAAGTGGGGTCTGAGACCATAAGCATGTGTGCTTAGGTCTTATAAACATGTCCTAGAAGTTTTGTTATGTTTGGATGTCATCTGATGCTGTAACGGATGTGTGTTGTTTGCCAATGAGCGATTGGCTTTTGGTGATTTCAGTCACTTGAGTGTAGCTTGAGTTAGATGCGAGTTGTTAGTTTGTTTTCCGAGAGATTGACAACCTCTTGTAGCCTCTATGCACTAGTCGAGTCAGCTTCATCCCATGGATTGACAATTTAATCGTGGTTCTCGCTAATACTACAATAAGATAGGATGGTGAGGCTAGACATGCGTCCCACTCTCTCTCTCTCTCTCTACCATCCCGTTGTATGTGTCTTTCTCTCTTCTCTCTCCTTGTCAATCATTTTTGAACTTCTAAGAAGACCGCGCCGCAATTGGCTGAAGATACCCCTTAGGTTTCTCTCACTTTACCCCTCCTTATTCTCGTTTTTTGTTAGTCTCTCAAAGGCTAGAATTTCCAGAATATACTTCACCCAACTGAGTTGTGTCAATCATATGATGAGCCACTTTGTAATGTTTTTTATTTGGTCTCATAGGTCATATCTAACCTCCAAGGATGATAATCTCTCTCTCTCTCTCTCTCTCTCTCTCTCCCTCTTGGTTTTGATACTTTTTCCACATGGAGCTGATGTCCTTAGAAGTGGGTCTACCTACTCAAAGAGTCACATAGTCACCAATTAAGAACTTGCATACTCGTGCAAATTTAGAAGAAAAACCTAGAAACTAGGGTTCCACTCTTGTGCTCTCACTCACTCAATTGCAATCTTGTGCATATTTAATAGAATATGTAGCAACTAGGGTTCCTCTCTCTCTCTCTCTCTCTCTCTCTCTCTCTCCCCCCCCCCCCCCCCCACAACTTGTCCACATGGTCAAAACTTTGATATTGAGGGTTCTCCTCACTCTCCCTAAGTGTTTGAGTTTGGTCCTCTCTCTCTCTCTCTCTCTCTCTCTCTCTCTCTCTCTCTCTCTCTCTCTCTCTCTCTCTCCACTTCCTCATTTTGCATCCTTTACTTTTGTCCACATGAATAAATCTTTTGTCAAATGTTTCTCATCACTCTCTTTAAGTGTGACTTTGTTCCTCTTTCTTCTCACTTTCTCTCCCTGCTCTGTGTGTGTGTGTGTGTGTGTGTGTGTGTGTTTATGTCTCCATCTCACTCTCTAGATCTCTACAGGCTTTGAACTTGTTTCATCTTTAAGAAAACTATGATGTTCATTTCAAATCTATACATATGCCATGTTGCCAAATCTAGAGATTATGAGTCAATATTACCTGAAATAATTCATGTTCATTTTCAATGCCAAAACGAGGATGATAAAAAGGGCTAAAGTTTTATCCACGTTGCCAAATGCCAAAAGCTATACATGCTAAGAGAATCCTCTCTCTCTCTTTCTCTCTCTCTCTCTCTCTCTCTCTCTCTCTCTCTCTCTCTCTCTCTCTCTCTGCGGCACCCTCCCTCCCCACTACGAGAACCATATGTTGGCCATCTGGTTCAATATCGAGGCTTCCTAGGACTAGCACTTAATCAATATGACATGTTCACTTTGCATTGTACAATGTTAGGATGCTTAGCAATTTAGACAAACTTAAGTTTATACTCTCAAGTTTTGTCTTTGTGATCAAAAGATGAAGTCTTCCCATGAGATAATATGACATAAAGATGCCCATCAATGGGGCCCTCTTCAAGCTACCCCAAGAGATAACTAGGTTTGAGCTCTCAAGCTTCCCAATCCCCCCCTTAAAACTACTCACAAGTAATTTACTAATTTTGAGATTGCAAACATTGACCAAAGGGCCAAACTGAAAGGCTTTCTAGAAGACAATTTGGCCCATCCAAGGCAAATCTATAGTGGTATATTATTGTGAGCACGAACATGAAAGTTATGTGCCGTTTGTACCTTGTCTCCCCCCCCGTCATGTACATTCATTTTCACAAAATGAAAATGCTTCATAAGATGTATAATCATGTACATGAGACATGTGTGCATTGTTCATAGTAAAATGACTTGCAAAAATTAAAATCAAGTTCTTGTCAAATCTTCAGTATGTTCTAAACGTAGTGGCAAAATGATAGAATGCTCAAATTTCTTTTGACTTTAATGATGCCATAACCCTCTAAACTCAATGATTTTCATATTTGAGAGTATTCCTACAAGGTCTTTTAGATTGATAATATGGTACTTGAAAGGTTTCTTATATGTCTTTAACACTTTTTTGTAATATAACTACTTGAATTTTCAACCCTCCTCTCTTTATGCCTCCCTCTCTCTACCTCTATCTCATTTGAAGCTATGATTGAGTTAATGACTAAAGCACACATACATGTCATGTATCATATGTTTGCAACAGAAAGAAATGAATGTTTTAGGAACTCTCTACTTTGGATTTTAAAGGATATTCTCTTGGTGTTTCTAAACACCACCATTCTTATGGAGAAAACCTACTCATTGTGCCTTTTCTTGTAAAAGTGTATCTTGTCTTTCAAGAGAGATTTGCGAGTGCTTCAACTCAAATTTTGACATTAAACATTGATGTCATGTATTAAGAATTTTTTGGGTGATTATATATTTGTGGAGAAGACAACAAGGGTCTTTTTGATGGGAAAGTAACAAAAGATATAAAATATGGCATGTTTCACATCTCTTAGTCATTAAAGCAGACAATAAACTTTTGAGAATTCAAGTTTCACAACAATGGTATATGTCAAGGTATTGGCCTTTGTGTAAACCAATACTGGTTTGATGCTAGTCACATTCTTCATTGTGATAAGAATCGATCTAATGAAACAATGTAAGCTCACATTTAAACTTCAAGTTTAACATTCCTTATGCTTATCTAATCTGAAAAAGCTTCATGCGAGCTTGGAAAAATCTTAAAATAGTGTTCTATCTTGACATTATCTCCATGCACTTAAAGATTGTAGCTTTGTGTAAGTGTCTATTGAAATGAACAATCATATGCAAAATTGAAGCAACATGAGTGTACATATATTTTGATTTAACACGAATCACTAGCATTATGAGTGGCACACTGGCATCTCATTATATGAGTATAAAAAAGCATCTAGATACTCCGTGTTCAAGTTGGCCTTTGAAATTTTTTCTTGTGTAATACCATACAACTTCAGTCTCATCACATATATATTGAAGTAAGGTCATATAGAAATTGTATAAAACTAAACATTTATCAACTTGCTTGGTTAAGTACCCATTTTATATTTGACTGTTTAACACCAACTACTATAAAAAGTTGCTCTTGTGGCTATCAAAGTCTTACTTTCTAGAATCAAGACCTAGTACAAAGGAAGTTGTCACCCAAATTTGTTAGTAGTGGTATTTGCACATTTTCAAGACCTAGTATGCATTACATAGCATGTGATATTCCAAGTAAATAGTTTGTGGTACAATTTTTTGGTAAAGGCTTCAAATGTTTTATATAAATTTATTAGTGTGCTATAGCATTGAAGCTAACCAAGGAGAAGGTTTGATTTGTATGCATGAACTTTAAAACGAACAATGTTTATTTCACTACGACCATGATATGTGTGAATTTAGGATTTTTGATTTGTTCACTTTATATGATTGCATGTCTTTCTTGCTGGGTAGGTCCACTACTTTTGAATGTTCATTGTCAGTAATAACGGACATTTCTGCATAGAAATCATCACATTTGTGACAAAAAATGGTCACAAATCATGTTCTCATGGTCAAAACTTCACCCCAATTCAAAAGTGAGAATTAGGAAATTCCCAAACTCTTCAATAAGGTGTTATTAACAATCTTTCAATCTCTGGTGCAATTTTTGCTTTTGCCTAGCACTTACTTGCTACGGCATACCATATTTACCTAAGAAAAGTCCAGATTCACCTTTAAAAGGAAGTGCAAGGTTATCCATAAGACAATGAACTATACTCACTATGAATAGTGTTGACCAAACACTACAACATCCCCACTAGATATCAATATCTTCTTGTGATCTCTCTCTCTCTCTCTCTCTCTCTCTCTCACACACACACACACACACACACACACACACACACACACACACACACACACACACACACACACACACACACACACACACACACACACACACACACATACTCACTTGGTCACTTCATCTGGCTATGATTGCTTCATCACATACACTTACACCTACTGATGTAGCAAATGGTTATTTTGTTTCTCTCTCTCTCTCTCTCTCTCTCTCTCTCTCTCTCACACACACACACACACACACACACACACACACACACACACACACACACACACACACACACACACACACACACACACACACACACACACACTTACTTTGTCACTTTAATCTGGCTGAAATTTCATTATCCAAGCTAATGGTGATGATGTACCTATTGGTTACATCTCATGGGTGAATAGCTTACAAAATTGTATCCTTCTTTGGTGGGAACACCCCCCTAAAATGTACTATTCATTGGGTCTATTACCCCTAGCATAAAATTATATACACTCTTGAATGAGTCTCCCATCCCGAACATGACGACATGTGCTCTGCTGTCCCCCCCCCGGCCTATTGCATAGCAGTACTTTCTCTATCCCCCTTCTCTCCTTCTCTCCTTCTTTCTCCCCCATGCGCCATCACTAATGGCTCACATGGGCTTGATATGGTTGCTGAGATGCCTACACAATCGAATCTTGTGCAAATTCATGCAATTGAGCTTATGGGTGACTCTGTTCGATCTTGGTTGGTGGTTCCTCTATTTAAATGTGAGGGAAGTTCTTTCCCCTCGCTTAGCCTTGCATTGAGTTGTTGTGTCTATATATAAGGTAGTTGAGGACCTTGGTAATAAAACCTGCTTCTCTGTGCATTAAAAATTGCTCAAAATAGTAGATGGCAATAATGAATTTTTTTTGATGGTTCAACTTTTGCAACATGGTGTTGGTGGTGATGCCCGCTACCTCACAGGTTCTTCTCTTCTGGCTTTGATTTTTGGTTCAAGAGATTTAGCACTTTTAATCTACTGTTTGGTTTGCAGTTGATATATAAATCTCATATTATTTGACTCTGTGGAATAAGAAAATCTGCTGAGGTCTTCCTCTCTACTTAGAAAAGGACTTGAACCTATACTGATTGATTTGTTTGGCCTAATTACAACAGATGGTAACCGAACATGCATAATACTTTAATGACTATTTTGATTCACCTCTAATGATTTACTTCGGTGTTATACATTTTTGGTGTTATAAAATTGATACAGGTGGTTAAGTTAGTTTTTTAATCACTGAAACAGTTGTATATTTAACTGAGGGATAAAAAATTATGTTGGTTTTTTTTCTCATTTTTTTTGCTGTATAAAATGGATATGACAAAGTATAGGGGCATCCTTTCACTTATAAGATGATGATGGATATAAATAAAGACAATAATACCTACCGACTGTTAGCATACAATTTTTTTGACTCTAGTGGGTGATTTCTACCTCAGATGAGGTGTTGCTTGGCCTAAACTGTTGCCTAAACTTATGGATAATGGATGACATACCTTTTGGTTAGTACCATAAATGGACCTCACCTATGGGGTTGGATGGGGATAAAGATGGCATATATGATCCTAGGTTTTACAACTAGATAATTCCTATGGGATAATATAGATTGTGTAGCTCAATGATTAACATGTTGATTAGACCCTTAAGATCCATCAGATCTCATTGCCTTTATGTCATTTACTTACATAACATTTTAGTCTTGAGGATATTTCTCTGATAACATGTTGATTATTGTTGCTAAAATTCATTAATTATACTATTATTCATTTTTTGCTCCACTCTTTAAGTGAAATTTGCTTTTCTTTAGCTACCTAATCTTACCATATTTAACATAGGTGGCTTCTTCCTTGCTCTTACTAATCATAGTGTTGTCGGATAAATAATATGGCAATAGCTTTATTGGTAGCTTGATCTGTTATGATTCAATACTTAAGATTATAGAGAAAAAGTGATTTTAAATGACATATACTTGCCCTTTGTATCACCAGATATATTCTGCCATTTTTGCTCTACTTTGGGATTACTTAAGTTTTAGGGATTTTACAGACCATGCCTGTTGTCTCTTATCTCGATTACATAAGTGTAAAATACCAAATACTGTAACTTTGAACGTGCTATAGACCTTGAATAAACCTAGTGATTGTAACTATGTAAAATACCAAATCTTACCCATTCCTGTAACTTTGAACATATTGTATACCTTTAATAAACCTGGTGATTGGATAATTTTTTCATAGACTAGTATTATGATTAGTGATACTAGACTTACACTCGCGGGATGACTGCTTTTGATTTTTTATGATATAGTCTTCAAAGCATGATATGGTTTTACTAAGAATTTGATTCTTAGCTCGAAATTTGGCATTATACGTTGGCTATATCTTGACATGAAACATGTTAGTATAGCAGTGCTAATGGATTTGGTATCGGTGATAAGCAACATATTTAGCCATTAAAGGGATTAGCCAGATGAGTCGTAATTTTCATAGGAGCTTTACCAAGTGCTTGATGCATCTAAGGTTTTGATGATTGATTATGCATCTCTCTAGCATAATGTCCTACTTTGAGTTTTTGAAAAAAAAAAGGTTATTTTTATTTATTCTTGGATTATGAATACTCTTTATGGCTTGGGGACTGCCACATTAGTGATATCTATTGCTTCAGGAAAATTTCTAAAATATGGAAAGCCTTTCTGTTAATAAATTTGTCAGCCATGATAGGGTCCATCAATATGATTAGTGATGGGGGTTAACTGTTTTGATAATCTCTTTGCATTGTGATATGGTCCTCAAAGCAGGTTATGGTTTGATCTTTACTAGACTTGTTGGATATTCTCACTCTTTTGAGGGTAATACTTGAGATGGTTGGCTAGTTTAGTTTAGCTCTGAATTGGTTGTGGTTCTGGTTTACCTAAACCTTGCCACCTGGTTGTCAAAATCTTTAGGATACTCAAAATCTTTACCAACTGATAAAGCTAGGAAATCTTTAGGATACTTAAACTGTTGGTATGATTTGTGAAACTCCCACAATAATGATGTCTATTTTAAAAAAAACATGGTTTATGATTGTCAGTTATAAAATGTCGACTTTAATGGTTATATGAGCACTAAGATTCACAAATCACCTTTGCTAGCACTAGTGAGTTAAAGATTATGATTGACACATCTCTGGTGACTTATTTCTTGTATAAACATGAGCGATCGTAAACTGGAAGTGGTTTAGCTAAAGAAACTTCATACCTTAACTTCTCTGGGTCAAAAAATTGGGTAAGACACTTGGATTAGAAGGGGTGATGGCTTTTTGATCATAACTTAATCTAATTAAATAAATATGTATAAATTCCTTAAATAAATGGGGTTACTACTAAATTATAACCTATGATCTCATTTGGGTATGAAGGAGTGATGAACTTCAAATCACAAATTAAAACAAATTAGGAGGAATTAAAAGTGAAATACTTTACACTTAATCAAGAGGGGTAATTGTCTTTTGAGTAAAAAATAAAACAATGAACTTCATATTAATTGTTTTGAGAATGGATACTTGCGGATATTTTACACTAATTGGATGGTAGGTATAAGTTAAAAACGTTTTAAGTAGGATATGGATAACAACTGATAGGGTTTGTTGACACCTGTAAAATCTATTCAAGTCTAACCTATCCATTGTCTTGTTTATATGGATGTAGGTGAGGACTCTATCTTTACTTAGGATCTTTTTGGCTTTGCTGTTATCCGTCACCATCGAACTTGGCCTCTGTCACTTTAAAATCAGTTGTTCTTGACTATCTTATGTACAACTCACTAGAATGATACCTCATTCTCACTATGATGTACGAAAATGAATCAAAGACTAAGTCATTTTTGTGCTAATCCTTGTCCTTTGTCTAAAGCCAGCTGTCTTTTGAACAATTATGTTCTTTTGTGTATAAGTATAAGTTTAAAAATAGAAACACACATACACACACACACACACACACACATCCCAAACACTCTCGCATGCACATATACCAAAGCACTATTAAAACAAAGGTCCATGCATTGAGTTCCTCTCATGGATATAGACGTGCTAAGGCATGCCCGCCCATAATGAAGCCTAGCATGATGTGACCTACGAGATCCCAAAACCTATGCTTCGCCTCAATTGTTTTTACAAAACTCATTAAGGAATCTATTCACACAATCCCCCAATTTAGATGGCAATTTTCCAAACTTTTTAGCCGTAAAACCTTTGATGGAATGGCCTAGATACAATTAGCTTCTTTTATAGCTTCTGCAAGCAATAAAACTACCTTCTGAATGAAGGGTCATTTTGAGATAACCTTAAGTCTCGCTTGTTTTGTGACTGCCACCTTCAAAACAGGCCTTTGGCTATGCATTAAAATGCTTACAACATTTCTAGATGGTTGTTTGGACATACAATTTAAACTGTAGAGTCTATAGACATATGAGTCCTTTGTAAACAATGGAATACATCAACAATCTTACATGGTCATAGAATTGTCATGAGCATGTAATTCTTGCCTTTTCCTTAGGCCATTATGAGGTAGCTAAGCCATTTCTTACCGATCATTATCTATTTTTGCCCATAGAAGAGTATGTAACTTCTACCCTTTCCTTAGGCCACATGAGGTAGCTAAACCCTTTGTTACCAATCAATAGCTATTTCTTCTTATAGAGTATTTTGTACACATGTGAAAAACTTTCAAGGAGCTTGTGTGTTAGTTTCACTAGAATCTTGCAAAATGCAAATCCAACAAATATGGTGATGTAAATGCTCATCTATCAAATAGGCAAAATTGTGTCATTCAGCATCTTTCGTAAATATAGAGAGTAAGAATGCTGTGGACTTGAGAGAAACCAACTTTTCTACAACCAACCATTCCAAACTATATCAACAGTTGAAGAATTGCATTGGCATTTGAATTTTTAATGCAATTATGATCCCATTGTACTTTATCATAATTTGCAACTCACACCACGAGCAAGAGAGGGTGTTCCATCTCTTTTTATTGAGAGAGAGAGAGAGAGAGAGAGAGAGAGAGAGAGAGAGAGAGAGAGAGAGAGAGAGAGAGAGATAGTTCTATTATCGTCCTTGGAGGTCAAATATGACCTATGGGACCAAATGAACATGTCACGTGGTGTGAGTGGAGGTCATAAGTGACTCTCGATGCTCAAAAATGGCTGAAATGAGTGTCGCAATAGAGAGTCCACATCGTGGCTGGGAGAGGAAGGTATGTAGGGAGAGCTCATGGCTGAATATATGGGGAAAAGAGGACCTAATGTGGTCAAAAGCTGAGCACTCAAGTAGTGTGTGGTACTCACTCTCTCGCACTTGACGAGGGCATAAGGTGCAAAGTCGATGACACTCCTCGCCAGTGCCCCGATGTCATGTCTCGCAGCGTAGAGAATGGGAGCTAAGACGAATGGAGGCAATGGTGCGGATCGCACTCAACGGGATGGGCTCAAGGATGTAGGGATGGGTTCGGTTACCTCGTTCGGAGAAGAAGAGAGATTTGTAGTTTGGGGCAATGTGTGTGGTGTAATGGCTGAAGCGAGAACCTCCGGATTTCTCCCAAACCGTGATACATTGGCGTTGTAAGAAGGCCTCATTAACTTGGGAGTCAATCGACGCATCCTTGACCAAGTGACATGCATTGGCATCTTCCAAACCATTTCTTGATGTCAAGCATCCACCCCGAACTTAGTATTTTGCTCTTGTATGTCTTTTGAACCTTTTGACTTGCTTCATATGCGATTCTAGTAAGTCGATGCAAAGGGCTATGTTGTGTCTTACGCATGTACTCCACAACCCTTTGCATGCCCAAGACCTCAATGGGAAGCGATCCGGACTCAAGAAGTAAGAGCATGTAGGGTGTTTGTGTCTTGACTTGGAGAAAGTTGGTGAGAAAACACTTTTGGACATTCTCAAACTCTTTCCAAGTAGACTTCCCAATGCTTCCACCCCACACCTCCACTCCATAAAGAAGCACTGGTGTCACCAATGTGTCAAAAAGGTACTTTTTGAGAGCCCAACACTTGATCTCTCCAGCATTGCACATGTTCTCAAATGCATAATAAGCCCTCTTTCCGGCTTCCAAGCGACGCATTGCACAATCCTTCCATTTATGATTGGATGGAACCTCAAGGCCAAGGTACTTGAAGTGATCTACCACTTCAAGTTGCTCATTGTTGTATACAATGCATGGATTTTCGTCATTGAGGGTCTTTACAAGCATAACCTTGGTTGGATCCATTCACGATTAGCCCGCTATGTAGGCAAAAGCGTTCCAAGACACTCATAAGCTTTTGTGCATCTTCTAAGGTATGTGCCAAGAGTACTACATCATCGGCATAAAGCAAAAGCATGATCACCGCATTTCCAATCTTAACCTCTTCTATGCCTTCTTGCAGAGAGAGAGAGAGAGAGAGAGAGAGAGAGAGAGAGAGAGAGAGAGAGAGAGAGAGAGAGAGAGAGAGGTTTGGTCCCTCTGTGATGTCTTAGAGAACACTCGAAATCTTAAGTCTTGTCAAAAAAAATTCTTCATCAAAGAAAATAAGGGCACCTTTAAACTCTTAAAAAAAAAAAACACTAAAACTGGTTAAATTTTGCTAATTTTCTTCAAGGAAAGTTCGATAACTACCTGAGATTTTGAAAATTTAGTCGGATAAAAATACATTAAAACCCATTAAGGCATGTATTAACGATACACAAGGGAAAAAGTTCTTGTGAATGCTTAGAAGCAGAATAAAAACTTGTATAAATGTCATGGAAATTTGCATTAAAAGTATTTATAGGAAGCACAATGTTAGAAAGACACGAAGTAAGAGTAGGAAGAGAATGAACATACACAATGTCAAATGGAGATTTACTTGTAGAGAAAAGTGAGTGGTATCGTTATAAAAAAACTATAAAATATGCAGGTCATCATCCCATTTCTTCTTTGGTTAACAAGAAACATAATGATGGTGTGATTAGCGACTTTTATTTGACCATTAGACTCACGATGGAATGCAAAAGTAAAATCAAGAGTAATACCAAGATTATCAAAGAGTATAGTCCAAAAAAATCACTAAAAATTTGGAATCTCTATTATATATTATTACTTTTGGCAAGCCATGATGAGGAAAGGTAACTTTAAGAAAGAGAAGTGTAGCTTGATGTGATGTGAGAGTTTTATTGTATAGAAGGAAGTATACTTATTGTAAACAATGATGAATGACAGTCCATATCATATCATGCTTGTAAACAGTGAGTAGGAAACTAGTAATAAAATGCATAGAAATGTGTTCCCAAGGTCTTTCAAGAATGAGTAGAGGGTGTAAAGGCCCAATTTCTTATAATTGTTGTCACTTCAATCTTTTGGCAAATCAAATAAGATAAAACATATTGTTTAACATCACTTTTCATAGAAATATAATGAAATAAATTTTTCAAAGTAGTGGCAAATCCTATATGTCCAACATAGGGCAATTTGTGCAAATTTTCAATGACTAAAAAACGAAATGGTTTTGTTACACACAATTTCTATTTGAAATAAAGGAATTGTTCTTGAATAGTATGTTCGAAGAATGTGTGCATAGAAATGCCAAGCATATGCAACCATGTGGTTTGCAATCCTCACCTTGTGCATAAAATCAAATGAAGTGCCTGCAATGGCTGATAGATAATTAAGAGAGGGCCTTCGACTCAAAGCATCAGCTACTTTTTTGTTTTTACCAAGTGGGCAGAGTGAATGTTGGATTGAAAGTTTTGAATAAAGACAGCTCACTTAATATGCCTATCATTTGTTATCATATACATGTGGTAGTGATGAGTGATGTGTATGAACACGCTTAGGACCATCGTGGCACTTTTTCCCTCACTAGGAGGTTTTTCCCCTCGTGCATTGTATATATGCCCATCATTCTAGGGCTATCTTATCTATCCATTGCACACTAAGTAATATACTCTATGTTGTCTTCCTTGAGCTTCCTTCATCTTCTCTAAGTTGTGTGTATTTTCTTGCAACTCTAATTCCAAAAATTGATATCACAGTAGGTTGCGTCCTCCCAGGCTTAGTTGCCAGCAGCTCCACTAGACGCTTGCTCACTTTCTCCAATTTTTGTGAGTGCTAGCAAGCATCAGAAGGTCAAGAAATATTTTGGGTAAGCTTGTAGAGATTAGACGGCTAAGATTTCTGATTCGAGCTCTATTCGACCTCCGTTTGCACTACAGGTAGTACTGTGCAAGCAATTTTGTCATTTTGTGTAGAATTTTTGTTAGTGTTGTTTTCTACATAACAGGTCCACACAGTCTTCTATGGTTTGGGCTATATAGCATGTATTGTTCCCGCTTTGCTTCTCCTCTTTTCGAGTTTTTACCACATCAAGTGCAATGTTTGCCATGGTTGACAACAACACAAATGTGTTCAAGATTTTTGCTGCTATTGAGAAAGATTGGATGGGGACAATTACCCTATGTGGCCTTATATGATGCAACATGTCCTTGTGTCAAAGGGTGTCTAGAATATTGTGCAAGGAATTGATGTATGTCCTGGTTATGAGGATATAGGCGATGTTGAGGATGTTGAAAGTTTTGGTGGTAGGATTGCTGCTGCTAGAGCTGTTTTGCCTACGGTTGAGCAAGCTCATTGGGATGTAAAAGATGCACATGATCATGCATTGATTGTGTTGTCTGTGAAGCACATTATTATTTCTCACATTCGTTCAACAAAATTTGCAAAATAGGCTTGGGATATTCTGGCTCGTCTTTATGCAAGTCATAATGAGGCAAAAATTGCATTGCTACGTAAAGAGTTGGAGTCGAAGATTATGCAGAAGGAAGATGATATGAACACTTTCCTTGATGGTGTCAAGGATATCAATGAGAAAATTATTTCTACAGGTGAAGTCAATTTTGATAGTTCCTTTGTGCAGACTATTCTTGATGCTTTGCCAGATTCTTACTATACTTTTGCTAGTACTTGGAGACTTATGACCCAACGAAATCCAGAAGTTGTCAAGTTTGATGCAGTATGCACATTGCTATTGTAGAGGTCACTTTTGAGGAAAAATAGGACTAGATAGCGTGCAGTTGAACATGCCTTTATTGCTGCTCAAAGAAAAGGTGGTAATAGCAATGCAGCCACTTCTCATGGCTCTTATATGAGTGGTGAATCACCTATTCCTAATGCTTCTGTTGGCATCAATTTGTCTGGGAATTCTGGTGAAAAGGGAAGAAAGAAGATGCGTTGCCATTATTGTAAAGCTAATGATCACTTGACCAAGCAGTGTCCTAAGTTGAATGGCAAAGAGGCTAAGAAGAAAGAGGCTGATTCCACTACAAATGTAGCTATTGTTGAGTCTTCTGTGAAAGGAGACTGTGATGTTGATGTTGATGTAGAATGGGCTTTTAGTGCAGAGTGCACTTATGATCCTTCTATACATGATGCATGCATGTCAGTTGTTGCAGATCCACATGTGTGATATTTTGATAGTCGTGCTACAAAGAACATTACCAAACATCATGATTTGTTTACCTCCCTTGAGTCTATCCCTCATGGGATTTCAGTCACTTGTGCCAACAATGCCTCTTATCCAGTTCATGGAGTTGGAAAGATTGTGCTTACTGCTACAAATGGCAATTCTTTCACACTTGTTGATGCATTGTAGATACCTGGGATCAAGAAGAATCTTTTGTCTGTATATTCACTTGCTAGACTTGGACTTGTAGTCAAATTTGTGGATAACTAATGTACAATATTTGATCTAAGTCTTGGTGATGAAATTGTTGCATCTGGAATTTTATGTCATGTGCTGTATAAGCTCACTTTGTATGACAAGTGTGGGCAAAATTTTGCAAATGTTTTTGCGGGTTCAAAGGCTATTTCAGATGCAAAACTTTGGCATGCACGTTTTGGGCATTTGAATTTTTCCAATGTGCTGTGTTTGCAAAAAACTGATATGGTTGCTTCTTTGCCGCCTCCTCATAAAGCACCTGTCAAACACGTTTTTGAAGGATGTATCTTGAGTAAGATGCAGCGTTCTAAGTTTCCAAAGGATGGTTCAGTTAGGGCCACATGCAGGTTGCAGCTTGTGCATAGTGATGTTTGTGGGCCCATGCAAACTCCATCCTTGGGCAATTACCTTTACTTCATGACTTTCATTGCTGATGGCTCCATGCATGCATGGGTAGCTGATTTGGATATTGGACAAGACACAACCAACACTATCTACACTGAAGGTTAGAGCACTTGGAAGTTGCAAGGAACCGAGTTTTTCATACTCCCACAAAGCACATTGAGGTGCATTACCACTATGTCAGGGAGAGGATATGAGCAGGAGAGATCAACTTGGCTTATGTGCCAACACAGGACAACCTTGCAGATCTTTTCACAAAGATATTGTCTCGTGAGAAGTTCAAAGATTTCCGCAAAGCTTTGGGATTACTCCCCTTTGTAGACTGATCATGTCCTTAGGGCATGGCACTTCCCTATACTCTATGTGCCAGATCTCATTCACTGCATCACTCCCAAGGGGGATTTGTTACCATAAACATGTGGTGGTGATGTGTGAAAACACACTTACGACCACCGGAGCATTTTCCCCCTCACTAGGAGGTCCCCCCCCCCCCCGGTGCATTGTACACATGCCCATCTCTCTAGGGCTATCTTATCTTTTCATTGCATAATAAGCAATATAATCTTTGTTGTGTGCCTTGAGCTTCCTTCATCTTCTCCAAGTTGTGTGTGTTTTCCTGTCAACCCTAATTCCAACATCATCATTTAAGGGTTGAGATAACAAATACTTTATCTTTTTTTATTATCAAAATCAACCCCCATTACATAATGTTTCTATATTTTAAAACATGCAATATAACAATCAATTCTTTGTCATATGTACTGAACTTAGATTTAGAAGGTTCAAATTTATGACTTTCAAATGTAAGTGGACTAGCATCAATCACTACAATAAAGAATGGTCTATCAAAATCAAGCAATTGTAACACGTGTATTATTTAAATCATTGTTGAATATGGTGAATAATATTTCTTGTAAATTAGTCCATACATAAGTGTTAGCAGGTCGCTGTTGACAAGTGTCTGTAGCATAGCTATCTGCCACTAGAATAATATGTCAATACTCAAGGAAGTGACTCGAATGGGGCACAAAGACTCTTTGTGGTTGTCTATCCTCGTGAAGTAAAAACCTAACAAAAAAAATAATCAACTCAACAAGAAAATCATCACCCTCCGATTGAAAAATTTGCCTATGTCCTTTCTTACCACTTGCGGTCATCACACCATTTCGTCAACTAAACGGACTTGGATTGTCACAAAACTTTAAGGGAAGCTTCACTAGGCCTAAAGGGACAAGTCTACAAAGTCTTGTTGCAATCTAACAGGTACATGGACTACTATCCATCATGATCCAAGTCACAAAAACTACTACAGAACAACCCAAATAGGTCGCTCTAAGGACTAATACCACTCACCTATGGCCAGAATGTCAAAAAATAGCAATTTAAGCACTCAAATATGAAGATTAGGCTCGTAAATGCATAGTCACAAACCACAACGGAATTAGCAATTCTTACACTTAATTGAAAAAGTAAAGGAAAAGGAAAACAATGTAAGATTCAAAATTGAAATTGGATTACCCAATCATTAGATACGATGATTACAAATATGAGTTGAGAAGCCGCTTGAGCACACATACAACATTTCTCTTTTCTCTCCAAAAAATAAGCCTCCCTTTCACATCAAAGTTTTTAACTTTTATACCTAGGGCTTTCTAAATCATCGAGTGGCTGGCTCACATGGGCCTTTACACATATCATGACAAAATTACAAATGAGGGAATTGACCTGATACTTTGGGATCAGATTTACATACATTGTAGTTACACTATTTCAAAAATTTAATAGAGTGTGAATGTGGTGTCCGGCTAGGTGGATGCCCATATACTGAATCCGCAAACATTTTTCCCTTCGTAGCTCGTGTCATCCCTTGATAGGACCATGTGAAATTTGGTCATTAGGGTGGTCTTGGGTTGTCTTCAAGGATGGTGGTCTTTAGCTGTGAATTTGCTTTGTAGCTAATTATGCTCCCCCCTTCCTTTAGTGATTCATATATGTTGTGTTCTGCATTCACATTTTTGTTGCCAGTTGGCTATGAAGATGGCTATTGATGTTGCTTGCCTTCTAAGTTTCTTTTGGTTGTTGATGTATGATGGATTTTACTCTTGGTTCTCCTGCAATGCGAGTCCTCTGTAATATTTCACCAACTTTGAAGCACTCTGTGATCTCCTTATGGTTGTTGTCGATAGCTCGCTTGATGCTTCCCAGTTGTTGTTGTATGCTATTCTTTGTCTAGCCATTGTTTTAATGGAGCTTTGGTGTCATCCTTGAAGGTAAGATTTGCTCTTGATAAATAGTGGAGATTTACATTTGTTGCTCTTTTTCTTTGATGAAATTAGGTAGCAATTTTCTTATGGTTGATGTAGAGGGAATATATACAAGAGGATAGTGATGAATGTTCTAGATTAGGGTCTAAACTTGGATGACCAAAGGGAAAAAACACGGTGGAAAAAAAGGCCTTTGGAATATGCTCTTAAGGGAGTTGAGAAATTGGACTTGAAGTACCTGTTCATGCAAGGTTAGGCTTAGAAGATACAAAGGAAGAGTTTCCAATGCAAGTGTCAATTATGAGACACTCTATATACATATGAGAAATTTGTCTAACAAAATCATGCAGTGTGAAAGATTGAGTTGGGGTGCTTCAAGGAATAAATGTAGCACATGTGACAGTAGAGATGTCACAATAGCTTCCACATTTCCAAGAAGGGTTTTTGATGTAGAAACTTCTCCACTCGTACCTTACTATGCTCACTGTCTGAGTGTCTTTTGGACTTTTTCCTTCACGTCACCAGAATTTAAATATATAGACTTCGACTCTTATGCTCACCTTTACTGGCATAAGAAACACGACATAAATATGCTAGACTCTTCCATCTTGAACAATACCTAGAATACCTAAGACTCTTAGACCACATAAAATATTACTTGAAGATTTGGGACTAATGCCTTGTTCATTTAGTGGCTTCGCTACCCGACTCTGACTTTTATGCCATGTACTTTTAATGGCAACTTGAACGTACCTGTTCAAGGCCAAAAACCCAATTCCATAGGTTCTTGGGATTGAGGCCTCTTTCATTGTTTTGGTCTTTGGATGCCAATGTTTTGTCTAGTAGGTTGGCATACTTTGGCTCCTCTTGATTTGTTTGTTGTATGTTGAAACTACTTAGTGAAAAAAGTTATACAGTTGTAGTAGGGATTGATGGAGTCTTTACTTTATCTTCCATGAGAAGCGGTTGTAGATGTGTGTGGGTTCTCTGTGATGGAGTTTCCAATAGAAATCTTGGAACCCACCTTGTCTTTCGTCCTTGTGTGACCATTTTTTTGCATTTTCCCTTTTGATTTGATTTGATGGACACTAAGCTTCAATATCCATACTTGACCATTACCATTGTAAAAGCCTTGCATTTGTAGTAGAGGATGAGGTATCCCTTTGGAGCTCGTAGCACCCTTGATTGTGATTGGATTTTGTTGTCTCTTGTTCGTGAGTGCTTGCCTTTGGGTGGATCCCTGTGCTGCATGATTGATCTTAGGTTTTACAGGTCGAGCTACTACTTTTGATAATCATATTTGAGTGTTACCTTCATAAAATCCTTATGCTTTGATTGGCTAGAATCATCCACTGCTTCACATGTCTTTGTTAAGTATCATGGTAGACGTCTGACTTTGGTACCCATACTTGTCACATTGCTTGATTCTTTGAAGGTTTTTTTTAATATCTTTTGCAATTTTTCTTTCTCCTAGTTGAGGTGTTTGTCTTTCATTGATAGCTTGGCTTGATTTTTATATAACTTTTTTCTTGGGGTGAGTAGGTCCAGGCTATTACCTTAGGCTTTATGGCCCAAACATTGGTGTTCCCTTGAAAGTAGCCTTGAGTAGTGATTGACTCATTTGCTGCTACCCACCTTATCACTTGTTGTTGAGGTTGAACTTGTAAGTGGTGTATCCAAACTAGATCTTTGACTTTGACGTGCTCTTTGGATACTAACACTTGGTTGATTCTTTTCAACTTTTTCTTGGGGCTTTGTGTGATGGAAACTTTGGCTGAGAAAGCTTTTGCTCAGGTTTCCATTGCTTTGTCAATGGTTTGGCCGTTGATGTAGAGGCCATGCAGGAAGTTTGATGGAGATTTGTTGAAGGTAAAGTTGACTTTCAAGGTTGATCTGCTTCAGTTTTTGCCATAGATTTACCTTTTTCTACAATGGTTGGTTGCTTCCTTTTTGGATGGACTTGAGGTGCTTCTAGGACTGTTATTGTTGTTGTTGTTGAAGCTTTTCATTGTTATTGAAGGAAGATGTTCATCCAGCTTTTCATCAAGACAAGACCCTCTTTGATGTAAGGGGAGTCAATTATGTAGAACGTGTCTTTGAACTCCCCAATACTCAACTTGAGTATGACTTTTACCACACCAAAGCTAGGAATTGGCGTTTGAGAAATTATGTACACTGTTTCTTCTCACTCTTTGATTGGCGGATTTCTCATCATTATCCGTGTGCTATAAGACATTAGATTCCTTGTTGCATAAGGATATATCAAAACTGAACCTATAATTTTGAGTCGTGTTTTGCCACATAAGCTGAATTTGGTCACTGTAGTAGACAATCGATCTTTCATCTTATCCTTGTTGTTTTCTTGATCTTGAGTTTTCTAAACATAAACAACTTTCTTTGATTCTTTAGGTATGTCAATGATGACATATTCTCGTGGTTTCTTTTCTTCCTTCATTTGTGCTTTTGCACCATGCTTCATGACATTGTTTGTCTCACTTTTTTTGCTTTCTTACTCACAATTGACATTAGCTTTAGGTATTGTTTCATTACATACACACATCTAGAGTAGCTAGTATCTGATCCCAGCCAAAATATTCAAACAAATCTTCAAGAAATGGCTCTCAAACGTAGTCCTTATCCTCAAATAGTCTCTCTAGGATGCAATATTATTTCATCAGGATACCACTTTTGGACGCTCCACAAATTCAAATATGCGTTTTGTTGTGCACTCATGCAAGTATTTTTTATCCATGGACCGTTGTTCAGTCAAATTCAACTACAAGAGTTTGGCTAACATCTTTGTAGCTATGGTCTTTCAGACTGATTCTTGTCGTAACACCTTTATACCGCAAGTAGAGGTGATCATGATACCAATCTTGTACCATCTAAGTTGTCTCATGAATGGACATCCCAAAATGACATAAGAGTTTTTGCTCTTTCCAAAATCCACTACTGCAAAGGTATGCACGTACTCTATGCCACCTGAGGATACTATGACTTTCTCTTGTATACCCATAGGTTTCTCTATATATCCATCTATAAGTTGTAGTTTCATTTGTGCTTTTCTAAGAGTTGGCCTCCTCCATTTTTCTCATATTTGTTTTGCCACTATGGCCACTCCAGCCCCACTATCACGTATGGCAACGATTCTCACTCCCTGATGTTCTAGTGGCAAGGTGGCATTCCCTTCTTCTCCTTCACAGTAATCTCCTACCTTGTTTACAAGTAGGATTTTCCTTTGGTTGCTCTTGTGTTGTTTTACCCGTTTGATCATCTAACAGAATATCTTGAAGAGGAATTTTCAATCCCATCCTATGTAGATGTTTTCCCACTTCTCCCCTAGATGTGGTCTGGTTCTTATTAGCTCTAAGAGAGTGATCTTGCATTGTATAGGAGATAATAATAGTTCATGAAGGCTTTTGGTGTCCATATCATCTTTGGTGTTGGATTCCATTGAGGTGGTACCACTCTAACCTTAGATTTTGTTTTGTGTTTCCCTATGAAAGATGGAAAAGTCCGTAGAGAGTGTGGTTTGCTCTCTTCAAATGCTATAGACCGAGCATCTACTTATTGAGATTGTATATCTCCTGGGAAAAATTTGTGATCCAAGTTGATCTCAGTGATAGGTGCAGACTTGAAAGTTGCAGTACCATTATTTGCACTCTTTATTGTTTCCCACAAGGCTTGTGGCCATGGCTCCTCTACCTCTGGGATAGGTGCCATGAATTGTGATGTTGCATCACTAGTGGTGTTAGCCACTACCCTTGTGTCCAATAATGTTTCAATCTCATGCTTCATTAGTTAATCAATTATGTTCTCTTTGTTCTTGCTTTCCTCTTCCTTTTGAGCTATTGGTACTTCTTGTCTAGGAATGTTTAATATTGCTGGCTGCATTAGAGCTTGAGCGGTCTCTATGAGCTGTCTGCTCATTTCCAAACTTCTCAATCAATTTTTGGATGTGGATATGTCAACCATCTTTGCTCCAAGGCTTGGTTGTTCTACAGTCTTGCCTTGTAGGCTTGTAATAAAGCATCTAATATCTCCAATACTTTTTTCACCAAGACTTAACCACCTTAAAAAGTTTTGGTTGGCTCCGCTCCCTCGACTTTTCCTTTGTTATACCTTTTGCGTAAGAGTTGCTCTCTAGTTTGTTGCAGCTTAGTTTCTAGGATGGTTTTCTCCTTTAACCTTTTTTCCTTCTTTTATCTCGTTTAGCTTTCCCCGATTTCTGTTAAGTCCTCACTGATAAGATTTCAAATTCCATTTGAATAGGTAGTTTGCTTTCCTCCTCAATGGGTTTGTTCTTGGCAGCTTCTTAAGCTCGAGCTCGAGTCGCTGCATTTACAACAACTATGGGTTCTACCTTAGATCCACTTGAAGAAGATATTACTTGTCATAATAATCAATATCTAATTCTCCTAAATGATTTTCTCATATTAAACTGATCATTTAATGTGGGGAAGTGCCAGGGGAGAAAAAGCTAGAATATTGGTTAAGCTAGCAGACCGGACACAGTAGGGATCCAAAGGAGGGAAAATAGGGATCCAAAAGGGGGGCCATCTGCAAAAGAGCCATGTGCAACAATGGGCTAAAAAGACCCTAAGGTTCAGCCCATTAAGACTTCCAAAATGCTAAGGTTCCAAAATTCAAAGGTTATGTCCAAAGGTCAACCCTAGGGGAATTGGATGCTTTGTGTGTGTAAAAAAAGGTCTTTGCATATCCCTACATGGGAGGGGGCAAGCGTTTCTTCTAGGGGATGAGAGAGAAATCCACACACACACACACACACACACACACACACACACACACACACACACACACACAAGCTCCCTTTACACAAAGGGAATGAGGGACACATGTCAGCTCCCTAGGCTAGATGCCCACAAGGTGTACCCAATTCCTATTGGATGGCCTTAGAGGTGGACCAATGAGAATTAGGCTAGAGTAAATCTAGTTTAATTAATTAAAAAACACTTAATAAAAGAACCAATGAAAATTAAGTCTCTTGGATGATTATTGGACAGCCCGTGAAGGGGTCCAATAGGAATTGAGCAGCCCAATGGGCTACTTAATTCCTATTGGTCAGAATGGGGAAAGGTCCAATGGGGATTTAATTCATTTAAATCAATTAAGTTTAATTGATTAAGCTCTCACAAAAGGGGAAAGGGGGACACATGTCAAAAGGCTATCACTTATGCTGCTTAATAGCCATTGGCTTGACTTGGGGAGGTCCAATGGGGAGCCTGCAAGAGAAAATAGCAAGAGGGCTCACCCAAGAGGGGGAGGGGGATGATTTTTGAAAGGAATTATCACACACACACTCACACAATCTCATGTGTGAAGAAAGAGAAGACTATCTCTTCCAAAGCTTTAATGGAGAGCTCATCACCTACTCCAAGCTTGTGAGATAGAAGCCTACATCAACACACTCTTGGCATGTGGATGCAAATCCAACCAAGAGCCAAGCTTCAATGCATGCTCATCTCCTCTACCAAGCTAATTACTAAGCTAAGCTATGCTAATATGAGTGATTATGTGAGGAGATGTACATCTTTCTCGTAAGATACTCCTTCTTCCTCTCAATCTACTCTCATACCCTGCTAGCTCTCACCATCTTCGAAGGTGTGTGAGGTCTTGGGTCTGAGAACGGGGATAATTAAAGTTGTGTTTGTTAAGTGTTTTGCTTAGTGCATGAAGCTTTCATCTTCATTGCACTAGCTAACCTTGAAGGAACACAAAGAATTGTATTGTACAATGTCTCTCTTGATGGGAGAAACCATAATACAAAGCCTTTTGGAGGGGGGACGGGCTCCATGCAAATCCGGTCCTCAATTGTCGTCAATAGCTTAATTTCTCTCTATTTTAAAAGTATTGTTGATGTTATCTAACTAGGTGTTATGCTTTTTGTTGCTCTCTCCACCCAAGCACTCTTGTAATTCTCATTAGGAATCTATTCTAATGAAATGCCCACTATGTTCATGCTAATTTCCGCTACACACAAGTTTTTAGGCCATTAAATGTTACATTGGTATCAGAGCACAAGGTTTCTCTTTTCTTGCTCAAGAAGGGAGGTCCTCAAGCTAGCTATAAATGGTTGGTTTTATTAATTTCCTGTGAGTAAGTAGAATAGGGATTTTTCAGCCTTGCAGTGCGCCTGCCTTCGTGCAGTTAACGGGGCATCAACGTCGAGAGCTATGGTCTTAATAGTGGAGTCCTACGGGGCTTGCCTACGACTTAACCACTATTGAGCTATTAGAAGCTTGGCAGGAGTCGGTGTTGTTTTGGTGACGAAAGACCCTCTCTTCTATTCCTTGCAATTAATGGTATTCGAGCCGTGGGTACAATAGCTTGAGTGCTTTTTCTAAAGGGGTAAAGAGGAGTAGCAACTAGGGTTTGAAGTGCCAAAGTACACCTAAAAAGATTACACCTAAAAGTTGTTAGAATGGCTGACAATAGTAAAGAGAGTGAAATTAATGTTGATAACTTTGATTTTGCACATGAGCAAGCTACTAATGATGCTTCAATGCTTGTTAACTATCTTGTTTCTAGGCTTCAACAAGCCATGGGCAATCCATCTCTCCAAAGTGAAGTGCAACGGCAGCTCCGTGCTCATGGGATTCTCCAAGCTCATCACCATGACGAGAGAACACCTAGGAAGCCTCCTTGTGAGACTACCAAAAGAGGTCTCTCTCCGATTCGGGAAGAAGAAGAGAATCCGTACGAAGGGCTCAAGAATTTACTTCTTGATGATGCATCTCCTTCCCAAAGGAGAACTCAAGAGCCTCCACCGAAGGAACGAGAAAGAAGTGAATCTCCCGCCACCTCGGCGGAGATGGCTCCACGAAGACAGCGGGCTAAACGCTCTCCATCACCACCAAAGCGGAGAAGACCATCACACTCTTCTCCACGCCATAATTCAAAGAGGGATGATAAAAAGCAAGAGAAGAAAAAGGCGAGAAAGAGGACACCCTCTTCTCCATCTTCTTCATCCTCTTCCTCTTATGAAAGTGATGGTAAAGACGACGAAGATCAAGACAAGAAAAAGGCGAGAAAGAGGTCACCCTCTTCTCCACCTTCTTCAAATTCTTCACCTTCTGAAGAAAGTGATGGTGCAACCTTTGAACGATCAAAAAGAAGAGGCCATAGGAAATCCTATGCCTCATGGAAGAGGTCATCCAAGCTGAAGAAGTTCAAAGAGGGAGGGAAGAGCATCTATTTCCTTACCTATGATGGTACCTTTGGTGCTACGGACAAAGTCTTGGCCTTTATCCAACAATTCGATGCGGCGTTTGGAGATGAGGGCTTCACGGAGTCCTCTAAGCTACGCCATGTAGCTATGCACTTTCAAAAGTCCACCAGGCAATGGTGGTCTAGCCTACGAGCCAACGGTGAAGCTCCACAAACATGGAAAGCTTTAAGAGCTTCCATTATGTTTTTGGCCACCGATGCCAAAGACAAAGTACTCACCGAATGGCGAAGCTTAAAGCTCTCTCCCTATGAATCCATCCACAAATATGTAGACAAGTTTTGGGACCTACAACTCAAAGCCACTGTCTTCAAAAAGTTGGATTTTGGAGAGCAAAAGCAACAATTTTGTGCGGGCTTAACCGAAGAAATGGCGGGGTATGTCAACTCCCAAAGGCCACGTACCATATCGGCGGTAATACACCATACTATGGTGGCCTCTCAAATCAATTTCCAAAAGGGGGCTAAAAGAAATAATAAGCCCCCGGAAAATAAGGGTTCCAATGAGCCTAAGGGGAAGGACAATGTCCAAAAGTCTCCTAAGGGCAACTCCAACAAAGCTAAAGAGAAGGGAGTTTACAAAGGTAAGAACAAACTCTCTCCTGAAGAGCTTGAGCGTTATCTCAAGGATAACCGGTGTTTCAAGTGCGGCAAACAAGGGCATGCGTACCGCGCTTGTCCCCAAAAGAACAACCGCCAAGATCCTCCTAGAGCTTCCTTGGTTGAAATCCAAGAGGAGGAGACTCACCAAACTCATCACAAAGGATCCCCTCTATGCCATGCTTGGGGAAAGGTAAGAGAACATGATGCTTTTATTCTCTTTGACCCTGGTTCTACTCACAATTTTATATCTATAGAGTTGGCCACCAAGCTAGGCATACAATCCTACGAGATGGGAGATGTCCTACCCGCAGACAGTGCCTTCAAGGGGCAAGAAGCTTCAGTCACTCCCTTAATCGGGAAATTGAGGCTTCATGTCCAAGGCAATGTGGACAAAGAGGACTTCTTTATCTCTCCTCTCAAGCATGAGGATGTAATCCTATGGGCACCATGGTTTGACCGCCTGGCTGCCAATGTTAAATTTTCTGAAAGGAGAATCTCCTTTAAGTTCAGGGAAAAAGACATGTATATAGATGCCAAGGAAATGGGTAACACTATCCCCATTGTACATACACCAGCTTTCAACAAGTCAATAAAGAGCTCTATTTCTATGTACATGATTTTTGTTAAAGATTCTCAAAATGAACCTAATGCTTTAGCAAAAGAAAATAAAAGCAACCAAAAGGAATTAGAGTTATCCAATTTTCTCAAGGGGTTTGAAGATGTTTTTATTGACGACATCCCTTGTGAGCTACCTCCTAAACGAGGTAATGATGACCATGCAATTGAACTTCTTCCAGGAAGTTCACCGCCTAACAAACCTCCTTATAGAGTTTCTCAAGCTCAACAAAATGAGATTATGCGGCACGTGCATGAGTTAGTTGACAAGGGCATGGTTAGGTCTAGCTCATCTCCATTTTGCTCACCGGTGCTATTAGTGCAAAAGAAAGACGGCACATATCATATGTGTGTCGACTATAGAGCACTAAATAGGATCACTATCAAGAATAGGTTTCCCGTTCCACGGGTAGAAGACCTATTTGATAAGCTACAAGGATCGATCTACTTCAGTAGGATTGACCTAAAAAGTACCTATCATCAAATAAGGATAGTTGATCAAGACATTGTAAAGACCGCATTTCGCACCACATTTGGTCTTTACGAATATATTGTCATGCCTTTTGGCTTGACCAATGCACCAGTCACATTCACCGCTTGATGGAGAAGCTGTTCATGCCTCATAGAACCTTCGTTGGAGTGTTCTTTGATGATATTATCGTCTACTCTAATTCATTAGACGAACACAAGCAACACCTCCAGGTAATATTTCAAGTTTTAAGAGAGAAGAAACTTTATGTTAATCGAAAGAAAAGTGATTTTTTCTTGCAAGAGATTCAGTATTTAGGTCACATTATCTCTCAAGATGGCATCCAAATGGATCCATCAAAGTTAGAGGTAATAAAAGGATGGCCTAAACCAAGGAATCTTCATGAACTAAGAAGCTTTATAGGTATGTGTGCATACTATAGACGCTTCATAGAAAAGTTCTCACAAATTGCGGGACCATTACATGACCTAACAAAGAAAGCGTTAGGTATACATGGTTTGCTAAGGAGAACAATGCTTTCAAAAAGATTAAAGAAAAGCTTATCTCTCAACCTGTGCTTACACTACCGGATCTCTCAAAACCATTTGAGGTCCAATGTGATGCTTGTGGTGATTGCCTTGGAGCTGTTTTGATCCAAGAAGGGCACGCCATAGGCTATGAGAGTCGAAGGCTCGACCCTGTTGAGCAAGCTCTAGGCATATATGAAAAGGAACTCCTTGCAGTTCTACAAACCTTAGACTCATGGAAGCACTATTTATTGGGGACTCCTTTCATTCTGTAAACGGATCACCAAAGTCTTAAGTACTTCATGACGCAGACCAAGCTCTCCGACAAACAAATGAGGTGGGCAAATTTCCTTTCGCAATTTCATTTTCATATTGGTCACATTGCTGGCAAGCATAATCAAGTATCTGATGCACTCTCAAGATGGCCGAGAGTGAATGCGGTTTCCATAGCAACTCACAATGATCTATCTTCAATGATAGATGAGTACGCTATTGATCCCGATTTTAGAGATGTGATTTCAGCCCTTGCTTTAGGGAAGAAATAAGAACCATTTACTTTACAAGATGGTTATCTTCTCTATGGCAATAGACTATGCGTTACTAACTCACTACGTGAGAAAGTAATGTATGAATCTCATGCTCCACCGTATGCGGGGCATAGAGGGATTCAGTCTACCTTAAAGGGAATTGAAACATATTTCTATTGTCCTACCATGAAAGTGAACATACAAGAGTATGTTTCTAAATGTGTGGTTTGCCAAAAGACAAAATTTGATAGAGGGAAGCAACTTGGATTGCTTCAACCCTTGCCAATTCCTAATTCACCATGGGAGAGCATATCCATGGATTTTATCTTTGGATTGCCTAAGTCTATCCATGGGAATACGGGAATATGGACGATAGTAGACAGGTTCAGTAAACAAGCTCATTTTATACCTGTCAAAAAGACTATCAAAGCCCATCAAATGGCAACTGTCTTCATTTCACAGATTTTCAAGTACCATGGCTTGCCAATGTCCATAGTGTTGGATAGAGATCCTAGAATGACCAGTAATTTCTGGAAGGGTCTCTTTGAGAATTTAGGAACAAGGCTAAACTTCTCTTCGGCCTATCATCCACAAACGGATGGCCAAAGTGAAATAGCTAACCTAACAATTCTCGATCTACTAAAAGCCTATGTAACGGAAGTAGATCAAAGATCCCAATGGGAGAAGTACTTACCCTTATTGGAGTATGCTTACAATAACACTGTACATACTTCCACGAGAAAAGAACCTTTCGAGGTAATTGAGGGAATATCAAAAAGGCCCTTGCTACTTAAAGTACATGGGAAGATATTCGCTGCAGATGAGTATAGCTGAGACTTACAAGAATCTTTCAAAAGATTAAGGATGCTATCTCTATCTCACAGCAAAGGCAAAAGGCTGCTGCTGACAAGCACAAAAGAGCCCAAGCCTTTAAAGAAAACGATTGGGTCTTGTTAAAGTTTCCTAAGGCTCGATTAAGGCACACGACGGGCAAGAATCCTACGCGCCACCAAAAGTACTATGCTAAACTAGCAAAAAGGTACTATGGTCCCTTCCAGATTCTTAGGCCAATCAATGAGATGGCCTATCAACTCAAGTTGCCCAATCATTGGCTCATACACAATGCTTTCCATGTGAGCCTATTAAAGCCTTACAAAGGAGAGCCACCTCAAGAACCAACTATTGAAGACCCACTGGAGATCGAGGATCAAGAGGTGGTGCTGCAGCCCGAGTTCGTAGCCTGAGTCCATTCTCCGACATGAAGACAAGGTACTAAGAGGCGGTAAGACTATCGGACGATATCTTATTAAGTTTAAGAATTATCCTTTTGAAGATGCTAGATGGATCCAAGGCATACAATTAAAGGATAACCTAAACCTTGTCAATGCTTCCCAAGAGTAAGCAAATGTACAAAATGTTAAAAATGAACAAAGTTTTTTTCTTATAAGACTCTCTTTTTCTTTATTGTGCACAAAAATGAAGTAGTATGCATACTTAGGTCAAATTTGCGGAGACGACGTCTCCCAAACACCAAGTAGAGCTTGTCACTCTACTATGGAAGATTGATAGGACTAATGTGCAGACATGCTTGCGGCAGCCTGAGGCTCTCAAGAGCCAAATGGACTAGTCATCCATTGTGGAATGATGTCGTAGGGTAACATAGGGATCCTCTACCCGCTAAGAAAAGCACTCATGAATATGCTTTATCTTCTCTACACCGTAGTTGAGGACGACTATGATTTCAAGAGAGAGGTAATGTCATAATAATCAATATCTAATTCTCCTAAATGATTTTGTCATATTAAACTGATCATTTAATGCGGGGAAGTGCCAGGGGAGAAAAAGCTATAATATTGGTTAAGCTAGCAGACGGGACACAGTAGGGATCCAAAGGAGGGAAAATAGGGATCCAAAAGGGGGGCCATCTGCAAAAGAGCCATGTGCAACAATGGGATAAAAAGACCCTAAGGTTCAGCCCATTAAGACTTCCAAAATGCTAAGGTTCCAAAATTCAAAGGTTATGTCCAAAGGTCAACCCTAGGGGAATTGGATGCTTTGTGTGTGTGAAAAAAATTCTTTGCATATCCCTACATGGGAGGGGGCGAGCGTTTCTTCTAGGGGATGAGAGAGAAAGCCACACACACACACACACACAAGCTCCCTTTACACAAAGGGAATGAGGGACACATGTCAGCTCTCTAGGCCAGATGCCCACGAGGTGTACCCAATTCCTATTGGATGGCCTTAGAGGTGGACCAATGAGAATTAGGCTAGAGTAAATCTAGTTTAATTAATTAAAAAACACTTAATAAAAGAACCAATGAAAATTAAGTCTCTTGGATGATTATTGGACAGCCCGTGAAGGGGTCCAATAGGAATTGAGCAGCCCAATGGGCTACTTAATTCCTATTGGTCAGAATGGGGAAAGGTCCAATGGGGATTTAAGTCATTTAAATCAATTAAGTTTAATTGATTAAGCTCTCACAAAAGGGGAAAGGGGGACACATGTCAGAAGGCTATCACTTATGCTGCTTAATAGCCATTGGCTTGACTTGGGGAGGTCCAATGGGGAGCCTGCAAGAGCAAATAGCAAGAGGGCTCTCCCAAGAGGGGGAGGGGGACTGATTTTTGCAAGGCATTATCACACACACTCTCACACAATCTCATGTGTGAAGAAAGAGAAGACTATCTCTTCCCAAGCTTTAATGGAGAGCTCATCACCTACTCCAAGCTTGTGAGATAGAAGCCTACATCAACACACTCTTGGCATGTGGATGCAAATCCAACCAAGAGCCAAGCTTCAGCGCATGCTCATATCCTCTACCAAGCTAATTACTAAGCTAAGCTATGCTAATATGAGTGATTATGTGAGGAGATGTACATATTTCTCGTAAGATACTCCTTCTTCCTCTCAATCTACTCTCATACCCTGCTAGTTCTCACCATCTTCGAAGGTGTGTGAGGTCTTGGGTCTGAGAACGGGGATAATTAAAGTTGTGTTTGTTAAGTGTTTTGCTTAGTGAATGAAGCTTTCATCTTCATTGCACTAGCTAGCCTTGAAGGAACACAAAGAATTGTATTGTACAATGTCTCTCTTGATGGGAGAAACCATAATACAAAGCCTTTTGGAGGGGGGACCGGATCCATGCAAATCCGGTCCTCAACTGTTGTCAATAGCTTAATTTCTCTCTCTTTTGAAAGTATTGTTGATGCTATCTAACTAGGTGTTATGCTTTTTGTTGCTCTCTCCACCCAAGCACTCTTGTAATTCTCATTAGGAATCTATTCTAATGAAATGCCCACTATGTTCATGCTAATTTCCGCTACACATAAGTTTTTAGGCCATTAAATGTTACATCACTCCCACAATGTTCATTGCTGATTTCCCCCTATTTTTGGGTGTTTTGGGTGTTTTGGACAATTAGGAATGAGGTGTATAACACCACATTCTAAACAATATCCCCATTTCTCTACGTTCTTTTCCTGATAAAAATGTCTTGCCCAATAATTGTCTCCACACTTGTAGCATGATCCTACTTGTTGCATATCTGATGATGTTGTTCTTGCCTAGTAAGAATGGTCTTTGATCCATGTTGCTCTTGATTAGTTATGAACATTAAGGTGTTCTCATCCATGGAGTAACGATTTCTCGGGGGTTGTGGCATATACTCAGCTGATTGAGTGTAGTTGGGTAGTTGGCTACTACTCAACCATCATTCAGAGGAGGTGGTTGTTGTCCTAGCATATGTTGTGGTCTCAATTGGATGCTACACCATCGAGTGGGATGATTACCTCCACATGTGTCACATCTCCTCATTTGTTGTTGTTGTGTGTTTGGGTACTGTCTGTAACCTTGGTTTATTCTCATCATCACTTCTTCAACCACTTGATCAATGCTCGACACGGTAGAAGTTTGAACATCCCTCTTTGTTGTGGATTCATCATAGAAGAGACACTACTAGTCACGTTGTTTGCATCGTCCATTACCTTTGGCCTTGCAATTGTCAACTAGATATAAATCTTCTCTAGTGACTTGCTCAAACGTCATACATGCTTTCAAATCTAGGTCCTTTTTCAGAGTCTTGTTCCTCAAGCCCTCTATGAAGAGAATTGATAGTCTCTCATCTTGTGGTAACTCTCACATGACACCTCTCTACGTATTTTTTGAAGCGAAGCATTCCTTCCTACACCTTTTCATTTTTATTTTTCTTGAAAGCATAATTTTGTGACACATGTTGTGCTTGATTCCCCTTTTAGAGAACTTCTTTGCAAATTCATGCAAGAGTTGTTCTATGTTTGAAAAATCATCGTTGTTCAATGGTTGGAACCACGTCACGGCCGTTCCTTTCTATGTCAACTCAAAGTGAGTGTGAAAATCCGCAGTTTGTTTAGCTCTCATTTTTTTTTTTTTGAAGAATGATACATGAGCATATGGTTCCCTTGACCCATCATACTTTGTCTTGACACATTTTGCCACTTGAGATAGTCTCATTTGTTGTGGTTCACTCACTAATCTAACCAATTCGTGGTCTCTTGCAAAGATGTCTCTCGCTATCTCTTTTTGTCTTGGAGAAAATCATGGTAGAATCCTCTCTGACAAATGCCTTGGAATCATTTTTGGTTGAAAGTAAGTAGAGATGGAAGTATCCTTGTATGTTTATCTTTATAGGTCAATTGGATCAACAAGTTTGTACTCCCGTCCATACTTACCTACCATCAAAACATGCACTCCTTGGACATCTATGTACATGAAGCATAGAGATTCTTATGGGCCATCAATTCTCCAGCCTTGGTTTCTACACATTTGTAGAAGGTGTGGGGATCCCTATTTGTGAACCTATATAAGCCATCATTGGCATAATTCATTAGAACTCTCATGGATTTAATGGTTTTGATGAATTTCATGTTTGGTTTTTTGATCAATGGTGGATGTCTCTCCTCTAGGTGATAAGAAAACCCTACTGGTGGATGATTTGTCATGGTCAAGGCTCACTCAAAACTCTAAAGGTAGTCTTTAAAAGGTCCACCTTGGCTTTTTCCAACTTATCCCTTTTTCCCTCTGGTCAGGTCTCTCAAAAGTCACGTCCTTGTCACCCTTTAATCTATCTAGAAATTGGTTTTTGGTGAAGGAGTACGAGCGGAAGTGCGATGCGAGAGAGAGTGCAAGAAGAAGAGCACGACGATACGGTGAACTCGCTCTACTGTAATGTGTAGAGCATAGTGAGTTCTTATTAGGTTTTACAAAAGAATATGTGTACATACCTGGCGGCCCGCCCACTTACCTGGGCGACCAGATTGGGCTTTATACCCCAACAACCTCCCACTTGAAGTCCAATGTGGTACTTTAACTGTGAGAGAAGCTACTATACAAGAGATGTAGAGAAGTGATGTACTACCCTACACCTAACTGCTTGCAAAAATGCACAAAGCTCTCTGAGGGAAGTCCTTTTGTAAGTAGATCAGCAGGATTTTCTGTGGTGTGAACTTTGACAAGCTGAAGTTTCTTATCCTCGAGCATTTCCCTGATGAAATGATACTTCACATCCACATGCTTTGTCTTTGAGTGAGAAACTGGATTGCGAGCATTTGTATAGCACTTTGACTATCACAATATAACACAGGCATCTCTTCTTTGATTCCCAAATCTGTAACTAGTCGATTAAGCCAAATTGATTCTTTGCATGCCTCTGATGCTGCAACATATTCAGCCTCTGTAGTAGACTGAGTAACACAATCTTGTAATCTAGAATGCCACGATATTGCTCCACCAGCCAATGTAAAGACATACCCTGACGTAGACCTTCGGTTGTCTAAGTCACCTGCATAATCTGAGTCTGTAAAACCCTTTACACTTAGCTCCTGACTCCCATAGCATATACGCATACTCTTTGTAGCTTTCAGGTATCTCAATATTCCTTTGACTGCCTCCGAATGTTTCTTGCCTGGGTTTGACATGTATCGACTTACTACTCCCACTGCAAATGCAATTTCTGGGCGAGTAGCAATCATTGCATACATCAAACTACCCACTACAGACGCATATGGAATCTTATCCATTTCAGCCTGTTCTTCCTCACACACAGGACAATATTGTTTGCTAAGTTTCACATATGGTGGCAATGGAACACTCAATGCCTTTCCCTTCTCCATATTGAAACGTTGCAAAACCTTGTCAATATACTCTGTTTGAGATAACCAAATCAACTTCTTTGATCTGTCTCTCTCAATGCGCATACCAAGTATATGACTTGCCTCACCCATGTCTTTCATGTCAAACGATTTTGCCATCTTTGACTTCAAAGCTGAAATTTCTTCCAAGTGCTTGCCAGCAATCAACATGTCATCCACATACAAAATAAGGATCACCCAACTTCCATCCTTAGCCTTCTTTGTATATAGACAGTGATCAAACTCACTACGTTTGTAGACTTGAGAAAGCATAAACTTGTGGAACTTATGGTACCATGCCCTCGGTGATTGTTTTAAGCCATAGAGACTCTTTAACAACTGGCATACCAAATCTTCCTTGCCTTTCTCAACAAACCCTTCTGGCTGCTGCATGTAAATTTCCACCTCTAAATCACCATGCAAGAACGTTGTCTTGACATCTATTTGGTGCAACACCAAATCTAATATGGCAACCAATGCAAGAAAGCATCTCAATGTAGTCATCTTGACCACCGGAGAGAAGACTTCATCAAAGTCAATGCCTTGTTCTTGCTTAAAGCCCTTGGCAACAAGCCTTGCTTTGTACTTTGGCTGACTATCATGAGCGGTGATCTTATACCTGTAAACCCATTTACAAGGTAGAGCCTTTTTGCCCTGTGGTAATTTAAGTAGCTTCCATGTCTGGTTTTTATGCAGAGCTGTCATCTCTGGCTGCATGGCCAATTGCCAATTCCCAGAGTCCTTCATTTTCACTGCTTCCTTGTAACATGAAGGCTCATTGCAATCAGTCAACATGACATAGTTCATAGATGGAAAAAACCTATCAGAAGGTCGCGTGATACGTCCAAATCTACGCACAATAGGTGGCTCAGGCTCAGCCACAACCTTGGTTCCAATCTATCCTGTCCTTGCTCCTCTTGAGCCCTGACATTTTGTCTTGCACGTGCAGGTCCATCTTCTTGGAAGACAACTCTTCTAATCTCCTCAGCTCTCTCTGGTTTAGAATGATATTTGGATTCAATAAAGTGAACATCATTGCTGCGGACAACCTTTCTGGATTCGGGATCCCAAAGTCTGTACCCCATCTCACCAGAATTACCATAGCCTAGAAAGATGCACTTTCTACTCTTTGGCTCAAGTTTATTCCTAAATTCCTTTGGAACGTGAGTATATGCCTCACAGCCAAAGACTCTGAGATGCTTGTATGAGGGCATTTTGCCTGACCATACCATCTCTGGCACTGAATCCTTCTGCAAAACCTTGCTAGGAGATCTATTTACAAGATGAACAGTTGTTGATACAGCTTCAGCCCAAAACCCGTTTGGCAGCTGTGCATTAGACAACATACTTCTGACCTTCTCTTGTATGGTCCTATTCATCCTCTCAGCAACACCATTTTGAGGAGGATTGTAAGGAGCAGTAAGTTCACTTTTTATACCTTTTGACTCACAAAAGTCTTGAAAGGCCTTTGAAACATACTCTCCACCATTGTCAGTACGTAAGCATTTAAGCTTCTTGCCACTCTAATTCTCCACAAGTGTCACAAACGTTTTGAAAACACTAAACGCTTCATCCTTGTGCTTGAGAAAGTAAACCCATACTTTCCTCGAGTAATCATCTATAAATGTCATAAAGTAAGAAGCTCCCCCTAGAGATAGGTTAGGCATAGGTCCACACAAATCACTATGAACAAGTGCCAACTGTGTATCTCTTCTACTGCTTCTATGCTTATGTGGTTGCTGTGTTTGCTTACCATACAGAAAATGTTCATAGAATTCAAAATCATTAAATGACAAGCCAGGGAAATAACCAGAACGAGACAAGATTTCCATTCCCTTCTTGGACATATGTCCTAACCAGCTATGCCACAAAGAAACGTTCGGCTTCTCAGTTACATTGATTACATTTTTAGAGACATTTGATACATAAATCATGTAAAGTCCTCCAGACTTTACTCCATGTGCTACTATCATAGAACCCTTGGATATCTTCCACATGTTCTGTCCAAAAGTGGTGATGTAGCCAGCATCATGAAGTAAACCTGTGCTGATCAAGCTCTTTGTAATTGCGGGAACATGTCTCAGATTGTTCAGCATGAAAGAAGAGCCATTCTGAAACTTCAATTGAACATCTCCAACACCTAAGATCTCACATGTCTGCCCATTGCCTAGCCGAACATGATCTTTAGTGGTCACATAAGAGGTAAACCACTCCTTGTTTGGAGACACATGAAGTGATGCCCCTGAGTCTATAATCCAGTCACTCAGTGCATTTCCATAAGATGCTGTAAGAAGAGCTGATTCCATTGTATTTTTCAAGAAGTAGATGTCTCCTGACACTAGACTGTCATCCTCTGCAACAGTGTTTGTCACATTTATTTCTTGAATCTTCATTGAGGACTTGTTCTTCTCATCATGGTCTTCAGCTTTCTCTTTGCCTTTTTTTACTTTCCATTCTCTGCAATCTGTTTTCATGTGACCCTTCTTGCCACAATGGTAGCATTCTATGTCACTCTTGCCTTTAGAACTGCGAGACTTGCTACGAGACTGATTCCTCTTTCCACCTTTGTACTTTTCTTTGGTCCTTCCCCTGACAACTAAGGCTGTTCCTTTGCCTTTGTCCATTGTCTTTGTATTGGTTTCTTCAGTAATCAGACTTCCTTCTACACCTGCTATGTTCAAACCATCTGGAGGTGCAGAACTACTCAAAGCTGTGCGAAAAGTGTCCCAACTTTCCGGCAATGTGATCAACAGAAAGATAGCTCTAATAGGTTCATCAAACTTGACGCCTTGAGCTGACAACTGACTGTAGATTGTGTTGAATTCATTCAGATGATTGGACGTAGGTGTCCCTTCTTTCATCTTCAAGTCAACAAGCTTGTTAAGCCAGTATACCTGTGAAGCTGCACTCTTCTTCTCATAAAGATCACTCAGCTTTAACCATGCTTGATAAGCCGACATCTCGTCTGTTACATTGAAGTAAACGCTTTTTGCCAAAGTCAGCATAATGGTAGAAAGTGCCAATTCATCCATTTTGCTCCATTCATCTTCGTCCATATCTTCTGGTTTTATCCCCTTGAGCTTTATAGGTTTTATCTGCTTCTTTTGTACCAACACGTGCCAAATCTGCTTCTTCCACAATGGGAAATTGGTTCCATCCAGCTTCTTGATATTGTAAAGAGCAGTGTCCTGTGATCCAGCCATAGCTACGCTTCACAGTAGTTTACTTTCCTGGGAAAAAATCGGCAGAGTTTCCCTTGTAAACTGACCTCTGAACCAATATCAACCTGATGAACTAGTGGATGTCGCCTACAGTCTGTGTGTAGGTGCGCTCGTGTCGTATGCGACACGCCTCCAAGAACTGTGTGCCGTCCTTTGTGGTGTAGACAACCACAAATTAGCACTCTGGAAGTGTAGATATCCTCAGCACCTGCAGTCGTAAGCTGAAACCCCAAATTTGCAGAGTCGGATCTGCACCCGCCGGGACCACGTAGTCGAAAATGGCCTGCGTAGAACTTTGTCGAAGCCGAACGGTAGTCGAGATGACCTCAGAATGAAATTTTGAGAACACCAAGCCCTTTGGGCTTACCCACAGGATTTGGGGCCGTGTCTTCGCCTGTTAAATCTCACTCCAATCTGAGCAGGTGACTCTAGCTTCCTGCAGTGCTGCCCCGAGTCTCGATCTGAGCTCTGATACCAATTGAAAGAGTACGAGCGGAAGTGCGACGCGAGAGAGAGTGCGAGAAGAAGAGCACGACGATATGGTGAACTCGCTCTACTGTAATGTGTAGAGCATAGTGAGTTCTTATTAGGTTTTTACAAAAGAATATGTGTACATACCTGGCGGCCCGCCCACTTACCTGGGCGACCACATTGGGCTTTATACCCCAACATTTGGGTACCCTAAAAGTTTGAAATTAGGAAACCTAGAAAAAATTGGCTTTAAGACTTTGTGATCCTTTGGTCTTTGGACCCTTTGGTACCCTAAAAGTTTGGAATTAGGAAACCTAAAAAAATTTAGCTGGCAATTTTTTGGTGTGTCTTATTGTTCACAAACTTTCTTTTTGACTATACCTGGCTCAATTTGGAGTTGTGTATCAAAGGTAGAGAAATTTTGGTGAACTCTACTTGAAAAAACACTTAAAATAGTCTCAAGACTAGGACACACGAGCTTTTGCATACATATCTTGGTCTCCAGAAGGTATTTTTAGCTCAAAATTGATGTACTCAAGTATATCTACAAGCTCATCAAGTCAGATACCCTCACTATGAAGAGGTACATGGATTGCGATCCATGTTCCTCTATCAAATTTTGGCTTCGAATTTTAACAATCACTAGACAACGTCATGCACAGGCTCTGTACCAATTTTCTTCAATTCTTGAGGTTGGGGTACATGGATCGTGATCCATGTTCCACCATATTTGAATTTGATCTCTTAACAGCTTGTTACACACTATGTCCACAAGCTAGATCCCAAATCTTTTTGAATTTGGAGTTGTTTGGATAGGTCAAATGCCCAATACTAGGTTTGGTCTACGGGTTTCAATTTGTCTTCTGTTTTGATGCCTTTTGACCCAAATTGCTCAAAATTTTCCAAAATTGGACTTGAAAATATGTTTCCTTGTATAGGCACTACAGTCTGGGAAAGTTTTAGGTCAAGATGTCACCATAGGTACATGGACTCCAATCCATGTTTGGAGGCCAAACTGACTTTTCTTGGTACCATTAGGATCAACAAGATTACTAGATGCTATGTTATCAAACCTTTTTGGGTTTGGATCTCTGGATTGAAAACTAGGTCAATGTTTGCAAATTCTCATAGTACTGCAAAAATTTTCGGACTTTGACTTGCGTTTTGATGTCCAAATGATATGAAACTTTGGGATTAGGCTTGAAATAACATATAGATCACATTGGCTAGGTTGGGATCCATGTTTGGAGAGCTTTTTACCACAAAATTTGAACCACTCATAGATGAAGATATTTCTAGGCTATTCTCAAAACTTCTTTGGATTTGGACAAGTTTTGGTTAGTCAAAAGTGAAACCCTGGGTTTCTTTTAACAAATTTTCACTTTGAAGTGTTTTTGGCCCTTTTGATGATTTTTTTGGACTTCTTTTGGCAACCCTCCTTTGGGAAGTTTTATTCACAATGGTCTCTGCTATAGGCTGGTAAAGTTTGACCTCATATGAGATACATGGATCGCGATCCATGTTTTGTCACTTCTGGACTTGAAATTTAGTGAGCTAATAGACTATGATGTTTGCAGCCTACCCCCAAAATGTTTTTGAATTTTGATTTGTTTTGGTCAGACAAAAGTGAATTCTTGAGTATGTTGCAATTTTGACAATCTTTTGTTTTGGCTCTTTAACCATTTTTGTCAACTGTTTTGCAAATACTTCTTTTGGGAAAAGTGTTTGTCTATGTCTCAGCTACCCAGTGCTCAAATATCAGCCACGCTATGATGAGGTACATGGATCGCAATCCATGTTTAACATCCTTTTGACATGAAATTAGTCAGCTTGTAGTCCTCAATATTTTGAAGCTATTCCCCAACTTTTTTTGGATTTGGATCACTTTTTGCCAATCAAAGGTGGAATTTGCTTTGTAGTTTTTGACTAGTTTTCGATGTTTGACACTTTTGACCAATTTCATTCAAGTTTTTGCCTCAAAATATGCAAATTTTGACGCATTCCAACTCTCTTGAGACCTTGAACAGAGGCTTTAAGAGCAGGAGAGAACACCCTGGAAAAGTTTTTCCAAATGGTCTTAGCTACCTACTACTAAAGCCAAAATCCTGAAAAGGTGCATGGATCACGATCCATGTTTGACACCATTTTGGCATGAAATTTGGTGAGCTAGTTTTCTATGCCCTATAGAAGTTAATTTCCAACCTCTTTTGGATTTGGATCACAAAATCTCGAGATCTATCCAATTTTGTGTCTGAAATTCTTATTTCTGGTTTTTTGCCCTATCAACCAATTTTGATGTGATTTTCGATTTCTTTTGCAACCAAACTTTATAAGAGCAATATTCTACTGATGCAGAGTGTCACTGATAGCATTTTTGCAGAAAATGCCTCTGAGGTACATGTGTGTGCACATCTTAAAATACTATGAGAGTAAGATAGAGAGAGATCCAAGAGAGAAGGGAAGGAGAGGGGTGGGGTGGGGGGGAGCCCCTTTGAGTAAAGAGGCTACAATAATCCTTCTTCTTAAAGAAATTAAGTTAGTATTCTCTTTTCTTTTAACCTTGGGACATGTGTGTCAACTACCAATATATCATAACATGGCCATTTATGTTCCAATAATATGCTACATAAGGGGCCAAATGTTTGATTTTGGAAGCTCAAATGGGTAAGGTAGCCTTTAGGCCATCTCTCTTCTCTCTCTCTCTCTCTCTCTCTCTCTCTCTCTCTCTCTCTCTCTCTCTCTCTCTCTCTCTCTTATTATGATAGATCCCAATGTTCCAGAGTAGCCTTAGATGAAATCTGCATATTGTGGTGCTACACAAACGAACCAACTCTTGGGTTGGTGAGGCTCAAACAATATAAGTTTTATATAGTGACACTTAATCTCTAATCTCCCCCTCTCTCACTCACTTTGTGTGTGTGTGTGTGTGTGTGTGTGTGTGTGTTTCTTTCCATACTACAGGCACTCTTCACTCCATTCCCCCTATGCATTACATCCTACACCCCTAGTTTAGGACCACTTGGTGCTTGGAGCTAGCTAGTCTCTTGCATATCATGATTTTACTTCCTTGAGCATATATTCAACACATAGAATCACACACTTTAGAGTTAGAGCTCTATTCTACTCATCACATCCATACATTTATACATAATGTACCACCCACATGCACCCCATTTGAATCTACTTTGGCCCCTAGGAGATGTTGTTGGAGTATGTCATTCTCCAAGGGAGACTACGTAAGCATCGATCCTCTAGTTTTGGTAGATTTTTGATAGAAGAAAAACATAGAGAAATAGCATATGACACTAAATTTAATCATAAAACTATTGTATCAAAGAAAATTTTTACAAGAGATGGTCAAGAGTTTTGGGAAATTTTTGATAGAAGAAAAACATAGAGAAATAGCATATGACACTAAATTTAATCATAAAACTATTGTATCAAATAAAATTTGTACAAGAGATGGTCAAATCAACCACCAATAATCATCACAAAAGACAAGAATCCATTTGAATTCCTATGTAATCTAATAGATGAAAGCATCAACTTCCAAACATTGTGCTCAAAACATGTCCACAAACACTAGAGATAGATATGTGTAGAAGGAAAGCATAACCCAGGGCCGTCCACTAGGAAATATGTAAGATAGAACGTGTGAACAAAATAGGATATTTATAATTAGGTACATTTACATAAAAATGTACTTACATAAAGGGTTTTTTAATTGAGAAAGTGAAAATTTCATACATACTATGTTTTTTTACAAAAACGCATACATAAGTGGTACATATAATACTTGAAAATATACAGGTAAGGCATTATTTAAATACATCTTGTTCGCACATACTATATGCAATTTTTATGTAGTGGACTCCACGAGAGCATAACCTCCTACAACATTTCAAAGAGAGAGAAAAAACAAAACCTTCCTTCCTCTTCACCTTTAAGTTCCTCTAGGGCGAATGAAACTCCCTTCGTCTTCACATCTCAATTCTTCAAGAGAGAGCAAAAAACCCTTCCTCTTCACCCGTGGGTTCCTTGAGAGAAAGAACAAATTGCCTTCCTCTTCACCTTTGGGTCCCTCAAGAGAGAGCTCGTCTTCTCCTTCTTCCTCTGAGCTCCGCCAAAAAAAATTTCCTTGTCCTTGTTGGCCTTCACTTTCATAAGTGAGAAAGAGGGAAATAGGGTGAGTGAGAGGATTCTCCCACCCCCTTCGTCTTCTTCTTCCCCCTCTTCTTCCTTCTCCAAAAATCGTCCTGAGTATTTCCAAAAACTCTCTTCTTCTCTCTCCATAAGAGAGCTCCCAAAAAAATTCCAAGCTCCTTGAATGCCCAAAAAAGACAATCCATCCAATCCCTCAAATAGCCTTCATCCTTCTTTGGATGCCCTACCCAATATAGTGCAAAAGAGTGGGCCTTTTCTTATGTTGAGAAGCCGATCTCATCCACATGCACATCCCATTTCTAATTCCATCTCATGGAATTGTTACAACAACTTGGAACCCTTCAAGTCATATGAGTCCCCCCTTGCATAAGGGTCAGTCCATTGGGACCACTAGGGCTGTGAAATCCATTCAACAATAAGTGGAATAGCTCATGACATTTTCTTTGGCTCTAGTATCCACTTATGCTTTTTCTAAGTTCCCTGTACATCACCTTCGACATCCACTCCTCTTAGCCAATCCTTTGTTCCTTAAACTACATGAATTTGTGGCTCTAGAGGTGGCACGCTTTTTGTTTTTGGAAATTCCTTGCTATTTGTGGTTGAAAATGAGCTTTGTGCTTGAAGATGGAGAGGTTTACCTCCTCTTGAGCTTCATAAATCTTTTTCTTTCTTTCTTTCTTTTGTTCTTTGGTAGCATGTGCTTTGTCAAGCATCTTCAATGTAAGGGGAAGGTGGTACCTCTTAAGCTTGCAATTACTAATCCAATCAAGCATCTCCTCTCTGTTAATGTGGCTAGTTTAATGGCACCGCTTGGTGACATAGATTGAATCACAAGGGGTCCATTACTTGGAAATAATCACTTATTTCCAACTCCTTTCTTTTCACATGTTGATCCACCATAATGTTGCCAACTGCCTGGAAAACGGTTGGTAGCAGCGCAATTGGATGGCATCAACCTCGCGCCACACACCTACAGACATGCATGCATGCAAAACAACGAGCTCCATCATGACCAAATTCAAGAGCCATGTTTGTGATGCTAGTGAAGCCCTCCACATTTTACTTATATACTCGTTTATTGTTCCCTTGGTATGGAAGATGGGATTTTGGGGGTCCCACATGGCATCACCACATTCATTCTCATCGTTTAAACACCCAGATTATTATAACATAACCATGAATTTTGATTTTTTGGCTACAAAATCCTCTTTAGGGATCTAGATGAAGCTCTAGAAAGTGCTTAAAAACCAAACATCAATTTTAGTCTACAAAAATCCAACTTCTCCAATCATTGCTTCAAACTGGCATGTATCAATAGTTTTACAAAAACCATAAAATCTACATAATTTGAGTTTTTCTCCCGTGTTGGAACTGATCAGATCCCAAAACATCCGGTTTGATTGTGAAACCAAATTCTATCCATTGAGCATTGTTATTAACATTAAACTCTTTTTTGGCACGTGCGCGCACGCACACACACACACACACCAAGTGATGAACCACATCGACTATACAAAAACTCATGTGATATTCAATCTTTGATTTTCTCATTGTACCTACAAAGAAAAACAAAAATGTTAATAAATCTCTCTCTCTCTCTCTCTCTCTCTCTCTCTCTCTCTCTCTCTCTCTCTCTCTCTCTTTCTCTTGTTGTGATAAATGCTTAAACCTAAGATTGGGTGCTTTCTTGGGGGGTCTTCCTTGAAATATTTAAATTTAGCACATGAGTTCACCTGGAGGGGTTTTTTATATTTCAAAGAGTTGAAAAATTACATGACCAAGAGGGGTTCAAAAGATGAATCCAATCAATACAACATCATTACAATAATTTGGAGAGGTTCGCTGTGAGAGTTGGGATGGAGTTGGATACATGAGAGGATAAGAGAGTAGATGGCATGGAGAGATGTGCTCCAATGTTAAGTGAGTGTGGGTTTGTCTTAATTTTGCCTTGAGTTTGCTACTTCTCTATATGGTTGTGTCAATGGTAAGACACCATGTGACTTGTAGGAGAGATCCCTCATGCGTAATCTTGCATCACTTAACTAGAGTATCATCCTAGCACAAATTGAAATCCATCAGCTTGAGCTTGGCCTAGGATTTGTTAGCCTTGAAGTATTTGAGTTGCAGGAGAGTTCCACCTTGCTTGAGCTAGCTGTTGTTGACTAGAGTAGCACCCACTCACAGGTCACACTCCATCATCTTGAGCCTTACTAAGGTGTTGAGTGAGTGTTGCCCTCTCACAAGTCGTGATCCTTTATCTTGAAGCTTTTCTTTGTTGAGGTGTTGTTGTTAGCCTTGAGATATTGTTTCTCTCTCATGAGTCACCATTCCTAATCATGAGCTTTGTTGATTGAGGGTTTTAAACCTTAAACCAAGGATCTATCATTAAGCCCTTCATGAATCATGATCCTTTGAGAGTTTGTTTCCTTTCGCTAAGGTCTCCCCTATTTTACCTTTGCTAAGGTATTTCACGGCATTCTTGAGTTGAGACCCAAAGGATGGAGATGCCAAGCAAACTGTCCTTTGAGAATGTTGTTCCAAGAAGCAAGGGCCCAAAGGTACCCCTCGCCATGGGTCTATGAAGGAATTGTACAATTCACACTTTTATAACAATTTCAATATACATAAAAGTGAAAAAACAATAAAAAAGATGACACATGATAATCGCAAAAGAGAATCTTTAAATGCCCCATCTAAATGAAACAAGAAAACTGCGAATTTATACTATAAAAAATCTAGCTATACCATAACTTTAAAACTCTAAATGACTAAGTAAAAGCATCAGACCCTATGTGGGATGAACCGGTTCACAAATCCACATCTACTTCTACTATGTACAAAGAGAATTTCACCTCACCCCCAGGGTGAGCCAAGACACCTCCAACTTACCTGAGGTAGACATGGCTGCTTCGCCTCCATCCCTGAACCCAAGCTCTAAAAGGATTCCCATTACTAGCAGGTGGTAGGATATCAACACCAACCATATCAACTTAGGAACCATACCTCTTTGGTGCCACTTTGGGTGTCTAGGCCAATCCAATTCAAAATCCCCAATGTGCAACCCCCGATGCACTTCCATGTAGAGGAGCAACAAGAAAAAGAAGAAGACCTAGGCAACATCCCTAATCTAGCAAAGCCCAGGTCATTGACCCTTTCATCTAAAGCAAACTAATGTTGGTGATCTTAATCTTGTATCGACGTTGTCATGAGAAACATAACACATGAGTGCAACCAAAATAGCATCTTGCACATGCTCAAACAATTCTTTACAAGGCAATCAATTTGTACAATATCTCTACCCTCACATGTTTGACATAATCTATCAAAACCACTTCATAATCCAATTCAAAACGATGTGAGATAATGTGCTTTGTAGCACCACTTTTAAAATACCACACATGTGAATCTGTAGCAACTGACATGTATGCATCATGGACAATAGGATCATAACTACACTCTGCACTAAAAGCCCATTCTGCATCAACATCAGCATCATAGTCTCTTTTCACAAAAGACTCAACAATAGCTGCATTTGTAGTGGAACCAGCCTCTTTCTTCCTAGCCTCTTTGGCCTTCAACTTAGGACATTGCTTGATCAAATAATCATTAGCTTTACAATTATGGAAACACATCTTCTTTTTGGCCTTTTCACCAGAATTCCCAGATGAATTGCTGCCAGCAGAAGCATTAGGAATAGGTGATTCACCACTCGTAAAAGAACCATGAGAAGTGACTACATTACTATTACCACCTTTTCTTTGGGCATCAATAAAGGCATGTTCAACTAAACGCTCTCTAGTCCTATTTTTCCTTGAAAGTGACTCTTGCAATAGCAATGTGCATAATGCATCAAACATGACAACTTCTGGATTTCCTTGGGTCAGAAGTTTCCAAGTACTAGCAAAAGTATGGTAAGAATCTAGCAAAGCATCAAGAACAGTTTGCACAAGAGAACTATCAGAAATGACTTCGCCTATAGAAATAAGTTTCTCATTGATATACTTGACACCAGTAAGGAAAGTGTCCATGTCATCTTCCTCATGCATAATCTTTGACTCCAGGTCTTTACGCAGCAATGCAATTTTTACCTCATTGGGAATTGCATAAAGACCAACTAGAATATTCCAAGCCTGTTTTACAAATCTTGCTGAACAAATTTGAGGAGTAATACTGCGCTTTGCAGACAATACAATCAGTGCATTAGCCTACGCATTTTTTTCTTTCCAACGAGCTTGCTTTGTCGTAGGCAAAACAACTCTGGTAGCAGCAACCCTGCCTCCAAAACTTGCAACATCCTCAAATCGCCTACATCCTCAAAATGAGGATGTACATCAATGCCCTGCACAATATTCCAGACACCCTTTCACACAAGGAAACGTTGCTCAAGGCGCGCCATTCGGTCCCCGGTGTTTTGGAGGCCGTCGGGGTTTGGGGTTCGCTTTGCTCCCGTCACTCCTAAAGAGGGAAAAATTACCCCGGCGGTCCTAGTGTGTTCACACACATCACTACCACATGTATATGGTAACAAATCCCCCCTGGAGTGATGCGGTGAACGAGAGCTGGCACATGAGTAAAGGGAAGTGCCATGCCCTGAGGACAGGATTAGTCCACAAAGGGGAGTAAGCCCAAAGCTTTGCGAAAAGATTCAAGCTTCTCACGAGACAATGCCTTTGTGAAAAGTTCTGCAAGGTTGTCTAGTGTTGGCACATAAGCCAAGCTGATCTCTCTTGCTGAGAGCCTCTCCCTGACATAGTGGTAATGCACCTCAATGTTCTTTGTGCGAGCATGAAAAATTGGGTTCCTCGCAACTGCCAATGCGCTCTCACTATCAATGTAGATAGTGTTGGCAGTGTCATGTCCAACACCCAAATCAGCCATAAGGCGTCTAAGCCATACACACTCAACCGTAGCTGTGAAGACTGCCATGTACTCAGCCTCACAACTCAAAGTGACCACAGTAGGTTGCTTCTTGCTCAACCATGATATATATGAACTGCCAAGCATGAAACAAAAACCACTTGTGGACACTCGCGTGTCAAAACAACCAGCCCAATCTGAGTCCGAAAAAGCATGTAAGTCTGGCGGCAATGATCCCCCCTTGGGATAAAACAAGCCAAGATGTAAAGTGCCACTAAGGTAGCGGAAAATCCTCTTGACAGCCTGCCAATGATTAGACCTTGGGCTATGCATAAATTTGCTGACTTGTAAGGCTGCAAACTGAATATCTGGCCTCGTGTTGCATACATAAATGAGGCAGCCAACAACAATTTGGTAAAGAGTGATATCAGCAGGATGGCCAGCATCATGTAGACTCAACTTCAAACCTGTTTCCATGGGAGTGGAAATAGGTTTGCAATCCTCAAGTCCAAACTTACATAGCAATGTGTAACTTTTATGACACAAGGCAATACCACCATCACACTGCTTAAACTGTATACCCAAGTAATGATGCAACAACCCCAAATCTTTCATCTTGAAAGTAGCATTCAAATCAGCCTTAAATTCAGCAATGTGTCTCTCATTTGGTCCAGTGATCAACAAATCATCATCATAAAGAACCACAATGAGAAGTACATCACCCTCACGCTTTACATACAATGTGCTTTTTGTTGGACTGTTACGAAAGCCTTGTTTAACCAAATGAGTGTCAGCTTTCTCATACCAAGCACGAGGAGATTGCTTCAACCCATACAAAGCCTTCTTACATCTGCACACTTTGTCCTCTTGTCCTTTTATGACAAAACTGCGAGGCTGCGTTACATAAACTTCCTCAAATATGTCACCATTCATGAAAGCAATAATAATGTCTGATTGATGTACATCCCAACCAAAATGAGCTGCCAATGCACATAGAAAACGCACAGTAGTCATACGACAAGTGGGAGCAAAAGTTCTTCATAATCTATGCCTTTTTGCTGTGTATAACCCTTTGCAACAAGTCGAGCCTTATGGCGATCAATCTCACCATCCGGCTTGCGTTTCAACTTGTAAACCCACTTCGTACCAATGGCCTTTTTTCTAGGAGGCAAATCACATAAAGTCCATGTGTCATTTTCTATGAGTGCATCATATTCTGATTGCATGGCAGCCATCCAATTTTCTGAATATTGTGCTTCATCAAAAGACAAAGGCTCATCAACATCATGTAAGCTAGACACAGCCAAAGCATAACAATATGATGCATAAGATGCATGGCGAGAGCCTGAACGAGTACGACTAGACAAAGGTGCATCCAATTTACTGTCACGCAAAGTGTGCACCAGCCATTTTGGCATACCTCTAGCCTGCTCATTTTCAGCCCTTTCCTCATCAAGTACATCATGTACATATGCATTAGTAATAGGCTGATCTAGAACATTTTCACAAACCCCCATAGGCTGTACATTTGCCTCATTGGAACTTACATTCGTATTTCCACCACTGAAAAGATGCAACAAAGTGTCATAAATGTCCTGTGAGCTTACATTACTGTCTCTGGTACATGATAGCAAGGGTTGAACAGAAACTTCCACAAACACTACATCCGGAGAACCCAGAATACGTTTTGTTTGCGGATGATACAACCTGTAACCTTTGCTTTCAACACTATAACCAACAAAAATACATTTGACAGCCTTATCATCCAATTTTCTGCGCTCCACTTGTGGCACCAAAGCATATGCCAAACAACCAAAAACACGCATGTGCTCAATAGAAGGCTTTCTGTCATGCCATGCTTCGTATGGAGTAATAGACTGCAAAGCTTTCATAGGACACCTGTTAAGTACATAAGGGGGGAACATGATGGCCTTAAGCCAAAAAGAATGCGGCAAAGCTTGACTCTTGACCATACATCGTGCCATTTCCGTCATTGACCTGTTTTTCCTCTCAGCAACACCATTTTGCTGAGGTGTGTAGGGCACTGTACATTGGTGTTTTATCCCACGACTAGCCAGAAATGCATTAAATTCATGAGACATATACTCCCCCCCTCAATCGGAACGGAGGGTGTCCATAGTACATTTCAAGACATTTTTAGCCATAGCCAGAAATTGTTTGAAGCACATAAAAACTTCGGACTTCGCTTTAAGCGGAAATACCCATGCATGCCTCGAGTAATCATCAATGAAAGTCACGAAGTACAGGTAATTGCCCAAGGACAGAGTTTGCATGGGCCCACAAACATCACTATGCACAAGTTGCAACCTGCATGTGGCCCGAACAGAACCATCCTTTGGAAACTTAGAACGCTACATCTTACCCAAAATACAGCCTTCACAAACATGTTTGAAAAGTGCTTCAAGAGGTGGCAAAGAAGCAACCATATCAGATTTCTGCAAACGCAGCAATCTGACAAAATTGAATAACCAAAACGTGCATGCCAAAGTTTTGCATCTGAAATAGGCCTCAAACCTGCAGCAACATTTGCAAAAAATTTTCCACACTTGTCATACAAAGTGAGCTTATACAGCCCACGGCACAAAAGGCCAGATGCAACAATTTCATCGCCAAAACTGAGATCATGAACTGTACATCTGTCATCCACAAATTTGACTACAAGTCCAAGTCTAGCAAGTGCGGATACAGACAAGAGATTCTTCTTGATCCCAAGTACATAAAGTGCATCAACAAGTGTGAAGGAACTGCCATTTACAGCAGTAAGCACAATCTTTCCAACTCCCTGAACCAAATAAGAGGCATTGTTGGCACAAGTGACAGAATTCCCATGAGGGACAGCCTCGAGAGAGGTAAACAACTGAAAAGCATGCATCATGGACAACAGGATTGTAAGTTCACTCTGCGCTAAAAGCCCATTCTCCATCAACATCAACATTATAGTCTCCTTTCACAGAAGACTCAACAATGGTTGCATTTGTAGTGGAACCAGCATTTGTAGTGGAACCACCCTCTTTCTTCTTAGCCTTTTTGGCCTTCAACTTAGGACACGATTTGATCAAGTGATCATTAGCTTTATAATAATGGCAACACATATTCTTTTTGCCCTTATCACCAGAATTTCCTGACGAATTGCTGCCAGCAGAAGCATTAGGAACATAATTTTTGCCAGCAGAACCATAAGAAGTGGCTGCATTACTGTTTTACCACCCTTTCTTTGAGAAGCAATAAAAGCCTGTTCAATTGCACGCTGCCTAGTCCTGTTTTTTCTAGAAAGTGACTCTTGCAACAGCAATGTGCATAATGCATCAAACTTGACAACTTCAGGATTTCCTTGGGTCATTAGTCTCCAAGTACTAGCAAAAGTCTAGTAGGAATCTGGTAAGGCATCAAGAACAGTCTGCACAAGGGAATTGTCTGAAATGACTTCACCTGCTGAAATAAGTTGCTCATTGATATCCTTGACACTAGCAAGGAAAGTGTCCATGTCATCTTCCTCATGCATAATCTTCGACTCCAGCTCTTTACTCAACAAAGCAATTTTAGCCTCAATGCGGCTTGCATAAAGACCTGCTAGAATATCCCAAGCCTGCTGTCTTGCAGATTTTGCTAAATGGATGTGAGGAACAATGGTGTGCTTCATAGACAACGCAATCAATGCATGAGCCTGTGTATCCTTAACATCCCAACAAGCTTGTTCTATCGTAGGCAAAACAACTCTAACAACAACAATCCTTACAGCAAGACCTGCAACATCCTCAATATCGCCTACATCCTCATAACTAGGACGTACATCAATGCCCTGCACAATGTTCCAGACGCCTTTTGATACAAGAACATGTTGCATCATATAAGCCCACATAGGGTAGTTGTCCCCATCCAACCTGTCCTCAACAACAAACATCTCGAACACATCTGTGTTGTTGTTGTCAGCCATGGTAAATGCTGTACCTGATGTGAAAACTGCCCGAAAATAGGAGAAATGGAGCAGGAAAAACACGTGCTATATAGCACAAACCGTAGAAGACTATAAGGCACATGTTATGCAGAAAACAGCACTAACAGAAATTCTGCACAAAATGACAAAATTGCATGTGCAGACCTGCCTGTAGTGGAAACAGAGGCCGAAATGAGCCCAAATCGAAAATCTGAGCAGACCAGGCTCTACGAGTGCTCCCGAAGTATTTGTCGACCTACGAACGCTCATCAAAGCTCACTGAAATCGGAGAAAGTGAGCAGGCGTGTACTGGAGTAGCTGGCGACTAAGCCCGGGAGGACACAACCTGATCTGATATCAATTGTTGGAATTAGGGTTGCAGAGAAACGCACACAGCTTGGAGAAGATGAAAGAAGCTCAAGGCACACAATAGAGAGTGTATTACTTAGTGTGCAATGGAAAGATAGATGGCCCTAGAGTGATGGGCGTATATACAATGCTCGGGGGGAAAAACCTCCTAAAGAGGGAAAAAATGCCTCGGCGGTACTAGTGTGTTCACACACATCACTACCACATGTATATGGTAACAACAGCCCCATCAATGGATCAAGTTTCTTCCCCTAGTTGAGTTTTCTTATCGCAGCCTCAAAATGTCACCCTTTAAAGCCTTGTATAGTCAGGAATGTTTAGTCCCTCTTCGATTAGCCGACCCAGCTCTTCATGTTCCTACCACTAAGTCTACCCTAGAAGAGATAGATCATAAACTTCTAGTCATTAGAGACAACCTGAAGAGAGCTAGTGATAGGTAGAAGAGCTATGCTGATCTTCACCACTCTGCTAGAGGCTTTAGCGAAGGCAAACAAGTTTTCCTCAGAGTCAAACCCAAACTCAGCTCCTTAAAGCTAGGAAAATTTCGTAAGCTTGCATTCAAATATTGTGGACCTTTTAGAATCAAATCAATATCTCCCTTTTTGTCCAAACCCTTGATCATATTTTTGGTTGGTTCTTTGGAACAACTTATAATTATTCTTCAAGATATCGATGGCACTTTTGATGGAATTCAAGCATCTCTAGTCAGCCAACTCCTTTGAGATTCAAATCGTCTATGGTGTTTTACAAGTCTAATTGTTATGATACGCGAAATATCTAATTACCAAGTGAAAGACGAGGCAGTAAGCTATAGACATAAGAGAAATAAGGATGGAGGAAATAAATTGGGTACACAAGGGAGGAGATATTGCAAGATTTAATTGAAAGATCAGTATGAAATCCTTAACTGTCAAGAACATGGTATACGTTGGATGATATCAATAGAGAAATGATTCAACGCTCAAAACAAAAAAAAGTTAAAGTCTAGGTAAGAATGGTAAGATTTTTACAAAGCGTATTAAGGCTAGATAGAGAGCAAAGTGAAGAAATAATCTTCATACCTAACAAGAGAAACACAATCCGGTCACACCAAAGGAAAAATACCTTATTGAGTAAGATCACACTTAGTAATTAAAGTAACCCCGAGTCATTAAGAATTCTTTATGATTAAGACTTTTGAGTCAGCGCTAAAAATGGAAGAGAAATGTATTATTCAAGGTCCATACCAGCTTCACTATCCTTTAATCTACATACCCTAAAGTTACTGACCATCTTCAATCATAAGTTGACCGAAGATTGAGTATGACTACTCTCTAAAGCATGTCCCGAGCTGAGGAAAGGTCTTTCTTTTTGTTGGGGAGTTTGTAAGGTCCCTCCCTAAACCCTAGAGCCATTCAGAACTTTTTCAACCTAGAAAATAATTTAGAAAAAGCAAGACCGATAAAGAAGTCATGCAGACAACGAGACTATACTCCAAAATGAAAAGACAAGGATATTTCAGATAAGAAATTACGTCATAACTATATTTTTTCAAAAATATTAAGATTGTTTTTATACTTCTTCGTCAAAAGCCGCGTGGGAACTGATCTAGATCGAGAACTGGGAGAAAAGGGGACTAACTTGATTGAAAGATAAAGTTAAGAGATAATAATTAAGAAGAAAATTGGGGTCCAATAGGAATTAAGAAGATAATTGGGGTCCAATGGCATTTGAGAAGAGAATTGGGGTCCAATAGGAATTAAGAAGAGAATTGGGGTCCAATAGCATTTGAGAAGAGAAATGGGGTCCAATAGCAATTGAGAAGAGAATTGGGGTCTAATAGGATTTGAGAAGAGAATTGGGGTCCAATAGGAATTGAGAAGAGAATTGGGTTCCAATAGGAATTGAGAAAATAATACCCACCATTTTCTATATAAGCACCCCCTCTCCTTTGTAATTATACACACATTATTGCTAAGCTACTTGCATACTTGCCATGCTCAAGATTATGCTTAAGTAAATCAAGGTCTCCATTAAACCTTGATCTTGCTCTCTCCCTCTCTTGAAAGCCAAACCCTTGAGGGTTTTGTGAAGAAGCTTCTCTCTCCTTCCTCTTCATCCTAAATCTCTTTCCTTCCTCCTTGAGCCTCACATCTCTTCAAGAAGGACTTCAACCCCACTTTCCTCTTGTTTAGAGGAGTAATCTTCATTTCTAGTAGGTTTAATTAATCCATATGTTTTAATACTAGGAAGGTTTATGTGCATCATTTTAGGTTTAAGTTTTAATGGTAACCTTAGAATTAGGGTTAAGTATTAATGGTAGTTATGCATCATTAAGTTAAACTTCAAAGGTAGATTTTCACTCGTAAGCCAATCTTTAATGGTAACTTCACACTTAGGTGTAAGCTTTAGTGACTACCTTGCATTTTTAGGTTTAATCTTTAATGGAAACCTCGTAACTAGAGTTAAGTGATAAGAGTATCTATGCATCATAAAGTTAAGCTTCAAAGGTAGATTTGCACTCGTAAGCTAAGCATTAATGGTAACTTTGCACTTAAGTATAAGCTTTAGTGACTACCTTGCATTTTTAGGTTTAAACTTTAATGGAAACTTCGTAATTAGGGTTAAGTGATAAGAGTATCTATGCATCATAAAGCTAAGCTTCAAATGTAGATTTGCTCTCGTAAGCTAAGCATTAATGGTAACTTTGCACTTAAGTATAAACTTTAGTGACTACCTTGTATTTTAGGTTTAAGCTTTAATGAAAAGCTCGAAAACTCCTAAATTATAGGATGGTCTTCTAGCTTCTTAAATGGAAAGCTAGGCACCATAAGAAAAGAGTAGTTGTCTAAGCTAGATAGAAGTAGTTCAATTTTTGGTATTAAAGATTATTTCTAAAGTTGTCAATTTCAAGTTTGTTTGCAAATACGGGATGGGGGAGATAGGGGATAACTTCGCGGAATTGATCTCCGTGTTGTTTGAACTGAAAACTCTATAAGCTTTCACGGAGATGCCCCATGAATGGCAAAGGATTGCAAAAACCTGGGAATCGTACAAACGGGGATTGAACTTGAAAACTTGGCATTTCTGAAGAATCATTAACCATCAAATGCCTATGGAAAAAACTTGCTTATATTTCCTAAATAAACTTGGCTGGTAGATAATTAATGAAAGTAGGAATCAAAGTTGATAAATGAATGAACCTAGAAATTACCAACTAGGAGTTAAAAAGGAATCTCAAGAGGTGATAGGGATAGCCCATTGCAAAACATAGATTTAACTTGGAGTTTTGAAGATCGTCTGGAAATGACCCGAAACCAAGATGGATCTTCTTGGGATCAATTTGATTGAAAGGCCGGCCCATTGAGAGGATTCTCTTGGGGAACTTGATGGAGATTGTCCCTTTTCGGCTAGAGCAGCGTAACTGGAAAGTTGTTATACCTAGGTCATTCATGCCCGAGGGATAAGGGATGAATGGGTTTGTTTTATTTTTTGCTCGGCTGGGTGAAGTACCCGCAGTATCTTATTGAAAATCGGCCATAATCCGGGTATGTCCTCATGCCAATAATTGGATGATAAGGTTATACTCAGGAAGGATGATGTGAATTTAATTAAGGAAATTTGTTCGACTTGGTTGCTTGAAAAGAAACTGGAAAGGTTAGGAATATAGGGGCTATCCTGTGCATCTGTCACCAGATGGTGCTATACCTCTCAAAATAAAATGCTTAGGAAGGAATGATTAAATTACTTGATGAGCGTTGCCATTTTGATGGCTTGTAACAGATTATCTTGGCCCGAATGGGGAGGCAAGATGAATTGGTTGAAACTAAATGTGTTGCATGATTAGTTAGGAAACTAGTTACAAGCTAATTATAGCAGATAAAGAAAAGGAAATGAATTAAAAGTTTCTAAATAAAGATCTGGTGGAAACAACCAGATGAATTTCCCTGAACGAGGGTATGCAACAAATTGCATGCTGCTTGTTGTTTGATGATGCCTGATAGATTGCTGTCTTCCTGATTTTGTAGTAGTTAAGTACTACCTCGGGAAGGGATTTGCATGAAATGGTTCGGTGGGTGGGCGGATCCGGAGGGTTAGATGGCCGGATGTTGATTAAATTTCTTTTTATGTTAAACTCTAGGACTACGTGGGATAAAATGGGTATCTGGGGACAAGCGAGACCAGGTAGGATTGCAAGATCCCTCTTCTTAGGGGAAAGTGATAACTGCCATGCTTGCTTGTCGGGAAAAAGGGGTTATCACCATGAACCAAGGGAGAACAAGAAAGCAAGAGCAGATCCTCAAGTTAAAGATCAAGAGAATCAAGACTAAGGACCACGATTTTGGGTGTAGAAAGAATACTAAAACAAAATCATTCAGGTATTCTTGAAATATATCCTGTGTGAGCTGATTAAAAGTTGTTGGTGCATTTGTAAGGACAAAGGGCATGACTATGAACTCATAGTGCCCATATCGAGTGTTGAATGCAATCTTCTATATGTTCGCTTATTTGATCCTGATTTGATGATTTTTGACCTGACATCAATTTTTGTGAACATTTTTGCCACGTGAAATCTATCCAGAAGTTTGCCTATACGAGGGATAGGGTACTTTTTCTTTACGGATACGTGATTAAGGCCTCGATAATCTATGTAGGGGCGTAAGGATCCATCCTTCTTTTTTTGAAACAAAACAGGTGCTCCCCGTGTAGAAATACTTGGTCGGATGAACCCCTTCTTGATTAGTTGTTGAAGCCGTTCTTTGAGTGCTATGGCTTTGGGGAGGGACATCTTGTAAGGTCCTTTGGAAATAGGCTCACTACCTCGAAATTTTTCTATCTCATGATCTATGTTCCTTGGGGAGGTAAATTTGAGAGGTCCTCTGGAAACACATCTGAAAATTTCTTAAGCCACTCTAGAAGTTGGTTGGCCTTTGAATCTTTGGCTTTGTTTAGTTTGACCATGAAGATTTGTTGTCCCATACGTAGATTTTTAATAAGTCTACTAGCCTTAAGTAGATGGGCTTTCGGTTTTCCAGTAAATCCTTGAACTAAAATTTCCTCTCCTAACTCATTCCTAAAGGATAAACTACCCTCTTCACAATGGATGTGAGCTTGAGTTTTGATTAGCCAATCCATTCCCAAGATACCATTGTAGATTCCAACGGGTAGGGTGCGAAAGTAAGATGAGGTGGAAACTCCTCTTAGTTCAAATTCTACTTTCTCGGTTGAATATTGAGAAATGACTTCTTTTTCATTTGCTAATTCCACCACCATTTTCTTGACTGGATATTGATTCAACTTAAGTTTCCTTAAACATTTTGAAGAAACAAAAGAATAGGTGCCACCACAATCTATAAGTAATTCAAACTTTTCACATTGTTTGTTTGCAGTAGTTTGAATGACCGCATATTGCTGGTGTGCTCCAGGATTGTCAATTGCGGCAAACAGGGTTGCTCTTTCATCTTCCTTGTTCATTAGAGTAGGCTCCCCTACTACTACATAAGCTTGGGCTCCTCTTCCTCTTCCCCTACCACATCCTCCATTTCTTCCTCCTCTTTGTAAGTTACCCTGGTTGACTTGAGGTTGGCAGTTAGGCCTAGTTTTAGCTCTAGGATCTAACTCTTGGGAACAATTTCCATTACATTGTCACGTCTGACTGCATCCATAACATCTTACATCAGGAAAGGTTTGATTCAAGGTTGTTGTAGAAATTACTGTACGTCGTTAACTTCCTTGGTTAAAAGTTCCTCTAGCTCTTTCTCTATAATTATTATTATAGTTTCTGGTGGGGTTGTTTCCTTCAGCTGCAAGAGGCTTGGCCCTAAGAAGGGCATCTTGAATTGATATAGGTCTCATGGCTTTGAGAAGTGTACTCAGGGTCTTGTTGAGACCTTGACAGAATCGGAATTTTTTTTGTTTCATGGTCATTTGAGGAGCATAATGTCGTAAAGACACAAACTTTGTATAGTACTCCTCCAGTGAAATTCCTAACTGGCGTACACCAAAGAATTCATTCATCTTAATGGTTTGGTGAGCAGGAGGTAGATAACCTTCTATGACGGCCTGCTTCATCTTCTCCCTAGTTGGGTTACTAGTAGGATTATCTCTGCAGTGTTGTTTTCACCACAGCTTGGCATCTCCGTTGAGACGGAACATACTCAACATTATTTGGTTTTCCTGAGCAATTTCTACGGCTATGAAATAATCATCCATAGCGTCTAACCATGCTTCTGCATCCCGCTCTAGATTGGGCCCTTCTCCCTTGAAGACAGGGAGTTCGACCTGCTTTAATAGTAATTTCTTTTCTTGTGTAACAATGTGGAGGCTATTTAGGTGAGGGTTACCCTGGGATTTATTTAGGGAGTTTAGTGTTATTTAAATTTTTCTCTAATTTCTTTCTATTTCAAAATATTTAGCACTTCATTCACATTGCAATGATCAAATAGTAAATCCACTAGTCTTTATTCCAATAAACATGACATACAATATTCCACGAAAACTCATGGTATATACAATGACTAATACAAAAAAACTAATATGTACAAGGAGGTTGGATACAGGAGCACAAAATACAACTTCTCTTGGCCCTCTAAAGCTAGGGCCTACACCCATGGGCCTAATTTTTCCTGGGTAGACTATGGTAGTTACTTGGTCAAACACCCATTGGTTTTGTGACACTAGAATACCACTATTGCCAAAGTTTCATTTGGATCCTCTGTTCCTATGGAAAAGTATACTTCAATTACTCAAAGCTCCTCGGCCCCTTAAGTATTTTGAGATTTAATGCAAAACCTTCCAATTTTCTCTCATCTATGAGGAAGACCCCACTAGACCCTCCCCAACTAATCCCCTAAGTGGTTGGGGAAGACATGTATTCCAAAAGCTTCATCACATTCTTTTGAACTGAGTAATTTCGGGATGTGCATTCTCCCATAAAAATAATATTGAAGATCATAAACTTGCAAAAGGCCTATTGGAATTCTTCCTGCAAAGATGGGGACAATTTTTATTCTCTTTCTCTTTCTCTCTCTCATTTCAATTACACACAATTTTAATTCCTTTTATCAAAACCCAATTCCCCCTAATACCTTAATGTTTCCCCTCTAGGTCCAAGACCTTAATTAACACATGCTCTGAAACCAATTGAGAGGTCCCCAACCCACCAATACCAAAATTGGGATGGGGTCCTTGACATGTCTCTAGGCCTATTAAAAAATTCAGAGTCTCTAAGTAAGAAGGATCCAAGGAATAGACCTTTACAATTAACAATGGCTTGGGTCTATAGCCCTAGAAGGAGACCTAGTCTTGTCTCACAGGGACACGGAAAAACATCTTAAAAGTCCAAAATTGTTTTGGCCCTATAACTTCCACAAATTGGGCTAAGGTGTTCTCAACCAACCGTTTTTTCCACCTAATAGATGTGAGGGCACAACAGTTTGGTGAACTCCTCTTCCAAGTGGAGAAGTTTTCTAAATGTTTTTAGCGCACAGGGATGGATAGTTACTTGACTAATCAAGTCCACCCACCCATGATTGACAACCTTAGCCAATCCCCACTTACCACCCTGCACTCACACATGATTCTTTTGTTTCCTAATTACTACAAAAAAAAAGAAAAAATTCTTTTAGCTTTCTTGTACAGTAATTTGTTAAAACAAATCATGAAAAAAACAGCATTAAAAATAGTCTTTCAAAAAACAAACATCTTTAGACTTAAGACAATGGTATGGTCACTTATAATATTTCTTGACAACCCTGACATGTACTCCACTTGTCTCAAACACACCTATACATGGCTGAAACAACATCACCCTTCCTTATTTATAATCCGGGTGGCAATCCATCACCCAAAGTTCGGGGCGCCCATATGCCAAACCAGTTGCCCATATAATCGGGCAGTTCCCCTAGGATAAAAACAGTATCCTATGTAGTATCCACAAGCATACACATGTAGGAGGTGAAGACTCCACGTACATGGTGGAAATCAACTTATCCATGGCTAACAAGCCATCATTACTCATCATATGGGATTGGTCGAGCATTTGATGTCGTTCTGGGGCCTAAATCCTATCATCAGTAGGCCTACTACTAGGCACTACCTCGTTGTCTTGCGACGCTCTAGCCCTCTTGGAAATATTGCCCTCCTCATCAGATTGAGGGTTTGCTTGGGTCCTTTTTGGTGCCATGATTCTTGCTTAATCACTTAGATTTTTCTCTCTTAATGATTTTTGTGAAGTATCTCTCGCATGAGAGATTTCTAGCCAGGACTCGAGTCTCAAAGATAATGAGAAGCCTAGGGCCCTATTTATTGCTTTTTCTGGCACTCACAGGCTCTCACAAGCTGAATCTGGTAGGTGCTTGCAACTCAAGAAGCCCCCAAGATCAAGATGGCGCCCCTACTGCTAATTTAATCCCTGGCACGTCAGTAATGGCCCTTCCCAACACCTGTCTGCTTTAAAAATCAAATCTGCTAATTTTCTATGATATTTTTTGCTATTTTGATAAATATATGAGAAAATATCTAAGGGTTATAATGAAAGTCCTAAGCTTCAATGATTACTAAAAACCATCCAATTATTTTTACAATTTAAAGGGGCAGTGAATCTTTTAGAGAGTATAGCGGTGCCAGTTTTTACCCGAATTTAGTTCTGAAGGTTCCTAGCTATAGGTTTGTTTTGTGATTAAGATTTAAAAATCACCAATTTTAACTGCTTTGGAGATCGTGTTTTACCTATTTGTACGCTTAATGCTTTCTCCTAAAGCTTTGAGTTCATTTCCCTATAGCTAGAAAGATGGAAACCTTACATTGAGTGATCTCATGATCGTATATAGCCCTAGCACTTCTCCAATTGGTAGCTTGGACGCGTCTTTTTCAAAGCCATATCTTCTATGCTTTTTTAAAAGGATACTAAACCATTAGGTAAAGTATGGAAATTATGGAATTTATCATTCAAATTTTAATGACTAATTTTTTTAATTTGTGTAAATTTTTATTTATCCCAATATTTCTAGAATCTAAATATTTTATTCGATTAGATTCTTCTACATGATAATTTTATCTATAATAATTTTATCATGGTTTACTAATACACTGTTTTTGGCTTTGATATCTATTGTATAATATTTTTATTTATCAAATAATTTTCCACTTTTAATTTACTATCAAATTTGAGAATTTTGACCCTAATAATTATATAAATTCAAAATCTTTTTAAAAGATTTTTATCTCAGCTTGCTAATAGTATGCTTGAATTTCAAAAAATACCTCATAATTTTCTGAATACATTTGTATTTTTCCCAAAGACTTTGAACCTTAATAATTATCAAAACTAAAAATCTACTTTGAATATTCTTTTTTCAGCTTCTTAACAATGTGTTTTAGTTGTAAAATTTTCTCATGACTATTTATTTCAATTTAGTAATAAAAATATAGAATTTTAATTCTAATAATATTTAAACCAAATATTTGACTAAGATTTTCTATACCAACCTTTTAATAGCGTGTTTTAACTCTAAAAATTATCTAATTAATTTCTAAGGCAATTTATTAATTTTTCCTTAGAAGAAACAATTTCTTTCAACTCTTAAAATAATCTCATGAGTTTTTAAGTTATTTTGCTTATTTTTTGTTTACATTCACTATCAAATTTAGAGAATATCTATACTAATGATTATTTAAACTAAAAATATGATTAAAATTTTATTTATAGCATTTTTTAACTATCAAAATTGATTCATAAATTTCTAAGCTATTTTACCAATTTCTCCTTTCTTACTATCAAAAATAGTGAATTTTGATCCTAATAATGATCAAGATTATAAAATTAATTTTGATATTATTACCACAGCTTAGTGTGTGTGAAAACTTAAAAAATAATTTTATGAGTTTCTAAGTTATTTTGCTATATTTCTCCTCAATTTTAAAGAAAAAACAAGTAGTTCATCTATTATAATGATCAAAACTATCAATATAATTTTGATATAAATTTCATAGATTATCAATTGTGTGTGGAAGCTTTGAAAATTATCTCATAACTTTAAAATTATTCAAGTATATTTTGTCTTTTATTTAACCTCCAATCATGTAATTTTAACCCTAATATAATCTAGTGATCATATAATTACTATTATTAATGAGATAATTAGTAATTTAATAGTTCAAGTATATAAAATGAAGCTAATTTAGGATATAGAGGGCTACTATTTGTAGCTAGCTACACTTCCACCGATAAGATCAAAGTGTTTAGCTTTAGATTGCATGCATTCTATATGTAAACTGGCTGTCAATACCAATGTAGCAAGATTTTTGGCTAAAGATGCCATAGAGGTGTAGTAAAAATACCCGCTTGAAGGTATATAATCATGTAGCCACAAGATTCTAGGCCATTGTCCACATATACAACCTATCAACTCTTGTTCTTGGTTAAAGAGCCCATGGATCGGAGGCACTCATTTTGCTAAATTTTGAGCTCTCATCAAGGTCTAAGAGGTCTCTCTTGAACTTTAGTGGCCATTAGATAGACACGTTTGCAACTCCCAAGTGCTAGACACTCACAAAAATCGACAATCTAGACTCTAGATTAGCACTTATAGGCACATTTAAGTGCCTTTAGTTGGAGTTCATAATATTTTGTTGATGATCATTTTGACTTGTGCTTTAGGGATAGTTTTGAGCAAATTGGTTCCAAATATGGGTTTGGTTTAGAACAACAAAGTGCCCCTGACAACTCTCATACCGTAGACTATATGCCCTTTGTAAGACTTTGAGTGATCTTTGAACTCTAGGTCATAGTCACTGTCTTTGGCTCTCCATGCTATGCTTTTTCGGCTCAGCTCTTTAGCTTACATTCAAAATAATCAAAATATGAGCTAGATCCCTTTAGAGGAATTTCACAATCAGTCCATGCTACATATAGAGATTGTCTTTGGATGTGACCCAATAATATACATGTGATGTTGTTTTAAGTGTTGGAATGCTCATAGTGGGCCAACAAAACTTTTGCGGAGAAAAGTCTTGCTCCAATCGATTTAGTGCCCAAAAAAACTGCCTCAATGTTGAAGGTAGATTGCACTACCAATGTCTAGGCAAGCATTTTCGCTTGGACTTCCTCCATGTAAGGTTGCAAACCAATAGCACTAATGCAAATATGTAAATTTTGCTAGATTTTTTAGTTATTTGTATTTTTCATGGTCGGTGTTTCCTCCTTTTAACCTTGGTTGAAAGTTGCTAATCTAGATTTTCAATTAGCATTAGGCTAGTATTCACGAAAACCAGGTTTTGTGTATATTGATCTTTCAAAAATAAAAAATCTCGATAAGATTTTGAGCTTGCTTTGAAAAAAAACGGTATTAGTGTAACTACCATGGAATGCTTCGAATTTTAGCCTAAAAGTGTTTTTTAATTGCACTTTTTTTTCCAAATTATGAACAATATTTTTGAGTTTTTTGGGTAGAAAAGTGGGTGGCCACCACTTTGATGTGTGGATGAAGGTGGGACATGAGGGTGACCCTAGGCTAGGGCAACTGGAAGCCATAGGGGATGTGAAGATGGGGGTGGACGAAGGCGAATACAGGCACCAGGTGGGTAGGCAAATCCAATGGAAGATGATGGTGGGGGAAGCGGCATATGGAGTTGTGGAAGGGGGTGCAGTAGCGTGTCTTTTGGAACGAGTCCATTTTCCTCTAGCACATCGATTAGAGAGTGTAGCCCTCATAGAATTGTTCATTTTGAAGGGAAACCTTGATGACATACCACCATCTTGGCTTTGAAGTATTGGGATAGGAAATCGCATGCAAAGAGTAATGGTCACATATAAGATTACTTGTATTCAATTTTCATGATTACATGCAGTAAACAAATTGGACCTACTTGTTCATAGAGCTCAAGAAGGACAAATATTTCTTGAATATTGATTCATTTTTATTTTAAGTCCCCCTCAAGAAAGCCCGACTCTCCTCTATGCATAGTTGTAGCACATCTCTCCATGTTCACCTTAAACCATGGCACATCAAGTATCTCCATGTAGAACCCTCTATAATCCACTCTCAATACTTCTTGTAGCATTCTAAAATATATAATTTTTGCCACAATCTAACGATTGTCATCGACTAGCCTGCTCATATTTTCCCATGACCCAACAATCAAACATGCATTGTGTCAACCCTCTCTACCCTAAAGCCTTGATTTTTAGAACAAGCTATTGTGCATGACTTGTACTATTGTGAGTTAGTTACAAGATAATCAACCAGGTAACCAAGCCAAAACCTTCAAAGAGTCAAAGATTAAAGATCTACCTCAGAGCTATAATCTCGAGGAAACTCCCATTCCTCATTTTTCACTTAATACACATTTTTGTTGAGCCTCACCAAAGCATCATGAAGACATCTTAGACTCATGAAAGATGATAATGTCTTAAGCTCCCTTGGATAGTGCACTGATGGCCATTTGCCCCTTTTGATGGCATGTTGCACAGTGTCTCACTCTTTCATCCTTGTATCAACCAAGTAACTTCTCCATCATCAGATTATGAAGCATGCAAAGTCGATTGATGTGAGGCCAAGGGCCAAGCACGCCTGAGTGGGAAACTCTTGGGAGACCAACACGGGGGTCTTAGTTCCCTACCTTTGTGGCTCTCACTAGTATCAGAGCTAGAATTGGATTTCTTTTTTGGGCTTGCATGCACAAGGGCACCGTTGTGAAGATAAAGACAAGCAGAGTTGTCTCAGTAGAGCCACGTGGGTATCTCCCCTATCTCACCACCAACCGTGCACATGCGCTACTTTTGAGGATGTGTTCAAAAAAGAATTTTTGCCTACTAATGAGAATGATAGAGATTACACATGGGATAAAGTGTTATACGCGGCAACATAAGACACTGTTGGAATATATCTCTCATTATAGAGATGTTATCCTCAAGTTGGAGGGTTTAGACAACTTCCAGTAGGTATGAGGGTTTATCCCAAGGTTAACTCTTGAGCTTAAGGAGCATGTTAAAACTTAAGGTCCGAAGACACTTAAGGAAGCTATAGTAAAAGCACATATATATGATAATCTTGATGAGCATAAAATGTATATGCTTGATAGTTAGCATGCATGTGCATGTCATGGTCCTCATCAAGCGCATAATAAAAGAAAATTTATAATAGCCTCATCTGATGCAGGTAATAAGCCCAAGGGGATTAGAGGTCAGCTTTCAAAAAAGGAATTTAAAAAGGCAAAGAAAGATAAATCATATTTTACTTGCATGGGAAGTGGGCATGGCAAAACAGATTGTCCCAAGGGAAAATTTGATGCCTATGGTAAGGAGAAAGTGGTGCACATGGTGCAATGTGAAGTAGAGGTTTAGAGCGAGCTTCAAAGGGAAATTTTTTCAAAAATTGCTATATTAAGCAAATCTAGTAAAAAAGCTCACTCTGGAAGCTTGCTCCAAAAAGCTCGTTGCAAACAAATCTTTTTGACAAAGCTTCTAGAGCAAGATTTCTCTCTCTCTCTCTCTCTCTCTCTCTCTCTCTCTCTCTCTCTCTCTCTCTCTCTCTCTCTCTCTCTCTCTCTCTCTCTCTCTCTCTCTCTCTCTCTCTGTCTTTGTCTCTATCTCGTCCCTGTGGGCATGGATTCTTGTCTCTCACATTACTTGTGAGCCTTCAATCTATAGCCTACATCATCATTAAGTCTTCAGTTTGCAGCTTGCATCACCACCCCCTAATTGTGCCATGCACCTTGAAGAGCTTCTCTCTCTACTATCATCACTGCTTACCATGGCTAGGGCCTCATGGTCATGTGGATACTGTTGTAATTGCCCGTCATGACATTGCTCCTCTACACAACCCTGTCTCAGATCTTCCGTATCAGTGTCACCTATACATTAGCATTTTCTTTTTCTTTTTCATTATATTTTCATTTTCTCTTCCTTCACCACCTGTTTACACACAAATTCATGCTTGCATAGTACTAACACTATCACATTGCATCACATTCTCCTGCACAGAAAACTACACCACATTTTTCCTTTTTCTTCTCTTCTTTTTTCTTCTCACTTTCATTTTCCTATCCCTATTCATAAGGGCATCATTCAAAACAAAAAACACATTTTCACTTGCGTTCATCTCATTTTATCTTCAAATTCATATCCATCTTTCTCCCTTTGTCTACTTATCTCCTCCTCCTCCTCCTCCTCCTCCTTCTCTCTCTCTCTCTCTCTCTCTCTCTCTCTCTCTCTCTCTCTCTCTCTCTCTCTCTCTCTCTCTCTCTCTCTCTCTCTCTCTCTCCTATTGCGGTTCTCAAACATGAAGAAACAAAATGGCAAGGATGGCCCTTTGGAGGATGCCATTCGAAAATGCAAAGAAGAAATGTGTGAGACCATGAACAATATTAATTGTAACCTCCTAGGCACAATAAAGACATTTGAAGAACGTATGTCACTCAAATAAAGCATGATAAACACCCTTGAGGATTGGGTGATGGCCCAAGGTCAGGAGGTCACGTTACTCAAGAAGGAGCTTGCAGAGGTGTGATTAGGACACACACTCAAAGAGGGAGAGCTTCATTCCTTAGTTGACAAACTCAACAAGATTAAAGAAAAAGTGTAGGCCATCAAATAAGGGAAGGAGCATCACAAATAAATGACAACTTTGTGGGTGGATGTTATTACAAAGACCCAACAAAAAGTGGGTGAGACCAAGAAATGGATTGAGATTTCCAAGAAAGGGAAAAGGCAAGGAAACAACCTGCACACCCACCAATGTTAACTTCACACTAGAAGAGGAGAAAAGGAGGCGTGTGCAAGCCTTGCACGTGAGGGTTTGTGGCCTCAAAGTCCAAGATAATGTTGATGAAGAGGTAAAAGAACTCATGACTATGACGGGGGTTATTGAGCCGATGCATACAAAGGCTTGGAGAGTGGGCAATAAGAAAAGTGGAAGCAATGGGGAAACCTCAAAGGAAAGAGAACTTATCCTTTGTTCCCCCTTCATGGAAGGGAAAAAGGACTTTTTGAAGAAGAGACCAACTCGTAAAAAGACAAGCATCTTTCTTGGAGATGACCTTACTCTCTCATTGATTTTCTCATATGCAAGAGGTAATGTCGGATATAAGAGTGGCAAGGGAAAAAGGTAAGATTTATTTTTATCGAGATGGAAGGGTGGTGATATTGGAGTGATTCTTTTCATGACGATGCAAGACCTATGGGACCACACTAAAGATGGCAGCATGGAATTGTAATGGGTCACTATGTCTTGATCTAGGGGCATTTGAGGACAGCTTTATGGGGAGAGACATCGTATTTTACTCAAAGATACACCAGGTACTGGGATAGCTTATGCCACATGTAAATGGATATAGATGGGAGATAGCTTGTCAAGTAGAGATGAGATCAAAGCACAAAGGCAGAGGTTCAAGAGGAGTAGAATTCCTATTCAGAGAGGAGTTATAGCTACTTGTGCACATTGTTCGAAGAGATGATCATGCCAAATACATGTGGGTGAGGTTGAGGGTTGATACATTGCTATATGTTACTTTGCCCCAACACATTAGTGTATGCCACACCTAAAGAACAGTCTCCTTTCTCTGCACTAGACAAGGACATATGAGAGTTTTCCAGATATGGAGACATCATTCTCTTGGGGGACTTTAATGCCCACACGAGAAATCATCATTCAATTTTTTATGATACCTCAAATGAGATACTAAGAGAGCTAGACACCAATGATATGGGGCTTGACAGATGCTCACAGGATGAGGAGTACATGAAGTATGGGAGATATTTGATGGAAATCGGGACCTCACATGGAATGTCCATACATGGGTCATCCATATCAATTTTTTGCAGCATCTAGGCTTACTTGCTTCTCAAATAGGCATGGGGCCAACACAATGGACCATGTCATGGCACGATCATGCTTCATCCCCTACATTTAGGATCTTATAGTAGGACCCAAACCAGTGGGTATAGTAGTGGATCATTCTCTTTTGACACTTTTAGTCTCCTTTGCGTACAATACAACTCGTGTCAAAAAGGAGGACACATACCCGCTATACATTTAAACCAAAAGCTGACTCTGTTTATACATAGGATATCTATGGTCGGCTATGAACAACAGTGAGGCCAAGACTCTCAGTGGATAAGATCACCGCTTTATTGACCGATACATTGCATGATGCAACAACAAATGCATACCCACACACTGAACCTGATCAGATATGTCGTCTTAGGAGCATGCATTAGAATAGTTGGTATGATGAGGAGTATAGAGAGATGAGAGCACAAATTCATTGGGATCTTCTCCTAGGGGTCATCAATCATAGACAATCTTGGATAGCATTTCAACACCTTGTGTGATAGAAGAAGTGAGAGTTCCTAGCTCAGATGGAGCGACACTTATACCCATTGTTCTTGAGTAGAGACTCAAGAGAGGCATGGCATCTCTTTCATGAGTAGTCACCTCCGCTAGTGATTACTTCCCCTCGTGTGTAGGGCCAATACGCAACATCCTTATATATAGTCCCTAGAAAGACACCCCTTCTAGATCCTCCTAAGCCATGCCCATCTACAAGTACCTTCTTTACCAATGAGATGGTAAAGACAACCATTGACAAGATGAAGACCAAAATGGCATATGATCATGATGGTCTAGTAGCAGAACACTTTATACATTCTATAGATATGCTGACAGAGTTCTTGCAATTTTGTTCAATCGTGTCATGTGTGAGGGTCTACCTGAGACTTGGAGACTATCTCTATTATTATGCCTATCTTCAAGGAAGGTGATCCTACAAAGCTTGGAAAGTACCGTACTATTATGATTGGACACACATTGGCATGGTTGTATGCATATACCCTTGAACAGTAGTTGTGCAGATGGGTAGAGAGTGAGGGCATACGGCCAGTGGTACATGCCTATTTCAAGAGATGCATCTCCACTCTTAACCATACATTGACACTCAGAGCCATCATTGAGGAGGGTAGGGCATAGGGGAGACAAATTTATTATACCTTTGTGGCTTTTCAAAAAGCATTTGATATGCTGCCCCAAGCCAAACTGATGCACATACTATAGGAGATGGGAGTGCCCAATGAGTTGAGTTGGGGGATTATGGATCTATCAGTGGTGGGACATGTACACACTCCAAGGGGGATATTTGATATAGTGCACTCTACTATTGAAGTGAAACAAGGTTGTCCATTGTCTCCTACTCTATTTGGTATGTATATAGATGAGATTTCTAATTACATTGACAGAGAGAGTGATAGAGGTGCCCAAGTGGCAAGGACATGGATTCCATTATTGTTATATGACCATGATATTGTGTTGATCACTGACTCACCACAGGGTATGCAATGACATTTGGATGCAATACATAACTTTGCAAAGGATAGTGGATTGTCAGTAAACCTTGGTAAAACCATGTGTTTTCAGGTTCAACTCTAGGAACCCCAAACAAAGCTCTGGATCTTTGATACCTTGGTAGCTTTAGCTATACTCTATGGGGTTCAAGTTTGGGGACCCTCTGTGGGTCAGGATGGATGGAGAGGTATGGAGAGGCCCTCATTATGCATGATCTCTTGGCTTATTAGGGCCAAGGTCTCTATGCCACATGAGATCATTAGAGCGAAGTTACCAGTCCCCCCCCCATGGAGATAGAGGCGCTTATTAGATCAGTTTCCTTTATGCATAGCTTATGGGATACTACCAAAGATAGATATTATGCCAGATTGGCTCTTGAGTCCTTCAGATAGTTAGCTTGATAGGGGGACACATCATGTTGGTATGCACAAATGTCATCATGGTTCCAGGTACATGTCTTCAACATGGATAGTTTACCCCTTTCCAGTACTCCCTTGATCCACCATGGCTGTCTCTTACACGGATGGGAATTACTAGACTCGTTCTTCAGACCTAGTTAGACACCAAGAGGACATAGATAGAGCTGACAAAGAAGTTGGGCATGAAGATGGATTTCTATAAAGAGCATCTTCTCCAACTCATAGGGGATGGGTTTGTGGTTCGACCCGACTATGTGTCGCAAGGCATATGAGGAGAGAAATAATATAAAAACAAGGAGATCTTCTGCTAAAGAAAATGTGTCCAAGGAGGAGAAAATTCCCTTGAGAAAATAGCAATGTACGACCTATGAGGCTGACTTACAATTGAAAGTATGTTTTGGGAATTGCAACGGATACCCATGGAATGTTAGCATAGATTAATTAACAAGCAAAGCCAATCTTGTACTAGCTTCTTGTTGAAACTTGGGAGCATGATACACAAAGGGAAGAGAAGTTATCACTTTGTATGGATTCAAATAGGCACCAATGTATATTGAAATAATTGAGCCAAAGTTATGGATGACAAAGCATCAATCTAATGCAGCAATGGAACTAAATGGGAAGCTTTCAAAAAAGTTACTTGTTCTTGTGCCGAAGAATATTTTGCCATAAAGCATGTCTATGATATCAACAAAGATAGATCACCCGAAAGGTGGTTTGATAAAGCATGTCAAGATGCTCAAAAGTCTTTAATAAACCTTGATGCGACTATGGACAAAGACAACTATCAAAGTCATTTGCATACATACAATGCATGATTCAAAAGAAGAGAAGAAGATGGAAGTAAAGTATCAATTTTTTCAAGTCCAAGAAAAGGCACATTCATGTGGAAGATTTTGGAGAAACTTGAGGGGCAAGTGGGTTTGCGAGTTTTGGTAACTTGAGCGTTGCATGTGGAAGATTTTGGAGAAACTTGAGGGGCAAGTGGGTTTGCGAGTTTTGGTAACTTGAGCATTGTGGATATGTACACACATTGTAGGCAACTATATAAACAACTAAATGCTGGAAAAATTCCATTTTATGGTTCACTCCCATGTATGCCCTCTTTTTTTATTATTGAGGATGTGTGCAGTGGACTCCAAAAGTTGGCCACTCACAAAGTGGGATATTTTCAAGGTATCAAGCCGGAAATGATTAAATGGACGGAAGATTTTACACATGAGTGGATGTGTGATATGTTCAACCTTGCACTTCAACATAATACGCCTTGTGATTGGATCATTAATTGGGTCAAGCCTTTGCATAACGGAGGGGATGTAAAGAATGTAAACAACTATCGAACGCATGCATTGTGTACAACAATGAGACACTCAAAGTTGTTGAGAGCTTTAAGTACATTGGCATTGAGGTTTCGGACAATCACAAGTGGCATGATGTGCTATGCGTCTTTTGGAAGCCAGAAAGAGAGCATACTATGCATTTGAAAACATGTGTAATGTGGGAAACATCAAGTGTTGGGTTCTCAAGAAGTACCTTTTTGACATATTGGTGACACCGGTTCTTCTTTATGGAGTTGAAGTGTGCGGCAGGAGCATCTCATAGTCTACTTGGAAAGAGTTTGATAATGTCCAAAAGAGTTTTCTTACAAACTTTCTCCAAGTTAAGACACAAACACCATATATGCTCCTACTTCTTGAGACGCCATCTCTTCCAATTGAGGTTATGGGCATGGAAAGGGTTGTGGAGTACATGATAAAGATGCGTCAAAACCCCTCACATTGACTTCCTACAATTGCATGAGCAGCAAGAAAAAAGTTCAAAGGACGCATAAAAGAAAGATCTTGAGCACAAGATAGATGCAAGACATAAAAAAGTGGTTTGGGAGATGGGAAGCAGCCTCAATAGAGTCCCAAGTGAATGAATCTTTTCTACAATGCCAATGTATTATGGCTTGGGAGAAATTTGGTGGGTCACGCTTCATACATTACACCACCCATATTGCCCCCAACTACAAAACCATGTTCTTCATTGAAAGAGGAAACCGTACTCAGCTTACATGCTTGAGCCTATCCCCTTGTGAGTGATATGCTTTCTCGCAGCCATTTGGCTTAGCTCCCACTCCCTTCGAATAGGGCATTGGGGCAATGGAGAAGTGTCAAATCAATTGTGCACATTATGCTCACTACAAAGTTTGAGAGTTTGAGTACCATACACCACTTGAGTGCTCAGCTTTTGGTCATATCTGAACTTGCTTCCCTCATATTTTTAGCCGTGACTTAGACCTACATAGTTCCCTCTCCCTGCCACAGTGTGGGCTCTCCATTGCAACTCTCATTGGAAAAATTTTGGAGCATCAAGCATCACTCATCGGCCACACACATACTACATCACATGTAACTTTAGTCACATAGGTCATATTTGACCTTCGAGGACGATAATAAAATATATCTATCTATCTCTTTCTCTTCATCTATCTATATGCCCTTCTCTCTCTGTCTCTCTCTCTCTCTCTCTCTCTCTCTCTCTCTCTCTCACACACACACACACACACACACACACACACACTGGCCCAAGATCACATAGACACACACACACACACATACACTACTTGGGCTAGTGTATGTGTGTGTGTGTGTGTGTCTATGTGATCTTGGGCCAGTGTGCAAGTGTGTGTGTGTGTGTGTGTGTGTGTGTGTGTGTGTGAGAGAGAGAGAGAGAGAGAGAGAGAGAGGGAGGGAGGGAGGGAGGGAGATAGATAGATTTTATTATTGTCTATAGAGATTGAACATGAAATATGGGCCCAATGTTACATGTGATGTAGTATGTATGGGACTGATGAGTGATTCTCAATGCTCCAAAATTGTGGTGATGAGAGTCGCAATGGAGAGCCCACATTGTGGCTAGGAGAGGAAAGTGTGAAGGCCTAACTCATGGAAAAAAATGTGAGGGAAGCAAGTTCACATGTGACCAAAAGCTAAGCACTCTAGTTGTGGGTGGTACTTAGGCTCTTGAACTTGCAGTGAGTTGTGTGCAATTGATTTGACTCTTTTCCATTGCCCAGGTGTCCCATCTTGCATTGAAGATAGTGGGGGCTAAGCCAAATGGTTGTGATAGTGCATATCGTTGAAAACGGAATAGGCTCTAGCATGTAAGAGTAAGTATGGTTTCCTCTTTCAGCAAACGAACATGGTTTTCTAGTTGGGGGCAATATGGGTGGTTTAACTTGGAGAAAATTTGTAAGGAAACTTTTTAAGACATTCTCAAACTCTTCCCAAGTAGTCTTGGAGATGCTCCCACTCCACACTTCAACTCCATTAAAAAAATCAATGTCACCAATGTGTCAAAAAGGCACTTCTTGAGAACGTCTGACATTTCTCACATTAAACATGTTCTCAAATGCATAGTATGCTCTCTTCACGGCTTCCAAATGACACATAGCACATTCATGCCACTTGTGATTGGCTAAAACCTCAAGGCCAAGGTACTCAAAGCTCTCAACAACTTCAAGTGTTTCATTGTTGTACATAATGCATGGATTCTCCTTAAGGTTGGTTTTCATAAACATAACCTTTGTTTTGGATTCATTCACAATTAGCCTATTATGCAAGCAAAAGTTTCCTATATATAGAGGGGGAAGGAGAGTGTAAGGTCTCTGACCCCAACCAAAAAGAGCACCCTTGTACCATGCAATGAACATAATGGAAAAAGTTACTATTTTTAGCAGTTTTCCAAATTCTGTCAGTGCCATGATGTTTAGAATGTTATAAAGCTTCCAAAAGTGAATTAAAATAATTTTTTGAGAAAAATTTCCAAAAATAGTAAGTCTTTGGTCACCGGACTCGTTTAGTTTTGACCGTCTCGAAAAACTGCACCCATACCCCGAATTTGAAAAAAATGTATTTTCGGACCCCGGGGGCTGCTAAATATGTCAAGTACTCGGACAGATGCACCTTAGTTAGATCTTAGTATAGCAATTTGCGGCATTAAATTCCGACTCGTATGGCCCGTTTTAGCCTAAAACCCAAATTTTCATAAGGTTGTAACTGGACTTGCCATGCTTAAGTGGAGTAGCTCTCAGATGCAAATAGCAAGCAAGGTCGATTTTCAGCATGGAGAGGCCTATTTAAGAGTGTGCTCACACACACACACACACATACATGCTCACACACCCACTCAGTACACACACACACACACACACTTACACACACACACCTTGGGAGGTGCTGTCGACACACAGTTTTTGGAGAAGAAGCAAAGGAGGGAAGTGCTGCCCAATTCTTGTCTTGAAAACTCCATTGATCAGAATTTCGAGTAGAATTCATCCCCTAATCACAATAATATCAATCTATTTTATGTTTTGCTGCAAATCTCTCTACCATTCTCCTAATCTCGTAACTATTATGCTTAATCATAACTAAATTACTCAATAGCTACTCACTAATTCTCCATATCATTAGTCTATTATATAATCACAATCCAATTGTTAATTATGCAAGCAATTAACCTCTCCTAATCATAGATTAATGCATGATTAGTAGGAAGAAATCTCCCGCTAGTCATCATAGTAAATAATTATCAAGCCGGTAATGATGTGGGATTGGTCATTTTTCATCCTATTACCACACAATGTTTGAGTAGATAAATTAGATTCAAGTTGTTTATAGATTAGGAAGTAATTAAGGAAAATTAATCCATCATTAATCCACTAGAAAGGGAATTTTCTCTCACCTATGCATATGGTAATTCTGCATCTACTTACACTAGGAAGGTGATTGAGCACGTCTAATTCACCCCTCTAGTAAAATCTAAAAATTTCTAATTACATAGGCCAAGTATTTAACTTTAGAGCCAATTCCCATAGAACAAGTAAGGTACTATCCGTAAATTACTATGTCTTGAAGGAAATCTAACACCCTCGTATAGAATGAATTGTTTAGTGATTCTAATATGTCATCTTGATTGTTATGGTACTCTCGGACGTTAGTTCTTTTTCTCCAAGTTTGTCAATTAAGTAGTGAGTATAAAATGGCCCCGATAAAGGGAACTCGCTTCGGTCGTGCCCACAACCGCGAGCGGGAACAAGCAATGTGAATGGAAAAGGAAAAGCTCCCATGGACTACCAAGTATCGGCCATCTCACGGGCCAACCACGAGGAAATGGAGGAGGTAGGTCACATTTTTAATCCAAGTTGTTTAATTTAACATTGCATACAATAAGTTAGGAAAGAACATATCCTTAAACATGTTGGAGAAATCCGACGGAAACCTCGGCATTTGAATTCCATTGTATATAAATTCTAAGTAGGAAAGAATGGTTGATGGATATACCGTTTGAAATAGGAAAGAATGTCTGCTAGGGAAAATTTAGCTCGGCATGTTCATTCTATTTCCAATGTTGAACTAGTCCTGATCCCCCTACTGATCACAGGGGGCGGCTTGCGACGATTTTGCGGTAGCTAGAGTTACTAGCTTAGGGCCTCTACCCACGTCTTGCTTTCTATGCGGTGGGAATGTCCATGTCGTGCTTTCTATGCGGTGGACATACCTAGTTGTATGGGAAGCTAGGCGACAACGAGAGGAGTAAACTCTCGCTGGAGGGGGGATGTTGTACCTCTAGAACATTGGAATTTTATTGAATAAGTTTGAGTAGAATTTTTACTAGAATTAATGTCTTGGTGCCGCTTTGCAATACTGGTTGAAGGGCTGTCTTAACGAACCTTGTGAATCAGAACCTAATCAAGGAACTTATATATTGAACAACCATTGTGGTAGTAATTAGGACACACGAAGAAGTGTGAGTGTGGGGATGGAAAGTGGGGGCTTGGCTCAGGTTTCCAATGCCTATGAGAAGGGTGGTCCCGATTGGTCGGGAACTCTCCGTCCCCATAGTGTTTAAATCGACACTAGTATTACTCATTGCCCCTAGAGCGGCGAGGTCTCAAGTGTACGTGCCTCTGAAACATGGGAAAAAAGGCACTCGGGATTTCTCTCCTCTTGGAAGGTGGGTCTTAGGATCGCTAAATAAGTTAATCATGCTTCCCCTGCGAGGTGGAACTAGATCTTGATGCTAGTAGGCTCGAACTCGACTCACTTTGTGATGAGAGATCGTCCACTAGATGAACCACAAATCACTTTGTTTGCTTCCGCTGTAGATCTAGTGGCCACTAGGTTTACCATCAGATCCGTCGTCTGAGACGACGGGGTTAGGACCTCACACCTGGTATCAGAGCCAAGGTTAGTAGGCTGAGAAATAAAGTCGTATTGTTTGAATATTTAAAAGGAACTAAAGGTATATAGGTAGCTGATCCGAATTCATTGCATTGGTGTTGCAAGAAGACCCCGTGCTAGAATATCGGAAGTTCTAAGTGTTTGAGCTTATTTACGAACAAGCTCAACGGTCCCCAGTTTACCAGTTCAGGCGAGATGTCATGGAGATGCTGCTGAAGTCTCATACACTGCACTCCACTCGCATCGATAGAGGATGGGGGCTCAATTGGACACTTGCAGGAGGGGTTTACTACATCAATGCTCAAAAGCTAGGATGCCTGGCTACCTATTTGAAGAAAATACGTTGGGGAGAAGAATTGAGGGTGGTGCATATATTCTACTTGCTACCTACACGTATGGACCTGACTGTCTCTGATGACACCAATCAAACCCTCAACGAGTGGCTTTTGGAGAAGCTGACTAATGTAATCCCAGCAAACAGAGTTAGAACTTTTGGAGTACGAAAAGAAGAATCCCGACTCGACACCATAGTTTACTATCCTCTCAAGGATGAGTATAGGAACTACTTCACGAATAAAGTAGAGTATCATGTGAACACAACTTGCTAGGCGTATGTTATAAGCATTCCAAAAGCCATGTAATAAATTGATCATGAGTTATCCTAAACATTGAGGGGTTTTGATTGTAATAAATCTTCATCAATAAATTGTTTTTTTTTGTCTCTAAGTCTCTGTCTCTTGATAAAGTGGGATCTTGAATTTTATTTAAGTCTCCTGTCTATTTGAAATCCAAGTAATGGTATCAAGAATCTCGTATAACCCATGTGGGCACCGCTTGCTCCTCTCTACTCGACAGCACAAGAGAAGAAGCTTCTCCGATACACCTTAGTTAGAGCTTAGTATAGCAATTTACGGCATTAAATTCTGACTCGTATGGCCCGTTTTAACCTAAAATTACCCAAAATTTCATAAGGTTGTGCGGGGAGGCATTGGGGCTCGAGGCTGTGTGGGAGCAGTCCCAGGCCACTCAAAAATTGCTTCAGCAGCTAGGGGGCACCCTCTCTTCTTTTGGGAGTTGTGGGAGAGTTTCCATGCTTGAGAGAGAGTGTGAGAGTCAGTTACACTAGCTAACTGGACACTTGGTAGGCATGTAACTGGACTTGCCATGCTTAAGTGGAGTAGCTCTCAGATGCAAATAGGAAGTAAGGTCGATTTTCAGCATGGAGGGGCCTATTTAAGAGTGTGCTCACACACACACACACACACACACACACACACACACACATACATGCTCACACACCCACTCAGTACACACACACACACACACACACACACTTACACACACACACCTTGGGAGGTACTGCCGGCACACATAGTTTTTGGAGAAGAAGCAAAGGAGGGAAGTGCTGCCCAATTCTCGTCTTGAGAACTCCATTGGATCAGAATTTTGAGTAGAATTCAACCCATAATCACGGTAATATCAATCTATTTTATGTTTTGCTGCAAATCTCTCTACCGTTCTCCTAATCTTGTAACTATTATGCTTAATCATAACTAAATTACTCAATAGCTACTCTCTAATTCACCATATCATTAGTCTATTATATAATCATCATCCAATTGTTAACACTAGAATGGTAACCTAACAGGACATAAAAGTGTCCTTTCAGGGTTTTGGGAAAAATTTCCAAAACCATAGTAGATCCACTCATTTTGAAAAATCCTTTCATGAGCTTATAGTTCAATAACTACTACATATGGAAAAAATGAGAAACTTGTAATTTTTCTCATCCCTTGGTCACTACAAGCCTCCAAAGTTGCTGGACCAGTGCATTTTGCCCAAAACAGCAATTTCTTACGGTTGATTGCATATAAATAAGAGTGGGGATTTTTTTAGGACATGAGATAAAATGCCCCGTTAACTTCAATATGTTGGTGACTAAAACATATGGTTGCTTTTACCTCACTATTTTTTTTTGGGAAAAAAAAAGGTACAAAAAAGTTGCATTTTTTCCATTCTACGGACCTATCATCAAAGTTTCTATAGTCACGCTCAATACAGATACTATATACATGTTTTCTTAGTTCCCTTTGGGCCTTTGGATTCAAAACGAGCCATGGAGCATGTCAAAAGGATAATGGATCTCTTACAATTGGAACCTTGGGGGCAATGATAAAGTGCTAAATACAACAAACATGAAAAAACTGGGTTTAGCATTATGACCTCTAGAAACCCATAGAAACTACTCAATATCTAGCCAAGTTTGTAGTCTATGATTAGATATGGTTACTACATACAAAATACACACAATTGGCTTAAGAAACTAGCAATATTGAGAAAGTTATACTTGCTACTCTAAAATGTATCGTATTCTTCAGCAATCAAAAAACTCAACCATCATCATATACTATGCTATATAGAATATTAGGTCCCCCAAAACTCAAGGAAGATTAGCTTTATGTTATACATTACACATACACAATCAAAATTGAATTTGGATATCAAGAAAGCCACCAAAAAAATCATAAAAGTGCTAATTTTGGCCAAAAAACAGGAATATGCAATTCTTGTAAATTGGTCATAACTTTCAATTTTAACACTTAGCTCTCCCTACAAGCATCAAAACATATTGAGAACTATAAAGGCCTAACCTCTAGCCATCTAAACCTCACAAACATGAAGTTTAGAGTGGTATAGTTGCCAAAAATTGAAAAAAAAGCCAAAAACAGGACCCGTTTTTTCACACAATTTAGGTTCAAAAATGTTGTGCAAGAGTAAGGTTAATAGTGAGATCGATACTCCAAAAAAAATGCTCAGTTTTTTTCAGCTCATAAGGCAACTTTGTGGATATATAGCACCTAGAAATTCATTTTCATACTCTTCAAATAATTCAAGAAAAATGGTCACCTAACAGGACACAAAAGTGTCCAAGGACATAAAAGTGTCATGTTACCATTCTAGTGTTAATTATGCAAGCAATTAACCTCTCCTAATCATAGATTAATGCATGATTAGTAAGAAGAAATATCCCGCTAGTCATCATAGTAAATAATTATCAAGCCGATAATGATGTGGGATTTGTCATTTTCATCCTATTACCACACAATGTTTGAGTAGCTAAATTAGATTCAAGTTGTCTCATTCTCTCTTTCTCTCTCAATAACCCAAGCTCACTTGGGCTAGTGTGTGTGTGTGTGTGTGTGTGTGTGTGTGAGAGAGAGAGAGAGAGAGAGAGAGAGAGAGAGAGAGAGAGAGAGAGAGAGAGAGAGAGAGAGAGACATTGAAAGGGAGAAGAGGGAGGGAGAAAGTGAGGTAGACAGATTGAAGAGAGAGAGAGAGAGAGTGAGAGAGATATCTATACATACATAGGGAAGGAGAGACGTATAGAGGGGGAGAGAGATATTTATACGTACATTGGGAAGGAGAGAGGGATAGAGGGGGAGAGAGATATTTATATGTACATAGGGAAGGACAGAGGGATAGAGAGAGAGAGAGAGAGAGAGAGAAAGAGAGAGAGAGAGAGAGAGAGAGAGAGGGGGGGGGGGAGGAGAGAGAGATTGAAGAGAGAGAAGTGGGAAGGGGGGAGAGAGAGAGAGAGAGAGAGGTGGAGAGATGTAGAGAGAGAGATGGATAATAATAAAAAAACCTCTCTTCCAAAAGATTGCTCAAATCACCTCTTGAGCGAGCGTTTTTGGTAAAATATAGCATTTATACAGAAAGAGAAGAAAACGCTCCAATGCTTGCTCAAAAAGCTCGCTCCATTCCAATCTCCTCCAATGTGGTTGTAACACATACTGAAGAGGTTCATGGGTGCTATATCACAGTTTCTATGTGGCAACCGACATTTGACCACACGAGCTTGTGAAAATGCATGGCTATATCCAAGGTCACAAGGTGAGAATCCCAGTGGATGATGGAGCCTTTGACAATATTATAACTATAAGTTAGTTGATCTTGTGAGAATGCATGGCTATATCCAAAGTCGCAAGGTGAGAATCCTTGTAGATGATGGAGCCTCTCACAATTTCAGAACTATAAGTTAGTGAAGTGTCTCAATCTACCTCATACACCTAGTTTCCATCGATACAAGGTAGCTATGATCAATGGCTATGATGCAAAAGTGTGGGATACACAAGTTAAAGATGTACCTCGTGAGATCCAAGGGTATCATACAGCCTTAGATTTCCAAGTAATGAATGGTGTTAAGTCGGGAGTGGTTGCATGGGTTAGGATCATCATTACATTGTAGCTATAAGCATAATAGTCTTATGTTTGAATTTAATGGTACGAATGTGCTACTATTGGAGAAAAAAGATGTACTCTCTCTCCACTTATTTGTGCAACCGAGCTTACGAACCTCTCCTCGAATGATGAAATAGAAGAACTTTTTTTGTGTTACTCTTAGTGTCATTTCTTATCAAATGTTGAAATGATTTTGTTTTGTTTGAAAATTCCTCAGCCTTGCATGTTTCTCTTTCCTCTCTTCCTTCTCTTAGTACTTTTCTATCACCACAATAAGCAAATGTTGCTAATCAATTGAAGGAGCTCTTTATGGAATACAAAGATGTTTTTCCAAAAGATTTACCCCCTGGTTTATGCCTAATAGGTTCTATGAAGCACAACATAGTTGTTGCAAGTAGTAAGCTCCTTAGTAATGTACCTTATAGATTAAGTCATTCTGAGGCTATTGAGGTGGAATGTCAGCTTGTTGAATACCTCAATACAGGGTTTATTCAACCTAGTTTCTCACCATGGGTATCTCCCATTATGTTGATGAAGAAAAAGGACGATAGTCTGCACATGTGCATAGACTATTGTGATCTGAACGCAGTTACTATTAAGAATTAGTATCCATTGCCAAGGAAAAATGATTTGTTAGATAAACTCACACACGCTTGTACTTTATGAAAATAAACCTGCGATCAGAGTATCATAAAGTGAGAATTAGACTTGTTGATACACCTAAAATTGCTTTTTGAACAAGGTTTGGACATTATGAATTTTTGGTTATGCCTTTTGGCTTAACCAATGTATCAGCTACTTTCATGCTACTCATGGATAATGTTTTGAATTTGTATCTGGATAGTTTTTCATTTTTTCTCTCGATAATCTAGTCTACAGTGCATCTGAGAAAGATCACTTACAATTATGAAGCAAGTGTTTGTGCTATAAGACTGGACACCCTTCTGTTGTATGTGGTTGGCACTACAATTGGAATAGCTAGTGTGTAATGGCTAATTAAGGTGTTATCTTTTATTTCTACTAATAGTGAGTGATGATGTGTCGATTAGAACTCTGGGAATTGAGGAGAAGGCACCGAATAAGATCTCTTGGCTATTTACATTTGCACAACATTGTAGTTATTTTTTCCAATAAGCCAATATGGTTTCGTTGTATATATTTTGTGAAAACACACCCTATAAATGATCATGCACTAAGTGATAACAACCACTCATGGACTAAAGTGTAAAGAGAGGTCTCAAATACTTGCCACCAAAAATAGGTTTATAAAAAAATCAAGTACTCAACTCCACAAGAGGTGCCATGAAGTTTTGGGGCTAAAGTTTTAGGTCATTCTTGTGCAAGATTCTTCTCTCTCAACTCTATGCTAATTTGTGTGTGTAGAAATTGCATCTATATCTCCTTCTCTTACAAGCTATCACTATCAAGTCTATTTTGTGTGTGTGTGTGTGTGTGTGTGTGTGTGTGTTATTGTTGCTTTTAAAATTATACTTTATACACAAAAGAACATAACATATCAAAAGACATCTGGCTTTAGACAAAGTACAAAATTTAGCACAAAAACAATTCAATCTTCGATTCATTTTTGTACATCATAGTGAAAATGAGGTATCATTCTAGTGTCTTGTACATAATATAGTCAAGAAAAACTTATTTTGAAGTGAAAGAGACCAGGTTCAACAATGATGGACATCAACTTAGCCAAAAAGATCCTAAGTAAAGATAGAGTCCTCCCCTATATACATATAAACAAAACAATAGATTCATTAGCTTTGAATACATTTATAGTTGTCAACAAACCTATCAGTTGTTATCCATTTCCTACTTAAAACCTTTTTAACTTATACCTACCATCCATGTAGTGTTAAATATCAGCAAGTATCCATTCTCAGAACAGTAAGCCACATATGAAAGTGACATGTGTGTGTGTATTTTTGTGTGTGTGTGTGTGTGTGTGTGTGTGTGTGTGTGTGTGTGTGTGTGTGTGTGTGTGTGTGTGTGAGAGAGAGAGAGAGAGAGAGAGAGAGAGAGAGATTGCCCTAACCCAAGCACTATACTTAATGAGTCAACAGTACACCCATTCAGTACAAACCTACTACCTCATCAATTTGATGAGAACAGAATAGTCAAGTCTAAAGCCAAAGAGTTGTATCATATCAAAAAATCCATGAGTCTCTTTGAAGCTATAAGTGACAATGCTAATAGAGAGGATTATTTTAAGTCTTTGTTAGCCAGTAGAGCATAGTATGGATGTTGTTCATAGTCAGTCGTAGAAGTTTTCCATGCTTTAACGAGTTTCTATGGATTGTCCTCAGACAAACCGTCCATCCAAGAGTAGTTTGTTTATAGGTAAAATATTCTTGAAAATATAAGAATCGAAATAATTATACTGCATGGGTATGTAATTTTGGATTAACATGTAACCTAAAGCCAGCAAAGTCAAAGACTGCAATAGTTATGAGCAAGAATCCAATCTATAGACAAGGAAAGACCACCTAACACCTGTCAACCTAACAAAGAGACAGTGAATCCATCAAAGCTTGTAGACAAAAATCTCCAAAGCTAGCATCCTAGTTTCCAAGTTTTCTGGGAGAAACTTGTGTTTAAGACGTGTTTATTGATATTTTTAGACTTATTCTTAGACACAAAAGAACATAACAATTCAAAAGACAGTTGGCTTTAAGCAAAGGACAAAGATTAGCAAAAAAACACCTTAGTCTTTGATTTATAGTGAGAATGAGGTATCATTCTAGTGTTTTGTACATAAGATAGTCAAGAGCAAGTTATTTTGAAGTGAAAGAGGCCAGGTTTGACAATGATAGACAACAACTTAGCCAAAATATCTTAAGTAAAGATAGAGCTCAGATATAATCCTCACCTACATCTATATGAACAAGACAACAGATTTGTTAGCCTTGAATACATATTACAGGTGTCAACAAACCTATCAGTTCCATGTCCTACTTAAAACCTTTTTAACTTATACCTACCATCCATTAGTGTTAAACATTAGCAGGTATCCATAATCAAAACAGTAAGCCATAGATGCAAGTGACATGTGTGTGTGTGTGTGTGTGTGTGTGCACGTGAAACTTGATTAGATTAAGCATCCATTCTCTCGGTCTATGAGCAATGGTATCAAAGCATAGGTTTGTGGCAATTGATAGCTTGATTTCCAGTTTCTAAGGAGGAATTTTGAATCAACAACGTTGAAATTGCAAATTGAAGCTCCATTGATAAATTGAACAACAAATCATACTTATCAACTGTCACAATCTTGTATAACAAGCCTTTAATTCATAGAAACCGCTAAATTTTTTTGGATTGTGAAGGTGGAAGTATGAGGAGTCAAGACTTCAAGAAGAAGGAAATTCTAAAAAAATTTAAGTAAGTTGGTGATATTGACTCGGCATTAGAGTGCCTTGAAGGAGTTTTGGAAGGTCAGAACTCAGCATCGGAGTGCTTTGAAGGAGTTTTGGAAGGACCGAACTCTGCATAGATAAAGAAAAGAGCATGTATTGATTGAAATGAGTAAAATAAGAAGAAGTCAAATTGAGAGAAGAGTATGGGTACGAGGAATGATTCTCAATTGGAGAAGTGGCAAGGTTAACAATTAACGAATTTATGAATTCTTTGTTGCAAGGCGCTTATTGAGAAAAGGATACAAAGAAATATCCACGAACAAATTTGGAATCAAGTCTATGATTTAGAGGCATTCAATGCCCTCAAGCAATTGAGTGCAATTTGGAATGGTGGAAGATAACATATTGCACACTACACGAGCCGAAACTACACCTGCTCCAAAGGAAAACAAAATTAGCAGAAATGCTTTCACTTTCAAGGATTTTTATGGCACTAAAGATGCTAGCACTATTCTAGCATGGGCTAGTCAATTAGACAACTACTTTCATGATGAAGACTTTCCAGAGCATGACGTGGTTAAATGTGCATCAAATCACCTCACTAGTAGCACTGCACTATGGAGGAATTCCACTAAACAACACGGTAGAAGACCTCGTACTTGGCATGCATTTAAAAAGTTGTTGCTACAACATTCCTTACCCACACAATAGCTAAAGCATACTGCTAGTGGGAGATAAGTCAAGGTAGAAATGAAGATGTACAGGCTTACACTAACCGTTTTGGAACTGTGTCATTCAACTTCAAGCCATTGAGCATGTCAAGAAACTAAAACATTAGTACATATCTTGGTGAGGATTGCAACTTGGTGTTGAGGTAGATATATTTTAGCCAGATTTACTATCAAAATCTATTAACTTGGCTCTTAATGCGGAGAAGAAGAAAGGAGGACATCAACTCCACACTGATCAACCTACTAACACTAACAGTGACGAGAATTAAATTGGCTCTTAATGCGGAAAATAAAAAAGGAGGACATCAACTCCACAATGATCAACCTACTAACACTAATAGTGACGAGAATTTATTTCTCTCCTAACTTTGACAAGAATAGGAATCAAAATTGTATCGTCTTCAAGAGATGTAGATTTAACAATCTTGATACACCTTCTTAGCCCCATGGTAGCAACAACAACAAGATGGAGTAGAGGGGTAACCAAAATCCTTCCAATAATCAACATCCTCCAATGGTAATAAACATGTAAAATGTTTTGCATACTTCAAATTTTTCCAGTATGCAGATAAGTGCCCAAACAACACTTCAAACAGCAATGGTCATTCCAATGGCCAATCCAATGGAGTCTCACATAATTCCAACCAAAGAAAATTCAAGAGCAAACACCCAATGGTGAAACCATTAACATCATTGAAGATGCTATTCCCAATGAAAATGAAGTTGAAGCCAATTACAGTGAGAGATATGATCCCGAGAATGATTCCAATGGCTACCCTTGTTCCAGTATTCTTATTTCTCCACACACTCTACTTAAAGTTTAAGGATAAAGATATCACAATTTTCTTAGATGATGGTAGTAGACATGATTTCATCTATGCACAATTGGCACAAAAACTCTTTCTTTCTGAATTCTCTTCACCTCACAAAGTAAAGACCATTTTTGATAATCAATGTTTCAATTATAAAACTCGAGTCATTGTTGAAGTTTGCATTGGTGAATTTTCACATATACGTATATTTTTTGTCGCATTATTGTATGGTATTGATATGATTTTGGGGATTACTTTTTGACATAAATTTAACCCACCAATTAGTTACATAGAACGCACATTGACTTTTGCCGATGAAAATAAAACCTTCTCCATCTAAACAATCCTAGAACAACAACTTTCACTACTTTCTCACACTCAAGCTAAACGAGCAATTAGAAAGCAAGGTAAAATGTACCTAGTGCTTGAAAATTTGAACAAGAATATAATGAATATTTAACACATATATTTGATATTCTTTCACAAAACACATACCTGAATCCCAAAAAGATTTCATTTTTCCAACCTGAAATTGATTATTTGGGACACATTGTATTGGAAAAGGGAATACATGTAGATCCCAAGAAAATTGAAGCTATTTAGTCATAGCTTAGACCCAAAAATATAAATAAGCTATATTCTTTCATTGGTCTTTGCAGTTATTACATGAAGTTTGTTTGTAATTTTGCTTATAAATTTCATTATTTGACTCTCCAATAAAAATATAATTATTATTATTGGCGGATTCATTATACGGGTGCATACCTAGCCAAACACTTAGCTGGACACCACATTTATACTCTATTAGTTTTTCAAGCTAGTGTAACTACATTGTGTGTAAATTTGATCCCAGAGTATCAGGTGAATTCTTTAAGTTTTAATTATGTCATGATATGTTTAAAGACCCATGTGAGCCAATCACTGGCCATTTAAAAATCCCTAGGTATAAAAGATAATAATGTTAATGTAAAAGGGACGCTTCTCTTTTGGAGAGAAAAGATATATGTCGTATGAAATCTAAAGCGGCTACTTAGCTCATATTTTAATCACTATAACTAATGATTGGTAATCCGATTTCAATTCTAAAAATGTCATTGTGTTCCTCTTTCTTTGCTCTTTCAATTAAGTGTAAGCATTGCTAATTCCGTTGTGGTTTTTGTGATTATGCATCTATGAGTCTAATATTTAGGTTTGAGTGCTTAAATCTTTATTTTTTTACGTTTTGACCATAGAAGAGTGTTATTATACATTAGAGCAACCTGTTTTGGGCTATTCTATTGTAGTTTTTGTGACTTGGGCCATGATGGATCATGACGCATGTACCTTGTTAGATTCAATTATAAAACTTTCATTATGTTCCTCCTTCTTTACTCTTTCAATTAAGTGTAAGCATTGCTAATTCCGTTGTGGTTTGTGACTACGCATCTATGAGCCTAATATTTAGATTTGAGTGCTTAAATCTTTATTTTTTGACATTTTGACCATAGAAGAGTGTTGTTATACCTTAGAGCGATCTGTTTGGGCTGTCCTATTGCAGTTTTTGTGACTTGGGCCATGATGGATCATGACCCATGTACCTTGTTAGGTTTCAATTCTAAAACTTTCATTGTGTTCCTCTTTCTTTACTCTTTCAATTAAGTGTAAGCATTGCCAATTCCATTGTGGTTTGTGACTATGCATCTATGAGCCTAATATTTACATTTGAGTACTTAAATCACTATTCTTTGACGTTTTGACCATAGAAGAGTGTTGTTATATCTTAGAACGACATGTTTGGATTGTTCTATTGCAGTTTTGATGACTTGGGCCATGATGGATCGTGACCCATGTACCTTGTTAGATTACAACGAGACTTTGTAGACTTGTCTCTTTAGGCCTAGTGAAGCTTCTCTTAAAGTTTCGTGACAATCCAAGTTTGTGTAGTTGACGAAATGGCATAATGATTTGCTTGTTGAGTTGATGCTTTTTCTTTTTAGGTTCACTACTTGAGGATTGACAACCTCAAATAATCTTTGTGCCCCATCCGAGCCACTTCCCTAAGTATTAATATATTATGTTAATGCTAGATAGTTATTCTACAGACATCTGTTGCGGTGACCCGCTAACATTGGTATCAGTTCTAGGGAATGACCTTAGATGGTGATTCACCTAAAAGTTATTTAAAGGTTTCATTTTTCAAAGATTAGTCTTTCCATTCCATCTACACTAGCGGCAAAGCAGCTAGACACGAGGTTTAGTGCTTGATAGAGTCTAGACATCGAGAACTTGCTAGATCTATTCTCGAGAGGTAAAGAGAGCTATGAGTGAGATAGGCAAAAGCATTTTATTCTTCATTTTTCTCATTACTTTTAGAGTCTGTTAAGTATGGAGCCTAATTTACCGTTGTAATTTTTGTGGTAAAGCGCACATTTGTAAGGCCCCCATTATGAGGAGAAGCCATCATGCGTGAAGGAAAATCACTCGCCGGAAACCAAAATTCTCATGGCCAAAAATCAGGGGCAACTTTAGGGGCCTCGGGGGCGGAAGCCCACGAGACTTTTTTTTCCCTCGCCCCAATATTCCTTTTCGCCGGAATATTATGGTCGGACGGCGGCCGGAAAGTGGTCGGAAAACAACCGTCGGTTGGCCGGTGGTCGGAAGTCAATGGCCGGTGGCCGGTGGCCAAATTCAAAAGCGGACTTGTCTTCTCAAGGGAGGCTGCACATGGGCGGATTGAAGGGTCCGATTTGGACTTACCTACACAAGGGTGGCTACACATGGCTGCCTCTCATGAGAGAGGGCAGCCCTTTTGGCTTATAAAAGGAGGCCATTTCTACACACATTTCATAGTGTGAAGTTGATGCAACAAGGTGAGGGTGAGGTGGTGAGAGTGAAGCAAGGCGGGAGCTCCATTAAGGGTATAATCCCTTTGTAAACTATTTCTTGTTTTGAAGTACTAAAGCCATTGAGTGGCTGCTTTCCCGTGGACGTATCCCACATTGGATGAACCACGTATATCGTGTGTACTCTCTCTCTCTCTCTCTCTCTCTCTCTCTCTCTCTCTCTACTCTATAATATCTTGTGTGTGAAATCTATCTCTCTCCATTAAGTAATCTACTCAAATAGCTATTTAGCTACGTCATATTTCCTAACAACTGGTATCAGAGCAAAGTATGCTCGTAGCTAAGTTATCTCAAGGAAAGGATTCCTTGAATTGAGTGGGAGTTATGGCGGAGAAAGGGAAGCTCAAGATTGAGAAGTTCAACATAAAAAACTACCAACATTGGAAGATGCAGATTGAAGACTATCTCTACCAGAAGGACCTCTATTTGCCACTAGGCGGTCTTGCAAAGAAGCCGGCAACGATGGCAAATGAAGCATGGATTGTCCTTGATCGAAAGGCACTGGGAACAATCCGGTTAAGCTTGGCGTCAACGGTGGCCTTCAATGTTTCAGAGATGAAGACCACGAAGGACTTGATGAAGTCACTTGACGACTTCTACGAGAAACCATCGACATCCAATAAGGTATTTCTTATGAAGCGCTTGTTCAATCTAAAGATGGCAGAGAATGGTTCAATTGCAGAACACCTAAATGACTTTAACACAAACATAAGTGAACTTCGATCAGTGAAAATAAATTTCGATGATGAAGTGCGAGCTCTCCTCATACTATCATCTCTACCGGATAGTTGGGACAGCCTTGTGATGGCTGTAAGTAATTCTATTTTTGGCACAAATACTTTTTAAGTTTGATGATGTTGTGGGTGTTCTCCTAAGCGAGGAAATATGAAGGAGAAGCACAAGAGAATCATCAAGTGTTGCACTGTCTAGTGGAAACAAGAGGAAGACCTAAGGAGAGGCTCAAAAACCAAAAGGGTCGTGATCGCTCAAGACGGAGCAAGTCACGCACAAAGTCAGTTCTTGAATGTTGGAACTGCGGGAAGAAGGGCCACATCAAGAAGGATTGCTGGTCCAAGAAGAAGAAGGAGACAGAGTCTCAAGACAACAAGCCAACATCGGAGGCCAATGTGGCAGGTAAAGTAGAGCAAGATGCTCTAATTCTCTCATTAGACAATGTGTCTAATTCCTAGATAGTAGATTCCGGGGCTTCATTCCATGCGACACCACACAAGCAACATTTCCGAGACTACACTAAAGGTAATTTTGGATATGTATACTTGGGAGATGATGAAGCTTGTGAGATTGTCGGCAAAGGTACAGTTTCTATCAAAACTGCTAACAGAAATGAATGGAAGCTTAAAGATGTTAGGCATGTTCCTTCTCTTCACAGAAATTTGATCTCTACAGGACAATTGGACGATGAAGGTCACAACATTGCATTCGGAAACAAACGGTGGAAGATCTCAAAGGGATCTTTGGTGGTTGCCAAGGGAGAAAAGGTTGGTACACTTTACTTGTGTACTGTTAGCACGCAACCTTCAGCTTGTGCAGCAACTACAGAAGTTGACAGTGCGGTGTGGCACTACCGGCTTGGGCATATGAGTGCCAAAGGAATGCAAATCCTTCAAACAAAGAAGCTTCTACCAGTTTTGAAAGAAGTGAACTTAGAGTTCTGTGAAGATTGTGTTTATGGTAAACAAAAGAGGGTGAAATTTCAAAAATCAGGAAATGAAAGAAAAAATAAAAAACTTGAGTTGGTTCATTCTAATGTTTGGGGTCCTGCAAGTACACCATCACTTGGTGACTCATTGTACTATGTAACATTCATAGACGATGCGACTAGAAAAACATGGGTTTATGTCATGAAGAATAAATCCGATGTATTTTTCATATTTCAAAGGTGGAAAGCTTTTGTGGAGAATGAAACAGGTACCAAGGTTAAATGCCTCGGGTCCGACAATGGAGGCAAATATTGCAGCCAAGATTTTGAAAGCTTTTGTGCTAGCAATGGCATTCGGAGACAAAGAACAACCCCAAGGACACCTCAACAAAATGGGATTTCAGAAAGGATGAACAGGACAATCATGGAGCTAGCACGAAGCATGCGGCTACATGCAGGCCTACCGCTTGAGCTTTGGGCGGAAGCTGTAAGTACGTCTGTGTACTTAATCAATCGGTCACCCTCAACGGCATTGGATGGGGGAGTTCCAGAAGAGGCATGGACAGGTAAACCGGCGAATTATGCATTTCTCAAAGTGTTTGGATGTGAGGCTTTCATGCACATAGATAGAAGCCTAAGATCAAAGCTACATGCAAAGTCCAAAAAGTGTTTCTTCATTGGCTATGGAGAAGGTGACTTTGGGTATCGCCTATGGAATCCTGAAGATGGTAGAATCTTAAGGAGTAGGGATGTAATTTTTAACGAACAAAATATGTACAAAGATTACTTGGAAAGAAAACAAACAAAAGAAATAGGTGATGAGTACATGGAGCTTGAGGACGGTGAAGACTCAAGGACTGCAAACGGTGACAAACGGTGACAATGTGCAACAACGTCAACCAAATGAGGAGCCTCAACCTATTCCCCGAAGATCTACAAGAGCAAGTAGACCTCCAGAAAGGTTTGTTCCTTCCTTCAACCATCTCTTGATCTCAGATTCTGGAGAGCCGGAATCATACGAAAAAGCTATGCAACATGAATCCAAAGAAGAATGGACAAAGAGCATGCAAGTGGAGATGGACTCACTACATCGCAACCAAACATGGGAGTTGGTTGAGGTTCCTAAAGGTAAGCGGCCACTTCAAAACAAATGGGTGTACAAGCTGAAGGAAGAAGAAGGTGGGAAGAAAAGGTACAAGTCTAGGCTTGTGGTGAAAGGGTTTTCTCAAAAGAAAGGTATTGACTTCACTGAAATATTTTCTCTTGTTGTAAAAATGAACTCAATTAGGCTTGTCTTAAGCCTTGTGGCTACTCATGATCTAAATCTCGAGCAAATGGATGTAAATACGGAATTCCCTCACGGTGACTTAGGGGAGGAAATCTGCATGCTTCAACCAAAGGGGTATGAAGTAAAAGGTAAGGAGAAAATGGTTTGCAGATTAAAGAAGATCTTGTATGGTTTAAAGCAAGCATCAAGACAATGGTACTTGAAGTTTGATCGATGGATGTTGGATCATGGATTCACAAGATGCAACTCGGATCACTGCGTCTACACAAAGAATTTGGGAGATGGGAAATTGATCATCCTAATGTTGTATGTTGATGACATGTTGATTGCAAGTGCTAACATGCAGTACATCAAAGACCTAAAAGAGGAGCTGTCTAAATCTTTTTCAATGAAAGATTTAGGTGCTGCAAAGAGGATACTTGGTATGAAAATATCAAGGGACGGGACGAAGAAGACAATAAAGCCATCTCAAGAAGATTACATCAAGAAGGTACTAAAAAGGTTTGCAATGAAAAATACAAAACCAGTTTCTACACCTTTGGCTGGTCATTTTAAACTAATGAAGGATATGTGTCCAAAGACACAAGAGGAGATAGCCTATATGTCTAAAGTTCCATATGTTGTAGTGGTAGGTTCTCTAATGTATGCTATGGTCTGGAAAAGGCCAGACATTGCAGATGTAGTGGGAGTTGTGAGTAGGTTCATGGACAACCCAGGTAAAGAGCATTGGCAAGCTGTGAAGTGGATACTTAGGTATCTAAAAGGGACAACAACAAATGATTTGTATTTTGGAGGAACTGATATTTTTTTAGAAGGGTATGCTGATGCAGATATGGCAGGTGACAAAAATACTCGAAGGAGCACTACTGGCTATGTGTTGACGGTTGGAGGCATAGCAGTAGCTGGGCTTCAAAGCTGTAGAAAGTGGTGTCACTTTCTACCACGGAAGCAGAGTATGTAGCAATGACAGAGGTAAGCAAAGAAATTTTGTGGCTTCACAGATTCTTAGAAGATCTTGGATTCAAACAAGACAATTGTGTCTTGTACAATAATAGCCAAAGCGCTATCCATCTTGCAAAGAACTCAGTCTTTCATTCAAGGACGAAGCACATTGAGGTGAGATATCACTTCATACGCACTCTTTTGGAAGAGGGACAGCTAAAGCTAAGAAAGGTGCATACAAGTGAAAATCCTGCAGACATGTTTACAAAGGTGGTCAACAAGGAGAAGTTGAGCTTTTGCTCATCTTCAATCGGCATTCAAGGATAAGAAGCTAGGATGGAAAGCAGTCACAAGTTTGGTTTGGATATCAGTCTCCAAGTGGGAGATTGTTAAGTATGGAGCCTGCTTTACCCTTGTAATTTTTTGTGGTAAAAGCGCACATTTGTAAGGCCCCCATTATGAGGAGAAGCCATCGTGCGTGAAGGAAAATCACTCGCCGGAAACCAAAATTTTCACAGCCAAAAATCAGGGGCAACTTTAGGGGCCTCGGGGGCGGAATCCCCCGAGACTTTTTTTTTCCCTCACCCGAATATTCCTTTTCGCCGGAATATTATGGCCGGACGGCGGCTGGAAAGTGGTTGGAAAACAACCGTCGGTTGGCCGGTGGCCGGTGGCCGAATTCAAAAGCAGACTTGTCTTCTCAAGGGCGGCCACACATGGGCGGAATGAAGGGTCCGATTTGGACTTATCTACACAAGGGCGGCTACACATGGCTGCCTCTCATGAGAGAGGGCAGCCCTTTTGGCCTATAAAAGGAGGCCATTTCTACACACATTTCATAGTGTGAAGTTGATGCAACAAGGTGAGGGTGAGGTGGTGAGAGTGAAGCAAGGCGGGAGCTCCATTAAGGGTATAATCCCTTTGTAAACTACTTCTTGTTTTGAAGTACTAAAGCCATTGAGTGGCTGCTTTTCCGTGGACGTAGCCCACAATGGGTGAACCACGTATATCGTGTGTACTCTCTCTCTCTCTCTCTCTCTCTCTCTCTCTCTCTCTCTCTCTCTCTATAATCTCTTGTGTGTGAAATCTATCTCTCTCCATTAAGTAATCTACTCAAATAGCTATTTAGCTACGTCATATTTCCTAACAGAGTCTTATTTCATTTTTTTGTTTGCGACTTCATTTTCATTGTTTTGTTTGTTTTTATTTCATGTTTCTTTTCAGCACATAGGAGTAGGGTAAGTAGAAATCAGCACCATCAAATTGGGCTACAAAGATCATGGCAAAAAGGATTGAAAACCATATTTTGGCCAGAACAACCATAGCTCTGAAATTCTAAACATTTGATGGTAGAGACTTGAAAATTGATCCAAAATTTTAAAAAAAATGATGATCAAGGACATCAAAAAGCTCAGTAGAAGCAATCTAGAAAGTTTCACCAGATTCTGTGGAGGAACATGGAGATGAAAATTTTACTTTGAGATTTTGGAAAGCCTATCCTTAACCACAAGAACACAATTGGCATTTAGTACTGCTTATCATCCTCAAACTGATGGCTAAACAGAGAGAACTACTTAGATTATTAAAGATGTGTTACGAGCTTATTGTATGCATGAACAAATAATTGGACTAGGTATTTATATTTGATAAAATATGTATATGATTCCTCATCTTAACATAGAATTGGAATGTCTCATTTTCAAACATTGTATGGACAAGACTGTCTTACTGCATTATAGTGGATAGAGCCACTTATAAGAGTTCAAGAATTCATAGATATATTGGATAAGATGCAATTACAAACTGGTCTTATATGCCAAGATATAAAGACTGATCAAGATAAATAGAAGAGGGGCAAAAGAGTTAAGCTGACCCTAAACAATCTATGCAACTCTTTGACGATGAAGATATGGTTTTTTGAGTGTAAAGTCTACATGCATCTCTTTATCAATGGATAAGTGTAAGAAACTTAGTGCAAGATATTATAGACCTTTTGTCATTAAAATAGAATCAATGACCAAGCTTACCGATTATTGTTACCACCTTATATCAAGGTATATGATGTCTTCCATGTTAGCTTACTTAACAAGGATGTACCTGACCAAAATCACATTCTTGATGATTCTATCTTGTCTACTTCAACCGATTGTACTTTTGAAGTATAACATGACACTATTCTTCAGAGTATAATCAAACCTCTTTGTAACCAAATCATTATTGAACACCTCATTAAATGGTCAACTTACCCTAAGAAAGATGCTACTTGGCCACGGGATAATGTTTTGAGACAAAATTATCTAGACTTCATGTCAAGATGAGGACACCTCAAACCTTCGATGGAGATGCGGAGTTCGTCTAGTTGTGCTTGGAGCTCTTCTTCTTCTGTCGTCCAATTAGCAAATCCTGCTAGCCATTCATCCATTCACAATAGTTTAAGGGTTTCAGTCTTGTAAACTGAAGGGTTTCATGAAAAGATCCTCAGTGGGGGCACCAAATGACGGGAGCAAAGAGAACCCCGAACCCCGACGGCCTCTAAAACACCGGGGACCGAATGGCGCGGCTCGAGCTTGTCATGGTAAAGCAAACAGGGGGCACCGCCTAGCTTCAGCGGCCAGGACGCAAACAACACACCACCATAACAAATTTTTCATCCAAGAGAGATGGATGCTTGGGAGTAATGATGAAAAGGAAAGGGAATGAGATCAAGTGAGAGAGAGAGAGAGAGAGAGTGAGGGAGGGGGTATAGCGGCTTAGTACTTAGGCATCACAAAAGGATGGCGAATCCGCACACCCTTCACACATACACAAGCTCACTCCAAAACACAAGACTAGGTGGCGATTCCGCACACCTCACATGGGCAAAACATTGCAAGAAAACATACTCACAAAAAACCTCAAGCTTTATTTAGAGAATTAGGCGATGAAATGGGGAGCATAGGGTAGGGGAATGAGAAGGGAGAGAGTGGTAGAGCACATGGCGGATAGGTGGGAGTTGATGGCGAAGACTCGCACGAGGATTATGGCCATCATCCTTCATTTAGTTGCCCTTCATCTTCCATAGCCAAGGGTGTAGAGGTCATGCTCAAGACAAGCATGGTGATTGCGGTGATGGTGATGGTGTGGGTGTGTGTGTGTGTGTGTGCACTAGGCACACACAGTGCATAGTGTGTTCTTTGGTGATGTTGTGTGTTTTTGTGTGATGGTGACCCCTCTTTATATAGGGGAGGAGGGGGGGGAGAAATTCTAGAATTTAGAAATGAACAAATCATTATCTAGATAGGCCATGTGACTGTGGGCCCCACTTGTCTGGCTGTGTGTATATGTGCCAGAACAGCAGTCTCATGAGAGAGAGACTAAGAGAGAGAGATGAAAAAAAGTGAGAGGTGACATGGAGAATAAAGTAATTACAAGAGGGGAGAGAGAGGAGTGTGTTCATAGGTGAATCTGTGTGAAGATGTGTGTGAACACAAGAAAAATCAGGTAACCACCGGGTGAGGATGGGTCTGTGGGTACTTTTTTAGTGAAACTGAGTGTGTGTGAGTGTGGGGGAGGTTATTTAGCTACAAGACAAGAGACATGGTGCCCTTTAGAGAGAGGGGGGGGTATTTGGGTCATGGGATATGATAGGAGAGAGAAAGGGGGGGTGGGGTATACTATTTTGGAAGATAGGGTAAGTTGCATGTGAGTTAGGGTGCATTATTGGTGAGTTATAATGCATTATTGGTGAGAGGTGGGGTAGCTTGAGGGGAGAGAGAAAGGAGAAAGGACAAGGGGAAGAGAGAGGGGGTTGATCTTTTGAGTGGAGGAGAGGAAAAGGGACACACGGCGGGGCAACAGTGAAGAAAAAGGAGGCAAGGTGGGGATGGGCTACCCCGCAGGCATGAGGTGGCCTATTTTACCTTTCTTATATATTTACATAATCATACTTTATTTTTTTCTTACTTTTTCCAATGCTTTTATCACTCCCTCCCTAAGAGGGGGTTTTCATGGGGTGGGGACGAGAGAAGAGGGGTATGGGAGCTTGGCTTGTGAAAAGCCCCCATCAGGAGGTTTTTTCCCCCAAGCATTGTATATACGCCCATCACTCTAGGGCTATCTATCTTTCCATGGCACACTAAGTAATACACTCTCTATTGTGTGCCTTGAGCTTCCTTCATCTTTGCCAAGCTGTGTGTGTTTCTCTGCAACCCTAATTCCAACAGCTGTTGGTTGTAGTATGCTCGAAGCATATCTTCAATGACATGATTCCCTCGCTCAGTTTGACCATCAGTCTCCGGATGATAAGCTGAGCTGAGATTCAGTTGGGTATCCAGAGATTGAAACATAGCTTGCCAAAACTTAGAAGTAAATTTGGTATCCCGATCACTGATGATTCTTGCAGGGATGCCATGTAATCTTACTACCTCTTTGACAAATACTTGGGCTATGTCGATGGCGGTGGCTATCTGCTTGACTGGAATTAGATGAGCCACCTTAGTGAGCTTATCTACTACAACAAAAATAGAACCATAGTTTCCAGTTGTCTTTGGAAGACCAGTGACAAAGTCCATACTCAGACATTCCCACTTCATCTAAGGAATATCTAGGGGCTGAAGCTTTCTAGGTAGTAAAGAGACCATATGCTAAGGTATAGTCAGCTAAGTGTTCCCTTGGGTTCTGAGCTTGAATCTCTTGTAGGAGGGGTCTAAAATAGGGTCTACCTGAATTTCTTATTGAACTTACTCGGGTAAAGAAGAGCAAGGAGTGAATTAGTCAGGGTTAATGAGGACAGGACTGTTGGTCAAGAGGTCTTTGAGTCTATTGAATTCAGCATCTCTCCCCAACAAAAAAGAAAGAGTTGTCCTCAACTCGCATAAAATACGTAATTGATGAAGCTTCTTGGATACGTCTTGTGACTTAACTTCTTGTTAACACTTTCAACTTGACTTCTCTCTTACACTTCTTCATCCCAAAAATCTGCTAATATAATATTGGAGTCATGGAAAATCTTTCTTAATAATCTATCTTCTGAATAAGTCATCACGTTTGTGGCTTCTTTGATATGCTACTTCCTCTTTATAAGCTACTGGTAATCCCTTCTTTATTAGCACTTGTTATTCTCTTATTTTTACGATCTTCACTCTCTTGTAACTTAGTCATTTTCTTAGCTGATGGCATCTTGGCAAGAAGACTTGATTCTTCATGTATGCATCTCTCACTTGCAAAGTGCAAATGAGGCAGTTAAAAGATAACTCTTAGAGCGATACAAAGATCTCCTCTTTCCTCAGCCAAATTCTTGTGTCGGCCAGACGATATGGAAGACATGGCGACATCTCACAAGAGTGACTCTCTGGGGTAGAGACCATTTTCGCAACAATACCCGACTTGCTATGGTTACGGAGGCTCTAAGACTTGGCCCTTGATACTACATCAAAAGGACACGAGATCCTAGGTTCTCCGCAGGTTGTTCTTGCTTGTGCAGTTCATCCCCCATTCCAAGATTTGTCTCGATACCATCTGGAGTCTTCTTCTTAGAGGTCCCTTTCTTTTCTCAGTTCATACCCGAGAAATTGCTCAAGCTATTTCTCGAGAAGCATTCCAGAGGGTGAGCGTCCTAACATGTGCGGCGCTTGCGATATTTGGTTATGTGACCATATATTAGAGGATCTTCATGAGTTGTAAACTTTCTTGCCTCTCTATGTAATTAATTCCTGCCTCTCTTGTAATCCTTTTTGGCTTTAATTGAAGAAATAACCTTTTTTTGAAAAATTTGACTATTGTCCATACTTTCTTGTCTTGAAATGTCAGTCTTTCCTCTTTAATTAAATTCTTAAGGACATGTCTATTTAGTGCTTTCAGCAAAGGTTCTTCTGTCTATGATAGCCTTGAGTAAAAATTTCAAATTTGAGTTCTTGGCTAACTCATAAGTTTGTTTTCTTATTCTTCTTTGGAGTTTAAATATCTGCAATATTTATGAGCTTATCTATTGCACTTTCCCATCTTTAAGGGATTTCTTTTGGTTGGACTTTAAAAAAAAAACTTAGTCATCACTTGCACTCTTAAGATTCTTTCTTATGACTTGCAATTTTGCAATCCAATTCTTCACTTGATCAAAAAAATCCTTCTGTCTCAAGATTATCTTGGTACGATTTATAGTAATCTTGAATTCTCATAAAGTCCTAACAATAGAAAACTTGGAAAATCCCCAACTCTTGCGCTCAACAAGACTTCTTCAATTCATTGGATAAGTACTCAATTTCTCATTGTATTAATGTAAACAAAAATGCCATCCTTGCCATTCCATGTAATCTTCCAATTCTGATAAATTCCAACCTTCATAAATATCTCATTTATGAGCTTCCTAAAATGTTCCAGCATAGCGAGCCTTCGCTCTAGCGTCGCAATCTCTCATAGATAAGCCGCTGAATTTCTTCTGGCAGATACCAAGCCATCTTGAAATTTTTTGAATAATTTATTGGAACATCAAGACTTTATTTTGTAATATAATTGAAATTTGGGTGCTATACTGAGTTATTTTTCTCTCATTTATTAATCTTGAATCCAAAATTCTAAACTCCAAGGTCCAAGATTCAAAATTAGGCTCTGAGACACTTGTGAGGGCCATACCCAAACTCGACCCTCCTCAGCTCCCTCACTCCTCTAGACCGTTCTAGGGAATGACGATATATTTGCATGTATCCCTCCCACTTGGGACCGAAACTCAGACAGGACTCCGGCCTATCTCGAATGCCAACCCAAGGGGGTACATCCCTTCATTCAATGATTCTATCCGCTTCTCATAATCAATCTGTCCTTGACAGCTTTCTACATCCAAAATCGTGGTCCTTAGTCATGATTCTCTTGATCTTTAACTTGAGGATCTGCTCTTGCTTTCTTGTTCTCCCTTGGTTCATAGCGATAACCCCTTTTTCCCGACAAGCAAGCACGGCAGTTATCATTTTCCCCTAAGAAGAGGGATCTTGCAATCCTGCCTGGTCTCGCTCGTCCCCGGTTACCCATTTTTATCCCACGTAGTCCTAGCGTTTAACATAAAAAAAGTTTAATCAACATCCGGCCATCTGACCCTCCGGATCCGCCCACCCACCGAACCATTTCATGAAAATCCCTTCCCGAGGTAGTACTTAACTACTACAAAATCAGGAAGACAGCAGTCTATCAGACATCATCAAACAACAAGCAGCATGCAATCTATTGCATACCCTCGTTCAGGAAAATTCATCTGTTTGTTTCCACCAGATCTTTATTTAGAAACTTTTAATTCATTTCCTTTCCTCTATCTGCTATAATTAGCTTGTAACTAGTTTCCTAACTAATTATGCAACACATTTAGTTTCAACCAATTCATCTTGCCTCGCCATTCAAGCCAAGATAATCGGTTACAAGACATCAAAGTGGCAACACCTTCATAATATTTTCCAGAATCAAGTGTTTGGGAAAGGCTCATCAAGTAATTTAATCATTCCTTCCTAAGCATTTTATTTCGAGAGGTATAGCACCATCATGTGACAGATGCACATGATAGCCCCTATATTCCTAGCCTTTCCAGTTCCTTTTTAAGCAACCAAGTCAAACAAATTTTCTTAATTAAATTCACATCATCCTCCCTGAGTTTAACCTTCTCATCCAACTATTGGCATCAGGACATACCCGGATTATGGCTGATTTTCCCTATCTCCCCCATCCCGTATTTGCAAACAAACTTGAAATTGACAACTTTAGAAATAATCTTTAATACCAAAAATTGAACTACTTTTATCTAGCTTAGACAACTACTCTTTTCTTACGGTGCCTAGCTTTCCATTTAAGAAGCTAGAAGGTCATCCTATAATTTAGGAGTTTTCGAGCTTTCCATTAAATCTTAAACCTAAAATACAAGGTAGTCACTAAAGCTTATACTTAAGTGCAAAGTTACCATTAATGCTTAGCTTACGAGTGCAAATCTACCTTTGAAGCTTAACTTTATGATGCATAGATACTCTTATCACTTAACCCTAATTGCAAGGTTTCCATTAAAGCTTAAACCTAAAAATGCAAGGTAGTCACTAAAGCTTATACCTAAGTGCAAAGTTACCATTAATTCTTAGCTTACGAGTGCAAATCTACCTTTGAAGCTTAACTTTATGATGCATAGATACTCTTATTACTTAACCCTAATTGTGAGGTTTCCATTAAAGCTTAAACCTAAAAATGCAAGGTAGTCACTAAAGCTTATACCTAAGTGTGAAGTTACCATTAAATCTTAGCTTACGAGTGCAAATCTACCTTTGAAGCTTAACTTAATGATGCATAACTATCATTAATACTTAACCCTAATTCAAAAGTTACCATTAAAGATTAAACATAAAATGATGCACATAAACCTTCCTAGTATTAAAACACATGGATTAATTAAACCTACTAGAAATGAAGATCACCTCCTCTAAACAAGAGGGAAGTGGGGTTGAAGTCCTTCTTGAAGAGATGTGAGGCTCGAGGAGGAAGGAAAGGGATTTAGGATGAAGAGGAAGGAGAGAGAAGCTTCTTCACAAAACCCTCAAGGGTTTGGCCTTCAAGAGAGGGAGAGAGCAAGAGCAAGGTTTAATGGAGACCTTGATTTACTTAAGCATAATCTTGAGCATGGCAAGTATGCAAGTATCTTAGCAATAATGTATGTAAAATTACAAAGGAGAGGGGGTGCTTATATAGAAAATGGTGGGTATTCTTTTCTCAATTCCTACCCCAATTCTCTTCTCAAATCCTATTAGACCCCAATTCTCTTCTCAATTGCTATTGGACCCCATTTCTCTTCTCAAATGCTATGGGACCCCAATTCTCTTCTTAATTCCTATTGGACCCCAATTTTCTTCTTAATTCTTATGTCTTAACTTTATCTTTCAATCAGGTTAGTCTCCTTTTCTCCCAGTTCTCGATCTAGATCAGATCCCACGCGGCCTTTGACAAAGAAGTATAAAAATAATCTTAATCTTTTTGGAAAAATGTAGGGATGACGTAATTTCTTATCCGAAATATCCTTGTCTTTCCATTCTGGTGTAAAGTCTCGTTGTCCGCATGACTTCTTTATCGGTCTTAACTTTTTCTAAATTATTTTATAGGTTGAAAAAGTTCTGAATGGCTCTAGGGTTTAGGGAGGGACCTTACAGACAATATCAACTATATGCCAAGGTAAGAAAGTGTATCTTTTGTACTCCTGAAGTAAGTTATCTTGGATTTATCATATCTTCTAAGGGGATCTCAGTGGATCTTGCAAAGGATAAGGACATAATAGAATGGCCACCACCCAAGACTATCAATGAAATTCCAGGTTTTCTAGGTATTTTAGGATGGTATAAAATAATCGTCAAATATTATGCACTCATTGCTGCACCCTTGACTCAGCTACTCAAGAAATCCTCCAAGCTTACATGGGAGATAGAACAAGAATATTGTTTCCAACAACTCAAAAGTTTTCTCACCTCCGCTCCCATGCTCAAGCTATCCAAATTTAATCAAGATTTTGAGGTGGTAACATATGCAACTAGACTCGCTGTAGGAGGAGACTTAACACATGAAGGCCTACCAGTTGCCTACACTTCCAAATAATTAAGGCTTCATGAGTTGAACTATCCAACTCATGACCTGGAATTATTCATTGTTATTCATGCCCTCAAGCTATGGAGACGTTATCTATTGGGACACCAATTTCAGCTGATCACTGATCACCAGAGTCTAAAATGGATCTTTTCCCAACCAACTCTTAACATGAGACAAAGACACTGGATAGAACTTCTTCAGGAATACAATTTTAAAATAAAATACAGACCCATCAAGGAAAATGTGGTTGCCAATGCCCTTAGCAAAAAAGTCTTCATTGGAGCCATCTCCATGGCCAACAATCCAATATTGGATAAGGTGAGGGAATGGTCATAGAAAGATGCAGCCTATCTTCAAATCATTCAAATCCTCAGCCAGGAAGATGTAACAGAAAAATAAAAATCCCTAGTTAAGGAACATTCTATGGAGGATGGCCTTATTTACTACTACAGACATCGACTTTACATTCCTACGGATACCTCCCTAAAGCAGCTAATTCTTCATGAAGGTCATGATATCCCGATAGCTGGATACCTAGAATATACAAAAAATCTTAATACCTTGAGAAAATGCTACTTCTAGACCGGAATGAAGGGGTATGTACTTCGATGCATCCGATGATGCCTTTCTTGTCACAGAAACAAGACTGAACGAGTGATGATTCCAGGAAAGATGCAACCCTTAGACATATCTCAAATGAAGTGGGAATTCATTAGCATGGATTTTGTCACTGGTCTTCCCATGATTCAAGGAGGGTATGACTCCCTAATGGTAGTCGTGGATATGCTCACCAAAGCATCTCACCTAATACCAATAAAATCCACTTACACCCCATCCGATATAAGCCGGATCTTTGTTAAAGAGATCTTTAGACTACATGGGCTTCCAAAGAGAATTATCAGTGATAGGGATGCAAAGTCCACTTCCAAGTTTTGGAAGACTCTATTTGAACACAACTATGCTTTAGCTCAGCATATCATCCTCAGACGGATGGACGGACAGAACGGGTAAACCAAGTAATTAAAGATATCCTTCGAGCTTATTGCAGTAGAGAATCTCGCAAGTGGATTCAATTTCTTCCCTTGGTAGAATTTGCCCATGACTCCTCTTTCCATAAAAACATTGGGATGTCACCTTTTAATGCTCTATATGGGCATGAATGCGTATCACCATTGAATATTTTTGAACCTATTATAACGGTAGAAGCCTCAAAGAAAATGTTGAAAGAAATGGAATCCCAGACCAAAGCCATACGACAAGATACTCAGGCGGCTAAGGATCAATATGCGGACCAAAAATGATCCGATCAAATATTTAGCAAAGAGACAAGGTCTTTCTTTGAGTACGTCCAAAAAGAAGCAACCGAAATTTCAAAAATCTTAGTCCCAGGTATTGCGGTCCTTATGAAATAATCAAGGTCCTCAGTCATCAAGCCTACAAATTAAAGATGCCTGAACATATCAAAGTTCATGATGTATTTCACATCAGTCTACTAAAACCCTACATCCCAAATCCCAATCATGCATTGGAGGATGAACAGATTGTAATGCAACAACAAGGAGTGCTCAAACTTCAGTTATATTGTATTCTTGAAACTAGAGAAAGAACTCTTAGAAATAGAGTGATTAGGGAACATTTGGTAAAGCGAAAAGATTATCCCACTGAAGATGCCACTTCGGAAGATGAAATCTCTCTTCTCAAAGACTCTCCCAATTTCGATCGAGATGAGGGCATCTCAAATTCTTAAGTTAGGTTGATTGTAAGATTTCCACCTTTCTAGCTGCAGGGAAATGAACTCAAAGCTTTAGGAGAAAGCATTGGGCTGTTAAAATGGATAATTTCAAATCTTAAGCACATCAAACCTATAGCTAGGAACCTTCAAAATTGAACTCGGGTAAAAGCTGGCATAGCTATCCTCTCTAAAATATTTACCGCCTGTAATGGAATTTGCCTATTCAATTTGAGAGTAGCGGAACTTAATGAGAGTACTTTCAAGAAATGATTTTGTGAGCATAGCGGGTAGACATAATTGAAGATAGCAACATAATTATAGCAATTAGTTAACTTGGCATGAACAATACTTTTGCAAGAGAGAGAATTTAGAGAGCATGACAACAGTTGAGGACCGGATTTATGTGGAGCCGGTCCCCCCTCCAATAGGCATTTGTATTATGATTTCTCCCATAAAGAGAGACTTGTTACAATACATTCTTTGTGTTCCTTGTGACCTAGGTGAAGCAATGAAGATGGAAAGCTTCATGCATCACCATCATAGCATAACCTAAACTTGAAGAAAGCTTTAACTATACCAAGCCTCAGTCCCAAGACCTCAAACACCTTCGAAGGTGGAGAGAGCTAGCAGGGAATGAGGGTAGGGAAGAGGAAGAAGAAACATTTCATACGAGAAAGAGCTAGTTCCTCACTTATCATAACTCTTGTGATAGCATACATAATAGCATAGTAATGAAGAAGAAATAGATGGCAAGCTCAAGCATTGAAGCATGGCTCTTGGATGGATTTGCACTCCATAGCCAAGAGTGTTGGTGTAGGCTCTCAACCTCTACTTACTTGGAGAAGGAGAGGGAGCTCTTGCACTTTGCATAGTGCACAATGAGAGTGTTTGTGAGTGTGTGTGGGTGAGTATACCCCCTAAGCACCCCCCTAGCTTGCTTGGGTCGACCCCCCTTGTAGCTCATGCTTGAAGCTCATTGGACCCCTCCAGGCCTTAGCCAATCACAAGCAGGATCCATTACAAGCAACATGGGTAGCCTTGGGACAAGTGTCCCCCTTTCCCCTTTGAGAGAGAGGACTTGATAAATGCAAAATCAATTAATTAAATATCCTAAATTATCATTGGACCCCTTGGGTGGCCAACCAATAGGCTTCAGGCACACCATGAGGGCAACATGGGGAGGAACTTGACAAGTGTCCTTGCTGCCTCTTCAAGCTGGGGCTTCCCTTGTGTGTGTGTGTGTTCTCTCTCATCCCCCCCCCCCCCCCCCCCCCCTTGTAGGCTCGCCCCCCTCCTTGTAGGGATATTTTTGACTTTGGATGAGCAAGCCCCTTAGTCATCAAGCATGACTAAGCACTTGAAGTAGGGGGTGTTCCCACAAGCATCTCAGGCAAGCTTCTCAAGGCACCTCAAGCACCTTAATCATGCACCAAGTCAAGCACCTCAAGCATCTTAATCAAGCACCTCAAGCACGACAAGCACCTCGAGCTTGGGCCGGGTTCCCACCTCAAGCTCAGCCCTAGCTTACCTAAGGTCAAAGGACTTTTACACACATTATTGGAGGTCTTCAATGAAGCTAACCCTAAGGTCTTATGCTCCATTGGTTAGCCTTGCTCTTGATAGACCATATCCCATTTGGGCCCCTTTACTATTGGCCCCGTGTTGAGATAGATCTATAAGTACATATCTATATCTTAACACTTGTTCCCATTTATTCTCCCACATTAAGTGATCAATTTAATATGAGAAAATCATTTGGGTTGGTTAGATAATAGATTTTATGACACCGCCGCTTTAAATTATAAAAATAATTGGATGGTTTTTAGTAAGCTTAGGGCTTTCATTATAACTCTTATATATTTTCCTAGATATTATCAAAATAGCAAAAATAACACAAAAAATTAGCGGATTTGATTTTTAAAGCAGACAGGTGCTGGGAAGGGCCACTACTGACCTACCAGGGACTGAATTAGCAGCAGAGGGTACTATCTTGAGCCTAGGGGCTTCTTGAGATGCAAGCAATTTCCAAATTCAGCTTGTGAGAGCCTGTGAGTGCCAGAAAAAGCTATAAATAGGGCCCTAGGCTTTTCATTTTCTCTAAGACTCGGAGTCCTGGCCAGAAATCTCTTGTATGAGAGAGATGCTTCACAAATATCACTAAGAAAGCAAAATCTAAGTGATTATGCGAGAAGTCATAGCACCAAAAAGGACCCGAGAAAACCCTCAACTTGATGAGGAGAACAATATTCCCAAGAGGGCTAGAACGTCGTACGACAACTAGGCTGGGCCTAGAAGTAGGACTACTGATGAGAGCATTCAGGCCCCAGCACTGCAACAAATGTCCGACCATTCCCAAGTGATGAGTAATGATGGCTTGTCAGCCATGGATGAATCCATTTCCCCCATGTACGTGGAGTCTTCACCTCCTACATGTGTAGGTTTGTGGATACTGCTTAGGATACCGTTTTTATCCTAGGGGAACTGCCCGGTTGTATGGGCAACTAGTTTGGCGTATGGGTGCCTGTTAGAAGCTGGACACGTCCTACGGAAAATGACTGCTCTGTAGATTATTATTTTTGTAATTATTCATTTATTGAGAAAACCCGACATTTCACCTTGTAAATATTGGGGCTTACAGAAGTTTCCAGATTGTATTCCAGTTTTGACATTTAGATTGAGTAGATGGTTGAAATGGAACATTAGGGTTTGAGAATTGTAAGGTATTTATACCACTTTTTGACCTCAATGAAGAACCTTTTTGTCATTTTAAAAAAAAGTTTGAAGTCTGTGAGTGTGCGTACTGTGTACGAGAGAGAGTGAGAGCTTCATCTTGATGCTACATGCGCACCGGTGGTCGGAATCGAGTGCAAAGAAGTGCAGCGTGTTGCCCCCGACGAGAGCTACGTGCCAATACCTACATTGTGTACGTACGGTCTGGTTTTGCGAGCTACATCTACGAGCTTCATCTGGTGATTCGGTGAGCATACGTTGTCCGATTTTGCATTGCATCATATAAACACGTTCGCATTGAGTAGAGCTACACATTAGGCACTTTAGATTTCGGAAACGAAGACCTGCAAATTTCGGCCAGACATCCTACGTGATTTTGCACCAAGTGTTTTAAGTTGGGATTTTGGTTCTTAGACCTTAGGGAGAGCGACCTATTGGTGTTAGTAGGGTCTCCTTCAAGTTCTATGGTGTTTCGAGATTGTTTGATGGGTATTCGGCTCTAGAAAGCGTTGTAGGAAGTTTCCTCTTATGCACTCTTGAAGGCTGTGACTTAGACATTGGGTAGATACCTCTGTAGGAATTAGTTAGGAGTCGGTCGAGTGTAGGTTGACACCCGATGCTTGCTTCCACGCACCTGCAAGTCGAGCTTCGTCCTTAGCTGACAAATCTTGTTAGGTGAGTTCTCGCTGTGCTGACGTCCGTCATAGCGTATCTGTCCAACATTGGCGCCGTTGTCGGGGACGAAAACCTTAGGTAGGTGACCAAGACTAGTCCTTGAGGATAGGGAACTTGTTGTTGAGGTTGAACTTGTAAGTGGTGTATCCAAACTAGATCTTTGACTTTGATGTGCTCTTTGGATACTAACACTTGGTTGATTCTTTTCAACTTTTTCTTGGGGCTTTGTGTGATGGAAACTTTGGCTGAGAAAGCTTTTTCTTAGGTTTCCATTGCTTTGTCAATGGTTTGGTTGTTGATGTAGAGGCCATGCAGGAATTTTGATGGAGATTTGTTGAAGGTAAAGTTGACTTTCAAGGTTGATCTGCTTCAGTGTTTGCCTTAGATTTACCTTTTTCTACAATGGTTGGTTGCTTCTTTTTTGGATAGACTCGAGGTGCTTCTAGGACTGTTATTGTTGTTGTTGTTGTTGAAGCTTTTCATTGTTATTGAAGGAAGATGTTCATCCAGCTTTTCATCAAGACCAGACCCTCTTTGATGTAAGGCGAGTCAATTATGTAGAACGTGTCTTTGAACTCCCCAGTACTCAACTTGAGTATGACTTTTACCACACCAAAGCTAGGAATTTGCGTTTGAGAAATTATGTACACTGTTTCTTCTCACTCTTTGATTGGCGGATTTTTCATCAGTATCTGTGTGCCATAAGACATTAGATTCCTTGTTGCATAAGGATATATCAAAACTGAACATATAATTTTGAGTCGTGTTTTGCCACATAAGCTGAATTTGGTCATTGTAGTAGACAATCGATCTTTCATCTTATCCTTGTTGTTTTCTTGATCTTGAGTTTTCTAAACATAAACAACTTTCTTTGATTCTTCAGGTATGTCAATGATGACATATTCTCGTGGTTTCTTTTCTTCCTTCATTTGTGCTTTTGCACCATGCTTCATGACATTTTTTGTCTCACAATTGACATAAGCTTTAGGTATTGTTTCATTACATACACACATCTAGAGTAGCTAGTATCTGATCCCAGCCAAAAGATTCAAACAAATCTTCAAGAAATGGCTCTCAAACGTAGTACTTATCCTCAAATAGTCTCTCTAGGATGCAATCTTATTTCATCAGGATCCACTTTTGGACGCTCCACAAATTCAAATATGTGCTTTGTTGTGCACTCATGCAAGTATTTTTTATCCACGGACTGTTGTTCAGTCAAATTCAACTACAAGAGTTTGACTAACATCTTTGTAGCTATGGTCTTTCAGAATGATTCTTGTCGTAACACCTTTATACTGCAAGTAGAGGTGATCATGATACCAATCTTGTACCATCTAAGTTGTCTCATGAATGGACGTCCCAAAATTACATAAAAGTTTTTGCTCTTTCCAAATCCACTACTGCAAAGGTATGCACGTACTCTATGCCACATGAGGATACTATGACTTGCTCTTGTATACCCATAGGTTTTTCTATATATCCATCTATAAGTTGTAGTTTCATTTGTGCTTTTCTAAGAGTTGGCATCCTCCATTTTTCTCATATTTGTTTTGCAACTATGGCCACTCCAACCCCACTATCAAGTATGGCAACCATTCTCACTCCCTGATGTTATAGTGGCAAGGTGGCATTCCCTTCTTCTCCTTCACATTAATCTCCTACCTTGTTTACAAGTATTGGATTTGCCTTTGGTTGCTCTTTTGTTGTTTTACCCGTTTGATCATCTAACAGAATATCTTGAAGAGGAATTTTCAATCCCATCCTATGTAGATGTTTTCCCACTTCTCCCCTAGATGTGGTCTGATTCTTATTAGCTCTAAGAGAGTGATCTTGCATTGTATAGGAGATAATAATAGTTCATGAAGGCTTTTGGTGTCCATATCATCTTTGGTGTTGGATTCCATTGAGGTGGTACCACTCTAACCTTAGATTTTGTTTTGTGTTTCCCTATGAAAGATGGAAAAGTCCGTAGAGAGTGTGGTTTGCTCTCTTCAAATGCTATAGACCTAGCATCTACTTATTGAGATTGTATATCTCCAGGGAAAAATTTGTGATCCAAGTTGATCTCAGTGATAGGTGCAGACTTGAAAGTTGCACTACCATTATTTGAACTCTTTATTGTTTCCCACAAGTCTTGTGGCCATGGCTCCTCTACCTCTGGGATAGGTGCCATGAATTGTGATGTTGCATCATTAGTGGTGTTAGCCACTACCCTTGTGTCCAATAATGTTTCAATCTCATGCTTCATTAGTTAATCAATTATGTTCTCGCTTTCCTCTTCCTTTTGAGCTATTGGTACTTCTTGTCTAGGAATGTTTAATATTGTTGGCTGCATTAGAGCTTGAGCGGTCTCTATGAGCCATCTCCTCATTTCCAATCTTCTCGATCAATTTTTGGATGTGGATATGTCAACCATCTTTGCTCCAAGGCTTGGTTGTTCTACAGTCTTGCCTTGTAGGCTTGTAATAGAGCATCTAATATCTCCAGTACTTTTTTCACCAATACTTAACCACCTGAAAAAGTTTTGGTGGCTCCGCTCCCTCGACTTTTCCTTTGTTTTATCTTTTGCGTAAGAGCTTCTCTCTAGTTTGTTGCAGCTTAGTTTCTAGGATGGTTTTCTCCTTTAAAATTTTTTATTTCTTTTATCTCGTTTAGCTTTCCCCGATTCTTTTTAAGTCCTACTTGATAAGATTTCAATTTCCATTTGAATAGGTAGTTTTCTTTCCTCCTCAATGGGTTTGTTCTTGGCAGCTTCTTAAGCTTTAGCCCGAGTCGTTGCATTTACAACAACTATGGGTTCTACCTCATATCCACTTGAAGAAGATACCATTCCCACAATGTTCATTGTTGATTTCCCCCTATTTTTGGGTGTTTTGGGTGTTTTGGACAATTAGGAATGAGGTGTATAACACCACATTCTAAACAATATCCCCATTTCTCTACGTTCTTTTCCTGAGAAAAATTTCTTGTCCAATAATTGTCTCCACACTTGTAGCATGATCCTACTTGTTGCATATCTGGTGGTGTTGTTCTTGCCTAGTAAGAATGGTCTTTGATCCATGTTGCTCTTGATTGGTTATGAACATTAAGGTGTTCTCATCCATGGAGTAACGATTTCTCGGGGGTTGTGGCATATACTCAGCTGATTGAGTGTAGTTGGCTACTAATCAAGCATCATTCAGAGGAGGTGGTTGTTGTCCGGAGAGGCCAGGAAGCAACCAAAAACACCATTATCACCATTTCAAATGATACGTAGGAGTAGAGTAAGTAGGACATCATGATTCAGGATCTAGAGGACTTCATGCATGTATACTTGCTTGTTAGATTCATCACAAGGTTGTAAAAGATGCAAAAGTGTGTTTGAAAGCTGAAGTGAAGTCCAAAAGTTACTGTGAGTGTTTCTGATAGAGCTGCAGAGCATCAGGGGCATTTCTGTCAGGAAAAAAAATTAATTTTAAGCCAGGAGACATCCTACGCGTAGGATGTCTATAGGACAATCTGGTGGGAATTTTGGAATTTTGAGTTGACCAGTGTGTTCAAAAGGTAGGTTTTACCCTATTTTCACTTGGAAAGTGGAAATTTAACCATATCTTGACAGGATAAGGCCAGATAGACAGAAATTGCCAGACATCCTACCCAAATTGTGCCAAGGCATTATTTTAAGACCAAAACCATAGGATGGCTGCATGAGCATGATCTGCATGATATATTGAGTGACCAAGAGAGGTTTCATCTCATTTGGGTGAGAAAATTGGGGTCTAAGCAGACTTTAGCACTTTGGACTGAAAAAGGCTAAAACAGCTAAAATTGGGGACTTTTGAAATCCAAACCAAAATCTAAGCATACCACTGGGTTGCTGACATCAAGGGGAAGGTGTGGGTCAAGTCTGGGGTCAACCAGACCAAAAAGACATCCTACGCATAGGATGTAATCTGTGTGATTTTGCACTCCAAATCTAATTTTGAGCATATCAAAGTGATCAGCACCTCAAGAGAAGTCTGTGCTTTGCATTTGAAGCTATTCTGAGCAAAAAGACATGCTACGCGTAGAATGTCTAAAGCAAGAAATTGAAGCCAGATACTGACTGTAGGCCTAGCAAGGTGTTGTGTAGCCTTAGTCAAGCCTCCTAGTCAATTTTGGTCCAAATTGGAGTTGATTAGACTGATCAAGACCAGCAACCAAGCTGTCGGAACAGATTACTGATCCATTGACCAGCTTATAGGTGTCCAAATCATAAAGTAAAAACAGCTGTGGACTCAGAACATCAAAGGGAATCCATAGTGCAAAAATACAGGTAAAACAGAGCAGGAGACATCCTACGCGTAGAATGTCTACTGGGGCTTAGTGAAGAGAAAATTTGATTGAGTTTATACAGTGAGGTTCCATTTGGCTTAAGGTTCTAGAACTTCTTTCAGAAGTGAATTTGGACCTTGTTTGACCTTTTGACGGAGCAAAGATAGAATTAAGACTTTACAAGTAAATTGACCAACATCCGAGGGAAGTATAGTTCCACATTAGCAGACCTAATCCAAAACATCAGTAGTGTATAAAATACAGTAGTGGTTGAGGTTAACCCTCCAGTTATACCAATCATTACTAAGATAACCTCTAGCGGTTAAATGCTTTGATTCGATTGCCGAAATTAAACGCTTTTGTACAGGTATATTCAGCAGCAAAGCAAGAAGTTGTGCGGAGACTGATCCTTTGCCAAGTAAATGGTTGGATTTGTGATAAATTGCATTGATAATTTTGATGAATTTAAGATCAGGAAGATACATTTTTAGAGACCAAAAGGTGGCAGATGACCAAGGTAGCTTAGTGTCCACCGAGGAGAGTGTAACTCAGGCAAGGCTAGATCCATTAGCACCGATTATTGAGGAGGGTAGTGATACTGACACTTCATCAGACAAATCCTTCTTCATGATGGGTAGTCAATAGCCAGGAGGTTTCACCTATGACGGACAAGTGCCAGAAGGAAGCACCTCCCTAAATCCTTTGAATGATTCCAAGTTCACTATGATCTTCTTAGAAGGAACAAAGTCGAGGGGAGCCCTAGTTTACTCTGACTATCGAGGACGCAAGTGTATTTGTATTGAAGAAAGGCCGGTTCTGAGACTGGAGATAATTTGAGTTTATGATGACGGAGATAGATTCCGAGACGAAAAGGGGAACCACTATCTGATAGTTAGTAACTCTGAAGATTACAACAGATATGGGGATAACGTGGCGAAGGGGAAAATGGTTTCAGAAACTCAAGAACCACCTCCAAACATTGATCGACCTGGAGCAATTTTTATGTATGATAAGAAAACAACCAGGGTTTCAACTTATAATGAGAATGTGGGAATTTACAAACATGAGAGCGAAGGAATAGTTTCTTACTTTTGTTGCAAAGAACCATACCCAAACGAGTTAAGCAAAGATAAGGTTCTTTACTTATTCTCTTATGAAATAGCTATGGGGAAGGATATCGTTTTTGTTGATAGGTACGGGCGAGAATACCAACGTATTCTCCCAGAGGAGGTAGAAAAGGCAACAGTTCCAGGAGCATCAACATATGCCCGTGATGAAGTGCCAAGAGAGCCACCTACACCCCTAGCAAGTCGACAAATCCCTTTTCAGAGGAGTATGATGTGACCTCACATTCTACTAGACCTCAGACATTCAACAACCAAAACCAACCAGCAACCCAGCCATCATTGCAGGCATGGCTTTGACAGACTGCAACATTAGAACAAGACCGAAATCGAAATGGTTATCAAGCCGCATGAGGGCTAAGGGATTTACAAGAACCACCACTCTATTCACAGTCTCAAGGAGAGAGTAAGCCAAAGACTCAAGGATCAACAGAGCCTGGAAGACCACCCATAGAACGAGTTCGAAGAGATGAACCATCTCTTGCAAGAACTGTTAGAAATTATGGCTTAGGAGCACCATTGGGAGAGGAACCAGCCTACTATAGAAGACCAGAGGAGGTATATAGATTGGGATGAGGAGATCGAATGATGAGATATGTAGACCATCGTAGAATTAGACCTTCTCAAGTGCAAAAATGGGTAAACAAGAAATACACGGGAAACAGAGATTCCGAGAGATCATGTAGCAGCCTTTGTGCGTGTAATTAGAGCGGAAGAGGTGTTAGACTTTCCTACCCAATTTGCAGGGTTTGGACTAACCCTAGAGGATGACGCTGCTACTTGGTTTGACTCTGTGGAGTGTAGAGACTTTGAGTCTATGGAGGAGGTGTTTGACGAGTTTATCGAGGAATTCTTACAAAGGGGAATAGCTCATAATACAGTCTCCCAAATCCATGAATTCAAACAGAAAGAAGGGGAATCTGTACGGAAGGCAGCCCTATGACTAAAAAGATATGTTAAGTTCTGCCCTGTGGAAGAACTACCAACTCAGTCCAGACTTATGCTTATATTTATCCAAGGACTAAGGAATGCGGATCTCCAGAAGGACTTACATATGAAGAGCAGCACGACGTTAAATGAGTTAACGAAGGAGGCTCTTCACCTTGTAGACAATTGTGCAGTCTACAAGGAGGGTGAGTTCGAGGATCTTGACGACGTTTCATCCTCACAACAAAGCGGAAGCAAGTCTTCTAAGACAGTACCGAAAGGAGAAGTAGCTGTAAACCAGGAGCAGCTTGTAGAGTAAGTGCTAAAAAAGATTAACTTGTACGCCAAACCTCAGGCTAAACAGCCTAAATGGTGTGCTATTGAACAAAAATGGACAAACCATGGGACGGAGGAATGTTATTATAACAAGGGATATGTGAGAGAGAGACCTTACGCTCCCCAAGCTCAGGTAGCATCTTCTCAAGTTCCACCAATGCCTAGATATCAAGCAGGCAACCTACCAGGACCTGTAGGTGTAGAAAGACCACAACCAGTGTTGGGACAACAACCACCCCTACCAGGATTACGACTAGTCGGCATAAAATACACACCAACAGTAACTGAATCAGAGGAGAAGGCTTTGGTGCCTATGCATGCATATTACGAAGATCCCAATGGATATGCAGCAAATCCTGTCTATTATCCACCGGAAGAACCCTCAACACCAGAACCATGGAGCATGATAGGAGGTGCAGCACCACCAACAGCTGCGTAGACAACGGGAGAAGGAAGATATAGCTTGGATGAACGAACATTGTTGTTCATTGCCAACGGAGGCATGGGTGGGTAGAGACATTCATACCAACAAAGAGGAGCTCAAGGAGCACCTTAACAGCCTAAATGACACTGCTACAAGTGTGGCGGAGACCATTGGCTAAGAGACTGTCCTCATGATGAAATCATTAGAGTTAACGCATATTGCACCGAGTGTGGAGTTACTCATTTGATTCCTGATTTCCCTAAGAACTCGAGCAAAGGAGCAAAAACTACCTTGAACATGCTGGAAGTAGTGCCTTTCAGTGGAGGGTCAGAAAACGAGACAATAATACCTATTCAAGTAGTGACACGAGCCCAAGCTCAAAGAATGACGAACGAACCCATGTTTGAAGAGCCAAAAACCGATGCCCCAAGTTTAGAAATGAAAAATAAAGAAGCACTTGGAAAGCTAGAAAGGTGCATATGAGAGCCAGGAAAGAACGAGAGCAAATGGCTCTATCCGAGGAGTTAAAACACACAAAGGATAGATTAGAGCGGTTAGAGGATCTAGCTAGCCTAAGCTCACACACTGTGGAAACCATAGCACTCGAGGAAATAGAAGAACCCAAAAGTGCAGGATCAGGAGGATTAGTATTGACAGACAAGTTAAATGAGCAGTTAGATGCACTTCTAAAAGCTTACGAAGCCAGACTCAAAAAGAACCAAACCCAAGAGCAAAGATGGATGACTTATCCATATGCTAAAATAGAAAAACAGAGGTTGAAAATGTGTAGAAAGATGATTGAAACAGCTCAATCTTTGATAGAAAACCCGCTGGGTAAACCGAAAAATTGGCATGAAGTACCAGCTCCAACCCCTATCAAACCAGATTTAGAGGAACAAGTAGAAATGAAGGAAAGACTCGCGAAGGCTTATGAGTCTAGGGGAGAGCCTATCATAGTGCCAAATACGACAGATGAGGCAAGTGACGGGTTCCAGCCTAAAACATTGGTAGAAATGGGTAAGGATTGTAACGGTCTAGATGACCTATGGAAGCAAATCCGTGAGGCCAACGAAGCTAACAGGGTGAGTTACCACATGAACAACACGAGAAAAGAGAAAAATGAGATCTTACCTCCTATTGAAGAATTTGAGGCAAGATCACAAATGAACTTTGATATACATTCGCAAGGAGGAGACCAAGGATCAATTAGTTTGGGGCATAGCCAACCAGACTTGCTAAAAACTCTACCCTCTTACCTAGGAGAATATGAAGCCAAATCTAAGGTGAGAGCAATCCCATCTCAAAGACTTTCTTCTAATATAGTGACGGATTCACAAGGGTTGATTGAGTTATTGTCCACACCGGTGGCATGCACAATCACATTAGCCGAACTCCTAAGGCTACGACCAAACATGTGGACCACCGTAGGCAAATACTTAGAAAAATTTGGAGTGAAAGACCCAACCTCGAAGCTTCAAGAAGGGATCAGAGAATTGGACATGTCTCAACTAAACACTAAGCCAGTACCATTAAACAAGGTTGGAGAGTATTGCGAGGGAGAAGATGGAAACACCACTCTACCAGTCGAATTCCAAGGAGTACTTTCCAAAGCTATTCTTGATAGTGGAGCAGGAGTCGCCATCGCCACCAAGGAAATCTGGAAAAAATGGGGAAAACCAGCTTTGAGAGCTACCATAATGAAATTGCAACTGGCATATGGGTTCATGGAAAAGCCTCTAGGACTCTTAGAAAAAGTAATTGTCACCTCATGCGGAATCGAGTATGAGCATACATTTGCAATAGTCGATTTCGACAAAAAGAAAAATTACAAGATCATCTTGGGAAGACCATTCATGAGACAATTAAAGATGGTCCAAGATTGGGGTTACGACCACATATACCTCAGACATGGCGAGACAACAACCAAAATTCACTTGAAAGACCATAGTTACAAGGATGTGAACCAGACACCAATGGAAGAGTTTGATTCAGCTACAGTGACAGGATCGGAACTCCCAACATGGTTAGGGCAACAAAAAGAGCTATGGATGTGCGGAGCTTCACATTGTGGGATATTAAAAAGAGAAGAATGCGTCTTAGAGAGAGCGATCAAGGACAAGGATTATATTCCGGAACCTTTTCCTGAAGATGCCTTGGAACCTCTGGAATGGGAACACATACTAGAAACATTGGATGTCTGTACCATTACAGATAGTCCAACGATAAAATTTTGCGATAAGGATGGCTATGATATGATACCCTATTACATGGTAAGCATTACACAAGAAGGAGATGAGATGGTAGAACCACCAGAACGAGAAGAGTTTTATAACTCCTTTGAGCATCTGGAGGTAAATAACGACGCAGATAATGAGTGTTTAGACAGTGCAAGCGAGCGTGGGGAGAAAACAGAGAATATCAAGTTTTATGATTTTGCGAATCAGCACCCTAGACGCCAAGAACGCTATAGGAAAAAACGAACAGAAAACAAAGCGAGAGAGAACCTGATGCCCAGGATAAAAGATAAAACTCGTTATCTAATGCTTGTAAAAGCAGAGGATTGTGTAAAAGATCAAATATCAGGAAGATTCTCAAAAGTTCGAAGGGAAGGAACGCGAGAGGAAATAAGATAAGTACGGAAAGCTAAAATAGAAACAAAATCACAAAAAGAGAAAACATCAAAAAAAGAAACAACGAAAGACCAAGAGTGGACCAAAGTGGAGCGTAAACAAAAATACCAAGAACTAAAATGGTCTTTACGAGAGGTATGGACTACTGAGGGAGATAGTGATGGTAAAGGGGAGTCAGAAAAAGGAAACATGAATGTACCATAACACTATCGGAAATTTACCATCCAGGACAGAAAAATCATAATGACACCACCAGTAAGGGAAAGAACAAACCAGGAATCTTATGATGGACCGGAAAAAGCAAAATGGATAGACCTCGCTGAACCAAGTGAGAAGCCTCAGCCGGTCTATATCGCAACCGATTTAGAGCCTAACGAAGAAGAACTGCTACCACAACTTCTCAAGAAGTATAAAGATGTGTTTGCATGGTCCTACAAAGACCTCAAAGGAGTTGATCAATCAATATGTCAACATACAATTCCTTTGAAATCAGATGCCAAACCTAGCAAACAGCGTCCTTATACATATAATGACACATTTGCTAAACGAATCAAAGAGGAGATTGACAAGCTGATGGATGCTGAATTCATCTATGAAATTGAACATACAGATTGGGTGTCACCCATTGTGGTAGTCCCCAAAAATAATGGAAAACTGCGAGTGTGTGTAAACCTCAAAAGGTAAATGCAGCCACCATAAGGGACAATTATCCCTTGCCAATCACAGAACATATACTTGAGAGGGTGGCCGAGAAACGGGCTTATTCCTTTCTAGATGGGTTTTCAGGATACAACCAACTGGCAATTGCAATAGAGGATCAACACAAAACAGCGTTTGCCACAGAATGGGAAATTTATGCGTATCGAGTTATGCCTTTTGGCTTAATATAACTAATGCCCCAGCTACCTTTCAAAGGTTAATGACGCATGCGTTCAAAGAATACCTATGAATATTCTTAGAAATATACGTGGATGATCTTTGTGTACACTCTCTTCTACGAGAGGAACATATCGACCATTTGCAAAAGGTATTTGAAAAATGCAGAACATATCGAATCTGTCTTAACCCGGAAAAGTGCATTTTTATGGTTAGACAAGGCCGCATTTTAGGACACATTGTCTCCAGAAATGGCATAACCACTGACCTAGACAAAATCAAAGTCATAGTAGACCTACCCAGGCCTACTAATGTGAAACAAGTGCAATCCTTCATGGGACACTGTGGATATTATCGAAGATTCATATATATGTATGCAGTCATCGCACAACCTCTTTATCGTTTGTTAGTCAATTTCGACTGGACTGAGGAGTATGAAACTTCATTCCAAAAGCTAAAGGAAAACCTTGTATCAACACCTATACTTAAAGCACCGGATTGGGAAAAGATATTCCATGTTCACATTGATGCATCTGCATCTGCAATCGGGAGTATTCTGGCTCAACCTGGAGACGGAACAATGGATTTTCCAGTTTGTTATGCAAGCCGACAGTTAAATAGTGCGGAAAAGAACTACACAACCACTGAAAGGGAGGGGTTAATAATGATTTATGCTGTAAAGAAATTTCGGCATTATTTGCTCGCAAACAAATTTGTGTTCTTCACAGATCATCAAGCTCTTTTGTATCTGGTGAATAAACCATGCAATACTGGGAGGATTGTACGTTGGTTTATTATATTTCTAGAGTTTGATTTCACAGTGGTGGTCAAAAAGGGTAAAACTCATCTACGGGCTGATCATCTTTCAAGGCTACACAACGGGGAAGCTCTTGAAGGAGTAGATGATGACATACCAAATGCTTATCTTTTCAATATTGAAATGATACCCAAATGGTGTCAGGAAATTGTTAGCATTATTTCCTTTGGAGGTAGGTTTGATAACACGGAAGACAGATCCAAACAAAAAACAATTCGACAAACAAAGAACTTTCAGTTGATTGCAGGACAGCTATATCATCTAGGATCGGACCAAATTCTACGACTATGTATAAATCCGGAGGAATTCGAGTGTTATCTTGAAGAAGCGCATGTGCAGGATTGTGCATTTCATTGTTCAACAGTGAAAACACACCAGAGACTGAAACAATTAGGGGTTTATTGGCCAACTATGTACGCGGACACGCATGCTTATGTTAACAATTGTACTATATGTAGTGCCAAACGACCAGTGGATCATGCGACATTGTTTCAGGTAAACATTGCACCTGCATGGAGTCAATATATCATTGATTTCTTAACCACAAGAACGTCTCCAGAAAAAATAACAAAAGCTCAGAAAAGGCCTATAGAGCTGGAGGCTCGCGACTATAATTTAATAGGGAACCAACTCTATAAGCGAGGAAAGGACGATCAACTTAGAATCTGTGCAAGTGAAAGTGAATACCTGCTGATTCTAGAACACGCATATGGAGGCATAAGTGGAGGCCATTTTTCATGCGATAAGACGGCAAAAATTGTCTTAATCGCAGGAATATGGTGGCCTACATTGCATATGGGTGCTGAGAGTTTGTAAAGTGTTGTGATGCATGTCAGCGCACCAAAGGTGCCGATAAAGAAAGATGAGATGCCACTACGGCCAATGATGGAAGCGAGGGCATTTGCAAAATAGGGCATTGATTTTGTGGGACCTATTTCACCCCCTGCATATCGCACCCATACCCAATATATCATTGTGGCTATGGACTATCTCACAAAATGGACGAAAGCCAAGGCGACACAAAAAGCAGATGCACAAACCACTGCACAATTTTTGTATGAGAATATTTTTGTACGATATGGTTTACCAATAGAAATTGTCAGTGAGATCGAGAAAAACATTTTCTTAATGAAGTCATCGAATATCTGATAGAGGAATTCATGGTCATACATAGAAAATCTACTCCATATCATCCACAGGCAAATGGACAAGCTAAGGCCACAAATAAAACACTATGCACGGTTCTCACTAAAATTGTATCAAAATCCAGGACAGACTGGGATCAGCAATTACAATCAACACTATGGGCATACAGGGTAGCTTACAAAACATCGATAGGAACGACACCGTACAACATGGTGTTTGGCCTAAATGCTATATTACCCATAGAGTTTTTAATCCCAACTCTACGAGTAGCGAAACGCTTAGAATGGACAGGGTATGAGCTCTCTTCAAAAATAGATGATCTTGAAAAGCTAGATGAACTTCGCTTGAGAGCTGTAGCTTCGATCTATGCTAAAAAGAGAAGACAAAAGGAGTTTTTTGACAAGCATGTGCGCACGAAAGAGTTCAAAACAGGTGATTATGTACTTGTTTATACCTTGAAGCAACATGCCAAGAAACTTAAAAAGCGGGGGATGGGACCCTTTGTGATTAGTGACCTATCACAAAGCGGAGCTGTCAAGCTTGCTACATTAGCAGGAGAAGAAATGCCAAATTGGATTAGTGGGTGTCGATTGAAGAAATATCATTTACCACTAACACAGGATATGCTTCAACAAATCCATCAAGAAAAACAACAAATGAAGAAGAAACAGAGGGTACGGGAAGAAGCTCAAGCAGAGGCAAAAGAACGCATTGCAAAAAGAAGGCTTCTACGACAACAACAACAATGTGGATCACCATTGCGAATCAATGCCATTTGACTAACAAATTTTGACGAAGACACACATAAACAGCTCAAGCCCACAGGTCAACTTCATCCTACTCCACAAGTGCTGGAAAGTAGTACATCACATTCACTGAAAACATTGGGATGGACTATATTGCATGTACAAATACATCAATATATTTACCCACACAAGTTTTATGTGGTCAAGGATGAAAGCACACAACACCCCATGTTGTTGGGAAAACCTTGGCAAAAAGAGTACAATGTGCAGCTAGATTGGAATGCGAATGCAGTCAAAATTCAGCATGCACAAGAACCACAGGTGGTAGCCTTTGCTCAGCAACCCCGGAATAATCAGCTACCAGCAATGCAATCACTGGATAAAAAGCCAAAAGGAAGGGTTCCACTAAATAACAAACAGGGAACTGACAACCATGCTCACTACATGCATAAGAAGTCACCTACCGCAGTGAAAAAATCAGAGTTAGCCACACGAGAAAAACAAGTATGGGTGCAGAAGGATAGAAGTGACATGGCAGACAAACCACAGTACAACGGAAGAATTCAACCGAAACAGATAGTTCAACCAAAACCCAAGGTAGTAAAAAAGATATAGATCCCAAAGAAAATGCTCAGCAATAACTCAAATACGACTCGCATCTGGATCCCGAAACCGAAGCAAAAGGAACTCCCTTCAGTACAAGCAACATCGGAAGGCAGACAACTGCATATGAAACCGGCAAACCGATTTATGTGGGTGCCAATCGGAAACAAAAAAATGGCAACCACGGCAGTAGCACTAAACCTACAAAAATATCCAAAGAAAAGCTACCAATGGAAAGCAAAAGAGACAAAATCTATGGCCATTCCGGCCAAGCCAATTCTAGCCAAGGAGATAACTACGGCCATATCAACAGTAGCGGCAAAGTAGCCGAACTTTGCAAGAAAAACAATCAAACAAAGAGCAGTAGAGTTACAGCTTTTACTTGCAAAGAAAATAGGAAACCTCGACGGCGAATGCCAATAAGCATCTTGCTTATACCCTTCTCTTGCACAGCATTAATTTTTCCATGCATTCACCGAGTATGCATAAAATAGGGCCACATTACACGGCCAAGCATTAGCACATATTTTTTCAACCCCTACACGGCACATACACCAAGGCAATACCTTGTCGTCAGGGAGGACTCTGGCTAGGAGGGGGGGAGGCATTCTCAAATGTGGACCCAATGGCAGAAAGAGCAAAAAAGGGCATGTTTTTCGACTATTTTTAAGGGTTGTTGTTTGATTGCAAATTTTTTTGGACTAACCCAAGTACATATGCCCTTATACAGCATGAATCTACAGGTATATGGGGCCAAACGCCAAATCAAGCCCCTAGGTGTGTGTATATAAGTAGAAATAGTCATTTTTCGGGTAAAATATTGATAAAACGGAGAAATCCGGCCATAAAAATTGCATGTGAGTGTATATAATGTTTTGCGGTGATATTTTTGATTTATAATGATTTTTGGGGATTTTTTGGGTTTGATTTGTTATTTTCCTTTTAATTTTGCTAATTTTCGACAGAAAAGCTTCAAAAATACAAAAAGCGGGTGAAAAACGGTCGTAATGAAAAACAAAAAATATGGGTATGATTAGTAACTATAGGACAACCTATGGTACAATGGGGGTGCAATTATGAGACTGAAGCGAAAAGCGTGTTTTGGCAAGATTTTGACCGAAACGTCAAATTTCTCGTAAACTGGGCAAATGGAGTCCAAATCAAGAAATTTTTAAGCCTAAACCGCATCTCGCAAGAAGTTGGGAGCACATGTCAAATTTCATGAAAAGTGGTTCGGGGACCCCCATTATAAAAAATTTTCACTTCATTTTTAGCTCATTTCCACTATTGACCTTTGAGAGAGAGCTCCTGCCACCTAGAGCCAACGGAACTTCCAGCAACTTCTACGACGCACACGACTACCCGACGGGCTTCAGACATGAGAGGTAGGCTCACCACCTTGAGCTTTTCGCACATGTTTGTCATTTTGTCGCGAAAACTAGCGTAGGGTTCACACAGAAAGCGGGCAGTAGAGCCCTACAAGTAGAAGTGGCCACCTAACGGCTAACCCAAAAGCAATGAGACTTCATCGGAAACTTACCCTAGCATAGGAGATGAGTCTTGGATGTCCAAAGGCAGTAGAAAACCATCGGGAAAAACCCTAATTCCTAGAGCCCTGCAAGAGGCCACCAAATGAGAAATCAGCGGAGAGGCGTCCAAATGCTACCAAAATTCATGGGTAGTAGCATCTCGACATGCTCGACAAGTCTATGTAGCTCACATGACCAAAAGGTGACCCGAAGCGGCACTAAACTTCAGAAACGGCATCACAGACACAAAGTGTCAAATAGCTCTCGTGGCCAAACCGCATGTCCGTTTGCCACCAAACTTCACGAGCGGCTTTTCTAGACCATCAACAACCAAGCCCTATGGTGGTAGACCACCACAAGTCATTGAAGACATGTAAACGCAACCATGGGTGCTTCTAGAGCGACAAATTGCCAAATGGGGCTACGGTGAAGCTAAAGTCGACAAAAACCATACGACAACTATCCCCAAGGGATCGGGAAGCTATGGAGACCAACATCAAGAAATTTCATCGCCGAAAAGCACTCCAAAAGTCAGAAAACGGCTCGGAGGCTCTGAAATCCACACAGGGAGTTACTTTCTATCGATTTGACTTTTTTGTTGAAATTGGTCTTAAAAGGGACTCAGGGGGACTAAGGGCAGGCACCAGTAGCAGTTTCCATAGAAACTTCATCAAGAGACATCCTACGGGTAGGATGTCTCAAGGACATTTCTGGGAACAAAACCCAACATTTTTCATCGCACAAAGTTTCTAAATAGCCTTTACATGCTAGCCACCAAGTTTCATCACATTTGGACCAAAATTGACCTCATATGCACCAAAAAACGCAAAGTTAGGGCATAGAGGCAATAATGGGCCATAGACCTACCAAAACTTGTCCAAACCACATGAAACTTGCACAATACATTCATGAGCATATTGCCAACCAATTTGTGTGGTCACTTGCAAAAAATGATGAAGTAGACATCCTACGCGTAGGATGTCTATTTGATATTTTTGGCCTATAGAGGGTGTTTTTCCATTCCAGATCTATTCATATCATCTCCAAGAGCTCATATATCAAGTTTGAAGCCATTCTAATCATTTTTTACCCCCAACACCTCCAAGATACACTTTTTGAGCCCAAAAACACTACACATGGTCTTACCAACATCAAATCTTGTCCAAATCAAAATCCAAGAGCATGGCCATGTTCCACAGGCCAAGAGCTACCCACAGAACAAATCTCAAGCTATTTTAATGAAATAGACATCCTACGTGTAGGATGTCTCCAGCTCATCTTTGACCTTCTGTGCAAAAAATGACATCATGGGAGCCATTACCATGGTGCAAGGAGCCCATATATCGATTTTTAACCCATTTGGATATCATTTGCCACCTGTTGTGGATATTCTACCCAATTTGTGAGCCTAAAGCCTGAATCTGTCCAAAAATGCACTTTTTGATGCCCAAATCCAATTACAATCACATAGCCATGTTCCCCAGACCAAGGACCACCAGGATGTCAAGTATCACCAAAATATGATGAAAATGACATCCTACGCGTAGGATGTCTAAATGATTTTTTTTTTCCCAAAATTGCACTGTGAGCACATGCACAATTTTCCAAGTTCCTTTTAAGTTTAATTTTAAATTTTCAAGTCATTCGGATAGTTGAAACTCAGTTTCTCAGCTGATATGGAAAAAACGCTAACTTCGGACTACTAAATGCAACAGGATCTATGGAAGCCGCAAAATCACCGGCAAAGAAAAAGAGGATGACCATAAAAGATTACTTGGAAGAAGTAGAGCCCTTTGTCATCCCAGAAGGAACTCTAAAGCCAACCAGCACGTGGATCCAAGAGGACTTGCTAGAGTCAAATGATTTGAAGATCTACCAAGGTGTGTTCAAAGACACCAAAGGAAATGTAATAGAGCTACCCATGCTACCGCGGGAGCTCAATGAGTTTGTCAAAAGCAAGATGGAAGAGTACCTGGAGAAGATATATCTCAACAATTATTTTGAAGCTGTACCGGCAGGAATTGACATAAAAAGAGTATGGGAGTTTGTGACTACAATCAAAGAAGATGGAGTGGCCAGAGTTACGGATCTGCACGGCAAGCCAGACACTGTGATTGAAATCACAGAGAAAGTAGTGGCAGATGTACTAGACCTCTCCAACAAAGGGGATAGTGTAACCAAAAGAAGAGACGAAGTAAAGGTGTACACAGAAAAGAAAGCCAACTACACCTTTGAAGACATTGCCAACCCTAAAGTGGCAATCATGAGTCAGTTGTACAACCAGTACTTCCATATGTGTACAAAGAGACCACAAAAGTACAGAATGCCGCATGGAGCAATTGCCACAACCTTCACTTGGGCAATGCAGAAGAGCAAGCCGAAGGTAATCAACTATGCAGCTTATATATATGACAATCTGGTGAAGATGGGCAACAAGAACCCCACCTATATTGTGTCGGGTGAGCTAATCACGAAAGTGGTATATGGGACATTGCACGCCAAGGGAAGATGGCCTAACCCTCCGTCACAAAATGACTGGCTAAGGCTCAAGGAAGATAAGGAAGAGGAACATCCCAAAGCACCAAGAGTTGCCACAAGGTTGAAATGGCGATTGGAGACCGTGCAAGAGGAGCAGCCAGAGTTGAAGAAAGGAAAGAAAGAGAGTGTCCAAGTGCCGGTCAAAGAGACAAAATCACAGAAAGCGGCACGGCTAGAGCGGCTAATGGAAAGTTTCAGAGACGAAAGATTCCTTAAGGGAGATTTGAGCGAACTATGGAAGCCGTCACTAGAAGAAATGTCAGGATCATCCCGAAGGGTGAACAGAGACAGATTTGAAGATTATATTAATAATTTTGAGATTCTGGATGCCACGGCGGAAAATATTCCACATGTACCATTTACAAAAGCAGAAGTGGAGGAAGTCCGACAGAAACTCCTAGAAGAGCAGAAAGGCCAAGAGAGAGAAAGAAAGACAAAGGCGGATAGGGACTTCAAGAAAAGCCGACAACTCCACCTTCCAGCTCGGAGTCCAGCCCACCGCCATCACCACCTCCTCGTAGCCCTCCACAAACTCAACAGAAGGAGAAGCTAGACAAATCTGAACATCAAGAAGATTCAAGGCAAGAACAGAGCCAAGAGCAAGAGCAAAAAGAAGAAGCTAAGCCTAAAAGTGAGCAGCTAGAGCCAAATGAAGCAAGGTATAACACGTTTCTAGATCTACTAGTTGTTGGATATTCAAAAGAAGAGGCAGCCACAGTTGCATTTGACTTGGCAAGCACAGGGCCCAAAGAGCATATGCAGAGCCTGCAGTTAGTGGAACTAAAAGAGATGGCCACTGATACAGTGGACCTGCACCCACCCACTGTTATGGAATTGATATCTTATTATGTATTGCAGCTGTGACAGGTGGAAAAGGCTTGACCGAGCTAAGCTATTGCAAAAGGATATCATATTTTATGTACATTTTATTATTCAAGTGCTCTTTATGAGCTTTGTCCATTTATGACCGGCCGGCCAGTTTGTACTCAATTTGACCATTCAAGAAATCTATAAATGAAGTACGTGCAAGAGGGAAATGGTCACTCTTGCACGGGGGGAGCACCCAGTGTTTGCGTTGCTCTTCTCATCTCTCCCCTCTTCTCTCTCGCCGTGCCGGCGTAGCACTCCGCTCTCGGAGGTGCGCTTTCACGTTCTCCCTCGCTCTATTCTGTTCTCTATCTCTCTATGTTCGTGTTGAGATCGATCATGTGCGTATGCGACGATTCAGGTATGTTGATTTATTGTTTTTATGGGCTATATTGTGCTATTATGAGTACTTTGAAGGGCAGCCACGCATCCGTCTGTAGCAGTGGTATCAGAGTTGTGGCAACGCTCCAATCAATCCGACATGGAGAAGATTACTTACCCAAAGATAAGTGTTTTATGCATCGCGATCATTTATAATTAGCATCTTTAATAGTGGTTAATTAACAAGTAATTGTGGTTAAATGACCCTTAATTATGATTATTATAACTGAAAATCAGAAACATTGTGATCGGCATGGAGACAAGAAGCCCCATTGTGCATGACGAGAAGGAGATATGCAGCATGTAGAATACACTCATGCACTAGTCAATCATAATCGTAGACCGCATGCCTCATGCATGCAACGCCAAATGCAACATACACACTACACGCAAATGAGAGAATCAGATACATGCGAGAGAGGACGCGCTTCAACATGAGGGATAATGCGCATGGGAAGCTAAGTGACGATTTGGAATCTTAATCAACAAGTTTCTTGTTTAATTTTTGTCTAATTATGGTTAACTAGGTAGAGAATTGCTTAACCACCTTACATTATCCTGTGCTTCTATATATATATATATATAAAAAGACTACTAAATTTGTACCTCCAATGGGATTCGAACCCATGTCCCCCTGTATGAGACAGGTGCACTACCAGCTGTGCTATGGAAGTCTTTGCATATATTCAAGTGAAACAGGAGCACGCACGCGATGACAATGTAGGCAAGAGAACAAACCCTATGACCATAGTACCAATAATCACAGAGACAAACCCACACTTGAGGAAAACTTTAGGTGGCCGCCTTAGTTCGCTTTTGGAGGTGCGTAGAGGAGGGATTGTTCAAGGCACACCCATCAGACTATGAGCATACCATATGAGAGGGGACCTACTTAGGGCGTAAGGACCACTTAAGGTGAATGAATAGCTTCAAGCTCATGGCGTGCTACAGGACATGTAGCACAATCGTAAGAACAAGGGGACACTGCACTGCACGTGGAGAACTAAAATAGAGCTCGTAGTTCAAACCCAGAAAGCGTGAAGGAGATCCATACTATTGAGGGGGTGGGTATGGCTACCCTCGCATACCCTGCAGCTAACCAGCGCAGACAGCAAATTGCTCATGCATTCAGCCCTGCGAGCCGCCAACCAACCTCAGTTGCAGCTTATACTACTGCATGGGCACTCTATTTCTCTTTCTCTCTCGTCATCACTGCCATAGGGTTCTCCTTCTCTCTCTTGCATGGGGTGGTCGATCGGCATGCAGCAGCCTATCCATTGGCTACCACCCACTACTCTGAGGTGCTAATCTATTTCCTTCTCTCTCTCAGTGCTAGCACCCCAGCACGCCACAGGCCTTAGGCGTCTCAGGTCCGGATCATGAGCTCGGGACTGCAGCTGTAGTACTCTCTCTCTCTCTCTCTCTCCCCTTTGCGGCTGGCGGCCACACGCTCACACACCTAGCAACCAACCACACACCTAGACCCTATCCCTCTCTCTCTCCCTCGTCAGTAGTTGAAGACACTTACGGATTCACAACCGCCGTTTCTTTTTTCTTCCCCAAGAACAACCCACTCCACTCTGCATGGCGATCACATCTAGTACCCGCTCCTCCTATGGTTTACGGTTTGCAACCCGGAGACCTTTTCCAAACTCCAATTAACGACATCATGCAAGTTTAGTGCATGGCGGCTCTCCCTCCTCTGCTCACTACCCTTCTCAACAACCGCAATCACAAAACTGGTCTGTAGCATGGCGCCCTAACGAGCAGTTCCCCACACAGTTGCCAACCATTCATGATATTTCGTTTTAATTTTATTCTCACCTCACGTTCACACAGTTTGCCGCGACTATTACCTGTGCTGCTTGCATGCGGGTTCCTCACAGAGATCCCTACTGCCAATAGCCACAGGTGCTTATATCTCTCCTGCTGTCATCCTACAATGCACGCTCTCTCTTGTGGACCCTATATCGCGAGCCGGACACAAAAGAAAGGACAACACATGTAGAGTGCTCTATCCACAAAGTCGATGGCTCACAGGAGGAGAGTAAGGCGGAGGGGTACCCGTGCTCTAGCAAAAGCATGGTATGGGTGCAGAAAGTAAAGAGATCCTTGAAGAAACCACCAAGCTCCACAACTCTCCCTCGACTGCATGGCGTCCACAACCACCCGCCAATCCCTCCCTCTTTCTCTCCTTCTTTTGCAGACACAACCGCTCCTCTTGTTCTAGTATCGCTACATCTTGTGGAGACAAGGCACCATTTGAAAACATTACGGAAACCACTTGCCTTGTTGATTGTGCATGCTCTTCAGCACACGGTACAACTTGTGGAAGTTCTTGCGGCGGGTTTTGACTCACTATCGGACATTGACGAAGATCTTTTCGTGCTCACCTCTCCGATTATCACGTGGTGTTTCACACGCCGACTACTTCACAAGTGCTTCGATTACGTGTGTCGAATCATTATTTTCATGGCTCTCCACGACATTCGGATTTATATTCTGCAGGATTATGAAGTCGGCAATGACATTTGCTGGGGTATCGAAGTCTGTCGCTACTTTCCCACTGGTCGCTCAATTACAGATTATTTGGTACCCAACACTTTCCGTGCTTGGCATGAATATGTTGAAGGGCAACCAGAATTTCGTGGCCTTCCAGACCTCCGCACACCTCGCCCCGGAAACATCGAGTGGGCTAAGGCAAAACTTCGCACAGGAGAAATCCGCATCACCAATAAAATTCTTTACATTAACGCCTTTGACTTACTGCACTCGTCGACGGTGGAGACCACTCGGGCTCGTAAAGCACTCATCCTCAATCAACAATGGGGCTGTTTTCCTATTGTTATGTTTAAAGTTTGGGACAGGTCTGCCAAGCATAATATCTATCAGTCTTTTCATTGTGTACCACCCGACCACTTCCACAATGTCTTTGGTAAAATTCTATGTAATAACCCCCACAATATCCTCATCATGTATGATACTTATCACAAACCACGTATGTCTGCGGATTTTCGCAACGTTTGCATTGGTAATCAATGGGATGTTCATTCATCCTATCTTTCTGACCATCTATCAGAACACAGAGCCGAAATCCACACACGAACACATTCCCGCTACCAATTTTACCCTTCCCGATGTTTGGTACGATGACCATAAACCTTATTTTTCTCGCCTCGAATATGGCCCGTGGCAGTCTCAAGAACCACAACACAACCGCTCTGACTGGAAAGAAATGACCCCAATTGCTGCAGGATACAATTGGGAAGCAGAAGTTCACCGTATCTATGGTGATAAAAAACCCCTCTAATTTCTTTATTTATTCCTTACTTGTCATTTTTCTAGATTTTCTAGTCTATGCCTACGCCACCCCCGACATAAAACTGCAATTTTCATCACAACGTCCCCTGCTCAACATAAAATCATCATCTCTTCTCCGACCGCCAAAGAGAACCAAAAATCTATATTCTCATCCCTAGTTCTACCTCTACTTAACACATAATTTGTCATAATAAAGCCTTCTAGGCAAAGGCAACTAGTTCAAGATCAAATTACTTTTGGGTTGTTTGTCCAATCAGTCACGATTAATCTTCATAGACGTATGTCAGTCCTCAATGTAATTTTGTCTCCCACATTGCACTATAAAATCCAATTAGATCTCCTGATTTACATTTTTTTTCTGCCTTGTTTATGTTTTTTGTCTATCTATGCTATTTCCTTAGGACTGCAACATTTTCTCACATTTTCATTTTCGCAGGGCTATGGCTAACTTTTAATTTGTGTTCCAGCTTCATTTAATTTATTTTGCGATTGTTGAATCAAAGTGCTAACATTGTATGTGTAAATATATGATCGCACACTAATTTTGAATCGAATTCTCAACAGACAACATAGTCTTTTATTTTATTTCAAATTACTAACACAAAATTAACATATTTTGGAATTGTTAATTATACTATGGTGCAAGTTTGATAATCGCATTTCTCCTTAGCTTCTACAAATCTGTTTGACACGCCTCAGATGCAAGTTACGGTCATATGTCTCTCCACAAACACACTGGCTCATATAATTTTGATGCAGTGTACCCTCAAGGTATGTACATTAACCTCACTCCCCTTTTCATAATTGCTTTACCGACAATGGCAACCCAACATCTCTCATGTCATCACTAATACTTATAAAATGGAATCTCAAATACATCACTTTTATTTTTAAATTTCATTTCACTACATTATCTGCTCACTGAATACTCCATCAAATGCTTCGATCATGGCCTCTAATTGTACTACAAGTACTTTTTGATGATTTGTCAATAAGCCCTCCAGCTACTCATGTGAGCCACGGTGTTTTGGGATAGTGCACAAAATTTGTAGGTGCCTTGATATACTGCACTGCGATATGAACATAGTAACTATTTTTATTTTCTCCTTTATGCATTGTCTACTCCATTGGTCACAAGCACACAGATCCGCCGATTTAGGCAGTGTGTCAATGCTCATCCAGTGCAGATTCGCCGATTTAGGCAGCACAACAACAAACTACAGATTCACGCTTTTTTGAACTTATATCAAATGCAGATTCACCGATTTAGGCAGCACATTGATAAATAACAAATTCATGATTTTTAAGCAATATCAAATGCAGATACGTCGATTTAGGCAGCATTAGTGCAGATTCGCCGATTTAGGCAGCACGTCTTATTGGTGTAGATTCGCCGATTTAGGCAACACCAATCACAAAATCATGTTGCAGTGGCTGGCCACCACTGCAACTGGTATGATTTTGTTACCCGGGTACATAATGAAATTGATTTGGATTTGGACTTATATTGTGGAATTGGGATTGGATTGGGATTCGGTATCTGGTGATTATTATGGCAGTGTTTATGTGATGAGACTTGACATTATGAGATTAATGATGAGTGTGACCAATGATATCCTGATTCACCAGTGTATGACGTATATTGCTTCTTCTAGTGGTATGGGACACTAGAATAGGTAGTATGTGGATGACGGCAGGCATAAGCTAATGTTGTTTAGTTTCATAAATTTTTCTTTTATTATGTGATGTTTTTGACACAACATACTAATCACTGTTTTTGACAAGTATTGTTTGCAGATTTTTATCTTCGCAACTGAGGACAATTGCTTTCCAATGGAGAGGTATGTTATGGAATTGATATCTTATTATGTATTGCAGTTGTGATAGGTGGAAAAGGCTTGATCGAGCTAAGCTACTGCAAAAGGATATCATATTTTATGTACATTTTATTATTCAAGTGCTCTTTATGAGCTTTGGCCATTTATGACCGGCCAGCCAGTTTGTACTCAATTTGATCATTCAAGAAATCTATAAATGAAATATGTGCAAGAGGGAAATGGTCACTCTTGCACGAGGGGAGATTGCACCCAGTGTCTGCGTTGCTCTTCTCATCTCTCCCCTCTTCTCTCTCGCCGTCGGCGTAGCACTCCGCTCTCAGAGGTGCGCTTGCACGTTCTCCCTTGCTCTATTCTGTTCTCTATCTCTCTACGTTCGTGTTGAGATCGATCATGTGCGTATGCGACGATTCAGGTATGTTGATTTATTGTTTTTATGGTCTATATTGTGCTATTATGAGTACTTTGCAGGGCAGCCACGCATCCGTCTGTAGCACCCACCAATGATTGGGATGTGGTCATGACCAAGCTAACCGGGCTCAAGGCACAATCAATGGCCACGGAAAGTGAAATGGCTGCTCTCAAATCCAATGAAGTGCAGATCAAGTCTGAGGTCGACACTTTACAAAAACAAAGCCAAAGGCATATAGAGAGAGAAGCAGAGCTGCAAGCCAGTCTGGAAAAGGCATTGCAAAGATGCCAAGAGATGGAAAGAGAGAATCAGGCAACAGCTCAAAGACTGCAAGGAGCCGAAGAAGAGTACAGAAAACTCAGCAAGTCATTGACAGATGCAAAGAGGGAAAGGGATAACCTAACCCTACAACTTGCTGAAGAGTCCAAGGAAGTGGAAGCCATGCGGAATGCCAAAGAGAAGGCAGAGATAGAGTAGGAGGCTAGCCAGGATGAGGTCATTGAGCTCAAGGACCAGATTAAGGTTAAAGATCAAACCATCCAATGGTACGAGCATCTCCTGCCAGAGTCAGAGCTACTACCTCGACTCACACCACTTCAGAGAGTCAGATTTATGAAGAACAAATGAAAGATCTCCAGAAGGAGTTGACCTTAGAGAAGAAGCAAAGGCTGATGATCATCGAGCGGTCAGTGGTCATGCAAACCCGCATGGAAGAAGAGCACAAGGCAATGCAGGATGAGCTAGAAAACATCAAGAGAAAGCTCGAGGAGGCGACGAAGATCAATGCCGATTTGAACGACCTCCTTGTGAATATGGGAGAGCAAGATGAAGTAGAAAAATAGACATTCCAAAAGCAGATAGAAGAGCTGAGAGGCCAGCGGATAGAAGAGCAGTTCAGCACCGGGCCAGCATCCATGGAAGGAATAGATTTGGAAAATGTGGCAGATCCTGTGGACACACCCATGCAAGAGGAAATCCTTGTAGAACCCTCTCAAGAGCCACAAGATCTGACACAAGAAGAAGAAGAGAAGCTGCGAAAGGTCATAGAAGCGAAAATCAGAGACACGGCCAAAGAAGCCTTGAAATGGGAGCATAGGGTTTTTAAATCAATGACCATTCAGAAGATAGACGCCAGCAACCTTCGGCGTGAATGGCTACAACTCTCTCTCCCATATCCTTTGCTAAAGTACGAAGCCGCCACAATCAACAAGAGAATCAGAGAAGAGCCAACAGTGCCACTGTACACAACAGACATCTCCAAGCCTGAAGGGGTAAAGTTGATAGTCGACTCCCAGCCCAGGTGGAGAAAGGCATGGCTGACGAAGTATCCACTGTCACTAATCCATTTGGTAGAGGCACCAAAAGTCATCAGAGATAAACTAAGTTTCTGCCCTCTACCAAGGATACGGACGTGGAAGGCCCATAAGCTACTGCAAAGAAGCCAACCTACTTGGATAAACTATTCGAAGCTGCCAGGATTGAAGGCAGGTGAGAGAATAAGTGTTCAATACATGGTGAAAACCCTAACGGGCGCCATCAAATTGTTCACTGGCTCGCCTGACCTATCTTGCATTATGATGAGAAAGATTTGCAAAACCCTTTTGGCAGTCTTCGAAATGTTCAAACTAGGTCAGGCGACGGACATTATCTTCTTCTTTCAAGATACTTACAAATGTGCATACAATCTGTCTGGTCAACCTTCCAAGGAGGTGATACATGCATTGTATCAAAGAATCATGTTTTTGCCATCCTATCACCTCCAGGCCTTTGAAGAAGCTTTCTACACCAGCTTCTTCACAATCAGCACTGACATATTTGTTAGAAAATAAAACGTAGCTAAATAGATTTTTTAGTAGATTACTTAATGGAGAGAGATAGATTTCACAGACAAGAGATTATAAAGTAGAGAGAGAGAGAGAGAGAGAGAGTACACACGATATACGTGGTTCACCCAATGTGGGCTACGTCCACGGGAAAGCAGCCACTCAATGGCTTTAGCACTTCAAAAGAAGAAGTAGTTTACAAAGGGATTAAACCCTTAATAGAGCTCCCGCCTTGCTTCACTCTCACCACCTCACACTCACCTTGTTGCATCAACTTCACACTATGAAATGTGTGTAGAAATGGCCTCCTTTTATAGGCCAAAAGGGCTGCCTTCTCTTATGAGAGACAGCCATGTGTAGCCGCCCTTGTGCGAATAAGTCCAAATCGGACCCTCCAATCCGCCCATGTGTGGCCGCCCTTGAGAAGACAAGTCCGCTTTTGAATTCGGCCACCGACCATTGAATTCGGCCACCGGCCACCGGCCATTGACTTCCGGCCACCGGCCACCGGCCATTGACTTCCGACCACCGGCCATCGGCCATTGACTACCGGCCAACCGACCGGTTGTTTTCCGACCACTTTCCGGCCGCAGTCCGGCCATAATATTCCGGTGAAAAAAAAAGTCTCGGGGGCCTCCGCCCCCGAGGCCTCTAAAGTTGCCCCTGATTCTTGTCCGTGAAAATTTTGGTTTCCGGTGAGTGATTTTCCTTCACGCACGATGGCTTCTCCTCATAATGGGGGCCTTACAAATGTGCGCTTTTACCACAGAAAATTACAAGGGTAAATCAAGCTCCATACTTAACAATATCCCACTTGGAGACTGATCTCCAAACCAAACCTGTGACTGCTTTCTATTCTGGCTTCTTATCCTTGAATGCCGATTGAAGATGAGCAAAATCTCAACTTCTCCTTGTTGACCACCTTTGTAAACATGTCTGCAGGATTTTCACTTGTATGCACCTTTCCTAGCTTTAGCTCTCCCTCTTCCAAAAGAGTGCGTATGAAGTGATATCTTACCTCAATGTGCTTTTTCCTTGAGTGAAAGGCTGAGTTCTTCGCAAGATGGATAGCGCTTTGGCTATCACTGTACAAGACACAATTGTCTTGTTTGAATCCAAGCTCTTCTAAGAATCTGTGAAGCCACAGAATTTGTTTGCTTGCCTCCGTCATTGCTACATACTGTGCTTCCGTGGTAGAAATTGAAACCATTTTCTGCAGCTTTGAAGCCCATCTTACTGTCGTGCCTCCAACCGTAAACACATAGCCAGTAGTGCTCCTTCGAGTATCTTTGTCACCTGACATATCTGCATCAGCATACCCTTCTAGAAAAATATTAGTTCCTCCAAAATGCAAAGCATTTGTTGTTGTCCCTTTTAGATACCTAAGTATCCACTTCACAGCTTGCCAATGCTCTTTACCTGGGTTGTCCATCAACCTACTCACAACTCCCACTGCATGTGCAATGTCTGGCCTTGTCCAAACCATAGCATACATTAGAGAACCTACTGCTGCAGCATATGGAACTTTAGACATATAGTCTATCGCCTCTTGTGTCTTTGGACACATATCCTTCGTTAGTTTAAAATGACCAGCAAAAGGTGTAGAAACTGGTTTTGCATTTTGCATTGCAAACCTTTCTAGTACCTTCTTGATGTAATCTTATTGAGATAGCTTTATTGTCTTCTGCGTCCTGTCCCTTGATATTTTCATACCAAGTATCCTCTTTGCAGCACCTAAATCTTTCATTGAAAAAGATTTGGACAGCTCCTCTTTTAGTTCTTTGATGTCCTGCATGTTAGCACTTGCAATCAACATGTCATCAACATACAACATTAGGATGATGAATTTCCCATCTCCCAAATTCTTTGTGTAGACGCAGTGATCCTAGTTGCATCTTGTGAATCCATGATCCAACATCCATCGATCAAACTTCAAGTACCATTGTCTTGATGCTTGCTTTAAACCATACAAGCTCTTCTTTAATCTGCAAACCATTTTTTCCTTACCTTTTACTTCATACCCCTTTGGTTGAAGCATGTAGATTTCCTCCTCTAACTCACCGTGAGGGAATGCCGTATTTACATCCATTTGCTCGAGATTTAAATCATGAGCAACCACAAGGCTTAAGACAAGCCTAATTGAGTTCATTTTTACAATAGGAGAAAATATTTCATTGATGTCAATACCTTTCTTTTGAGAAAAACCTTTTACCACAAGCTTAGACTTGTACCTTTTCTTCCCACCTTCTTCTTCCTTCAGCTTGTACACCCATTTGTTTTGAAGTGCCCACTTACCTTTAGGCAACTCAACCAACTCCCATGTTTGGTTGCGATGTAGTGAGTCCATCTCCACTTGCATGCTCTTCGTCCATTCTTCTTTGGATTCATGTTGCATAGCTTCTTCGTATGATTCCGGCTCTCCAGAATCTGAGATCAAGAGATGGTTGAAGGAAGGAACAAACCTTTCTAGAGGTCTACTTGCTCTTGTAGATCTTCGGGGAATAGGTTGAGGCTCCTCATTTGGTTGACGTTGTTGCACATTGTCACCGTTTGCAGTCCTTGAGTCTTCACCGTCCTCAAGCTCCATGTACTCATCACCTGTTTCTTTTGTTTGTTTTCTTTCCAAGTAATCTTTGTACATATTTTGTTCGTTAAAAATTACATCCCTACTCCTTAAGATTTTACCATAATCAGGATTCCATAGGCGATACCCCAAGTCTCCTTCTCCATAGCCAATGAAGAAACACTTTTTGGACTTTGCATCTAGCTTTGATCTTAGGCTTCTATCTATGTGCATGAAAGCCTCACACCCAAAAACTTTGAGAAATGTATAATTCACCGGTTTACCTGTCCATGCCTCTTCTGGAACTCCCCCATCCAATGTTGTTGAGGGTGATCGATTGTTTAAGTACACAGACGTACTTACAGCTTCCGCCCAAAGCTCAAGCGATAGGCCTGCATGTAGCCGCATGCTTCGTGCTCGTTCCATGATTGTCCTGTTCATCCTTTTCAAAATCCCATTTTGTTGAGGTGTCCTTGGGGTTGTCCTTTGCCTCTGAATGCCATTGCTAGCACAAAAGCTTTCAAAAGCTTGACTGCAATATTCGCCTCCATTGTCGGATCTGAGGCATTTAACCTTGGTACCTGTTTCATTCTCCACAAAGGCTTTCCACCTTTGAAATATGGAAAATACATCGGATTTATTCTTCATGACATAAACCCATGTTTTTCTAGTCGCATCGTCTATGAATGTTATATAGTACAATGAGCCACCAAGTGATGGTGTACTTGCAGGACCCCAAACATCAGAATGAACCAACTCAAGTTTTTTATTTTTTCTTTCATTTCCTGATTTTTGAAATTTCACCCTCTTTTGTTTACCATAAACACAATCTTCACAGAACTCTAAGTCCACTTCTTTCAAATCTGGTAGAAGCTTCTTTGTTTGAAGGATTTGCATTCCTTTGGCACTCATATTTCCAAGCTGGTAGTGCCACACCGCACTGTCAACTTCTGTAGTTGTTGCACAAGCTGAAGGTTGAGTGCTAATAGTACACAAGTAAAGTGTACTGACTTTTTCTCCCTTGGCAACCACCAAAGATCCCTTTGAGATCTTCCACCGTTTGTTTCCGAATGCAATGTTGTGACCTTCATCATCCAATTGTCCTGTAGAGATCAAATTTTTGCGAAGAGAAGGAACATGCCTAACATCTTTAAGCTTCCACTCATTTCCATTAGCAGTTTTGACAAAAACTGTACCTTTGCCGACAATCTCACAAGCTTCATCATCTCCCAAGTATACATACCCAAAATTACCTTTGGTGTAATCTTGGAAATGTTGCTTGTATGGTGTCGCATGGAATGAAGCCCCGGAATCTACTATCCACGAATTAGACACATTGTCTAATGAGAGAATTAGAGCATCTTGCTCTACTTTACCTGCCACATTGGCCTCCGATGTTGGCTTGTTGTCTTGAGACTCTCTCTCTCCTTCTTCTTCTTGGACCAGCATTCCTTCTTGAGGTGGCCCTTCTTGCCACAGTTCCAACATTCAAGAACTGACTTTGTGCGTGACTTGCTCCGCCTTGAGCGATCACGACCCTTTTGGTTTTTGAACCTCTCCTTAGGCCTTCCTCTTGTTTCCACTGATAGTGCAGCACTTCATGATTCTCCTGTGCTTCTCCTTCGCATTTCCCCGCTTAGGAGAACACCCACAACATCATCAAACTTAAGAGTATTTGTGCCAGAGATAGAATTACTTACAGCCATCACAAGGCTGTCCCAACTATCCGGTAGAGATGATAGTACAAGGAGAGCTCGCACTTCGTCATCGAAATTTTTTTTCACTGATCGAAGTTTACTTATGTTTGTGTTAAAGTCATTTAGGTGTTCTGCAACTGAACCATTCTCTGCCATCTTTAGATTGAACAAGCGCTTCATAAGAAATACCTTATTAGATGCCGATGGTTTCTCGTAGAAGTCGTCAAGTGACTTCATCAAGTCCTCCGTGGTCTTCATCTCCGAAACATTGAAGGCCACCGTTGACGCCAAGCTTAACCGGATTGTTCCCAGTGCCTTTCGATAAAGGACAATCCATGCTTCATCTGCCATTGTTGCGGGCTTCTTCGCAAGACCGCCTAGTGGCAAATAGAGGTCCTTCTGGTAGAGATAGTCTTCAATCTGCATCTTCCAATGTTGGTAGTTTTTGCCGTTGAACTTCTCAATCTTGAGCTTCCCTTCCTCCGCCATAACTCCCACTCAATTCAAGGAATCCTTTCCTTGAGATAATTTAGCTACGAGCAAACCTTGCTCTGATACCAGTTGTTAGAAAATAAGACGTAGCTAAATAGATTTTTTAGTAGATTACTTAATGGAGAGAGATAGATTTCACAGACAAGAGATTATAGAGTAGAGAGAGAGAGAGTACACACGATATACGTGGTTCACCCAATGTGGGCTACGTCCACGGGAAAGCAGCCACTCAATGGCTTTAGCACTTCAAAAGAAGAAGTAGTTTACAGAGGGATTAAACCCTTAATAGAGCTCCCGCCTTGCTTCTCTCTCACCACCTCACACTCACCTTGTTGCATCAACTTCACACTATGAAATGTGTGTAGAAATGGCCTCCTTTTATAGGCCAAAAGGGCTGCCTTCTCTTATGAGAGACAGCCATGTGTAGCGGCCCTTGTGCGAATAAGTCCAAATCGGACCCTCCAATCCGCCCATGTGTGGCCGCCCTTGAGAAGACAAGTCCGCTTTTGAATTCGGCCACCGGCCACCAGCCATTGACTTCCGACCACCGGCCATCGGCCAATGACTACCGGCCACCGGCCAACCCACCGGTTTTTTTCCGGCCACTGTCCGGCCATAATATTCCGGCGGAAAAAAAAAAGTCTCGGGGGCCTCCGCCCCCGAGGCCTCTAAAGTTGCCTTTGATTCTTGTCCGTGAAAATTTTGGTTTCCGGTGAGTGATTTTCCTTCACGCACGATGGCTTCTCCTCATAATGGGGGCCTTACAAATGTGCGCTTTTACCACAGAAAATTACAAGGGTAAATCAAGCTCCATACTTAACAATATACGGCCCGACACTACTGGCTCAACATGCAAGATATGAGTCGCTGCTCAAGATGAGAGAAAGCCTAAGATGAAGAAGCAGCTCACAGCCATGTCGGGGATGACATGAGCAAGTAGGGGGGGAGTGTTAGAAGCTGGACACGCCCTACGGAAAATGACTGCTTGGCAGATTATTATTTTTTGTAATTATTCATTTATTGAGAAAACCCGACATTTCACCTTGTAAATATTGGGGCTTACAGAAGTTTCCAGATTGTATCCCAGTTTTGACATTTAGATTGAGTAGATGGTTAAAATGGAACATTAGGGTTTGAGAATTGTAAGGTATTTATACCACTTTTTGACCTTAATGAAGAATCTTTTTGTCATTTTTAAAAAAAGTTTGAAGTCTGTGAGTGAGCGTACTGTGTACGAGAGCGAGTGAGAGCTTCATCTTGATGCTACATGCACACCGGTGGTCGGAATCGAGTGTGAAGAAGTGAAGCGTGTTGCCCCCAACGAGAGCTACGCGCCAATACCTACATTGCGTGCGTACGGTCTGGTTTTGCGAGCTCCATCTACGAGCTTCATCTGGTGACTCGGTGAGCATATGTTGTCCGATTTTGCATTGCAGCATATCCACGCGTTCGCATTGAGTAGAGCTACACATTAGGCACTTTAGATTTCGGAAACGAAGACCTGCAAATTTCGGCCAGACATCCTACGTGATTTTGCACCGAGAGAGCGACCTATTGGTGTTAGTAGGGTCTCTTTCAAGTTCTATGGTGTTTCGAGATTGTTTGATGGGTATTCAGCTCTAGAAAGCGTTGTAGGAAGTTTCCTCTTATGCACTCTTGAAGGCTGTGACTTAGACATTGGGTAGATACCTCTGTAGGAATTAGTTAGGAGTTGGTCGAGTGTAGGTTGACACTCTATGCTTGCTTCCATGCACCTGCGGGTCGATCTTCGTCCTTAGCTGACTGTCATAATAATCAATATCTAATTCTCCTAAATGATTTTCTCATATTAAACTGATCATTTAATGTGGGGAAGGCCAGGGGAGAAAAAGCTAGAATATTGGTTAAGCTAGCAGACCAGCCACAGTAGGGATCCAAAGGGGGGGCCATCTGCAAAAGAGCCATGTGCAACAATGGGCTAAAAAGACCCTAAGGTTTAGCCCATTAAGACTTCCAAAATGCTAAGGTTCCAAAATTCAAAGGTTGTGTCCAAAGGTCAACCCTAGGGAAAATTGGATGCTTTGTGTGTGCCCTAAAAGTCTTTGAACATCCCTACATGGGAGGAGGCGAGCCCTAAAGGTAGGGGATGAGAGAGAAAGCCACACACACACACACACACAGGCTCCCTTTACACAAAGGGAATGAGGGACACATGTCAGCTCCCTAGGCCAGATGCCCACAAGGTGTGCCCAATTTCTATTGGATGACCCTTGAAGTGGACCAATGATAATTAAGCTAGAGTAAATCTAGTTTAATTAATTTAAAAACATTTAATAAAAGAAACCAATGAGAATTAAGTCTCCTAGAAGACTATTGGGCAGTCTCCCAAGGGGTCCAATGAGCATTCAGGAGCCCTATGGCTTGCCTGATTCCTATTGGCCAGGAGACAAAGGGGTCCAATGAGAGTTTAGTTTAATTATTTAATTACCTAAAGCTCTCACAAAAGGGGAAAGGGGGACACATGTTAGAAGGCTATCACTTATGCTGCTTAATTGTAATTGGCTTGACTTGGGGAGGGCCAATGAGGCTTCAGCAAGAGCAATTAGCAAGAGGGCTCGCCCAAGAGAGAGAGAGAGGGCTGATTTTTGCAAGGCATTATCACACACACACACTCACACAAGCTCATGTGTGAAGAAAGAGAAGACTATCTCTTCCCAAGCTTTAATGGAGAACTCATCACCTACTCCAAGCTTGTGAGATAGAAGCCTACATCAACACTCTCTTGGCATGTGGATGCAAATCCAACCAAGAGCCAAGATTCAATGCATGCTCATCTCCTCTACCAAGATAATTACTAAGCCAAGCTATGCTACATATGAGTGATTATGTGAGGAGATGTACATCTTTCTCGTAAGATACTCCTTCTTCCTCTCAATCTACTCTCATACCCTGCTAGCTCTCACCATCTTCGAAGGTGTGTGAGGTCTTGGGTCTGAGAACGGGGATAATTCAAGTTGTGTTTGTTAAGTGTTTTGCTTAGTGCATGAAGTTTCCATCTTCATTGCACTAGCTAGTTTTGAAGGAACACAAAGAATTGTATTGTACAATGTCTTTCTTGATGGGAGAAACCATAATACAAAGCCTTTTGGAGGGGGGACCGGCTCCATGAAAATCCGGTCCTCAATTGTTGTCAATAGCTTAATTTCTCTCTCTTTTGAAAGTATTGTCGCTGCTATCTAACTAGGTGTTATGCTTTTTGTTGCTCTCTCCACCCAAGCACTCTTGTAATTCTCATTAGGAATCTATTCTAATGAAATGCCCACTATGTTCATGCTAATTTCTGCTACACATAAGTTATTAGGCCATTAAATGTTACAGCTGACAAATATTGTTAGGTGAGTTCTCGCTGTGCTGACGTCCGCCGCGGCGTATCCGTCCAACAGTGCATCGAACTTTGGGTGATGGGTGTCCACCCGGATTATAAATAAGGAAGGGTGATGTTGTTTCACCCATGTATAGGTGTGCTTGGGATAAGTGGAGTACGTGTCAAGGTTGTCAATAAATATTATAAGTGATCGTACCATTGTCTTAAGTCTGAAGATGTTTGTTTTTTGAAAGACTGTTTCTAATGTTGTTTTTTCATGACTTGTCGTAACGAATTACTATATGGAAAATCTAAAAAGAAAACCATTACTTTAAATGTTAAAACAAATGTGTTAGTAATTATAAAACAAAAGAATCATGTGTGAGTGCGGGGTGGTATGTGGGGATTGACTAAATTTGTCAATCATGGACGGGTGGACCTGATTAGTCAAGTAACTATCCATCCCTGTGCACTAAAAACATTTAGAAAACTTCTCCACTCTGAAGATCAAGGAGTTCACCAGTGGCTGTGTCCTCACATCTATTAAGGGGGAAAATTGTTGGTTGAGAATACCTTAGCTCAATTTGTGGAGGTTATATAGCCGAAACAGTTTTGAACTTTTAAGATGTTCTCCCATTTCCATTGTGAGACAAGACTAGGTCTTCTTCTAGGGCTATAGACCTAGTACTTGGACCCTTATTACTTAGAGACTCTGAATTTTTAATAGGCCTAGAGACCTGTCAAGGACCCCATCCCAATTTTGGTATTGGTTGGTTGGGGACCTCTCACTCAAAGTAGTCTTCTTGTTGATGAGAGAATTTGTGCACTAAAGACACAATAAATCCTAGTCTCGCATAACTTGTAGGTGGGTCTTTAGTTTTTAGAATCCTACATTTAGTCTTAATTCTTTAAAGTTATAACAGTACAATCTACATTCGTTATATAATAGATAAATACATCAAAAAAATAAAATAAATCCATTACATAATAATAAATACCTTAGAAAAATTATTTGAAAAACTGAATTTTAATTGCCAAAAAACATCCTATACTTGATTGAGAAATTAGGAAAAAAAATGCTTTGGACACTCTGAATGAGCTAAGAAGAAATTCTTTGATCATCCTTAAAACAACTTGTTCCAAAACCACCTCGTGTTTTTTTATATTTTCTCTACAAGTGAAGAGTGATGTGTGGTTATGTGGCCACTGTTAATTCAGCCACCCCCATGGATGATGAGCCAAGATACCATTTTTAATCCTGAGGAAGCCACCCGGTTGTATGGGCAATTGGTTAGGGTGTATGGATGCCCGAACTTTTGGGTGATGTATTTTTTCAACTCAATTTTTGAATAAAGGAATGGGTGCCGGATTGCACCCCCAATATAGGTGATCTTGAGACAGGTTATGTAATGGTCACATTTGTTTTATTGACAATATCTTATCTTAAATCTAAAGATATCTGTTTGCTTAAGAATGTTTGCAATATTGTTTGCAAGGATTGTTTTAAAGAAACTCTCCTAGGGAAATTTGAAATGAACCATTATTTTATGTGTCAAAAGAATGGTAGTAATTAGAAAATCAAAAGATCATTAATGAGTGCGGGGTGGTAAATAAGAATCGACTAATGTTGTCGGTCATGGACGATTCCAACAATCAGCTAGTGAGAAGATCTACAAGAGTCTCTCATGCACATGAGCATTTCAGCCAGGGTTAGACTATCTATGGGTCACACTGACTGCGAAGAACCAATCAACTACCAAGATTCTATTCAGATGGAAGATAGAAGGAAGTGAGAGCAGGATATGCAAACAGAATACAAGTCTCTAGCATCCCGAATCTTGATGTGTAATTTGGAGCTAAAATTTTATCTTCAATTAATCAAAGATGCACATGAAACCTATCAAAGAGGTGGAAAATCAAAAAGTTAGAATCAAAGATGTAGCTTCAACTAAAACTAGACCAACAACTAAGTCTATTGGTTTTGTTCCTACCACTGTAGTGACAATTAGTCGGGTAACTATCCATTCTTTTCGCATAAATGTTTAGTAGGATTCCCTATTGGAAGAGGAATCCGTCAAGAGATGTCCTCTCACATACCTAGAGAGGAAAAAGCATTAGAAGAGGATTCCTTGATCTCTTTGTAGAGGTCATGAGACTGAAATTGTTTTAGTTCTTTTACGTTTTTTTTCCTCTCAATTGTCAAGGATCCCAACACCTAATTTTTTTTTAAAGTATATGATTAAACTAAGTTATTGTGAGATTACACTGTGGTGTATGCTAAAAAGAAAAAGAAAAAGAAAAAGAAAAAGAAAAAAAATACAATTCTTCATCAATGTAGAAAGATATCCATCAAGCCTAGCACATGTTTATGGTGTTCAACATTATGTTTGAGCTTGCATGTAGATCTCGATACTATAAACTTCGTAAAACCATGACGAAGTTGCTAGACAAGGTGTTTTATCCTCCCCCCTCAATGATGTAGAGAGGATGGGAGATCGGTTGTTCAGGTTCTAGTGGTGTCTTCCTCATTGATACGGGAAAGTTAGGATGTTTTACATAGAATTTCAAGAAACTCAAGTGGGCTAAAGTACTTAGAGTTATTGAATAGTTTTTTTATTGGAACCAAGAGATCATATGCAACCATTAATGTGGATGGTGTACAAGTCACAAAATCAGTGGATATTTGATCAGGCATCCAAAGTTATCTACCCAAGTAGAACTAAACCATGCGTGTAGCCGCGAGCTTTAGGGAGTCACAAGATGTATGTTTGGTTCCTATGTCTTACCCACGCATAGTCTACAGATTTTTACTATAGGATTGTTGTTACCCTTGTGTATCGAAGGATTTTCATGGATTGTATCAAGTTTTATATATACTATTGTTTTCATGGATATTTTATTCCATGTACATTTGAATTAAGCTGTTATGACTACCACTTGAATCATTGTCTTCACTTAAGTTCTATTTTTGAAAGCATGAAAGGTTGTGAGACCATAAGTAAACAAAACCACCACACAACACTAAAACTTCATTATCAACCCCAGGTTAAATGTAGCACAAATAGCCTATATATGGTTACACAAGAAAAGAAACTTTTGTTAAAACAAGTCCAACTCCCAACCTTTAAGGGAGAGGGTCCCAACTTAAAGCATGACATCAAAACTTGTCTTGCCAGCATGGAGGACTACTTTTTGGCAACAAGCATTGCCCAAGAAAGTCAAGCTATGCTGCTAGGCATTTTTTATTCACCAGGGATACCAACCTTTGGAAACAACATTGTAGAAACAATCCAACAAGTAGACCATCTTGTAAGAAGATGAAGCAAGCAATAAAAGAGCGCTATCTCCCCCCTTCACATTAAGCCATAAAGATGAACAAGTTTTTCACCCTACGTCAATTAAGACTTACTCTAGCGAAGCATTACACAAAGTATGTATGTTTACGGTGCTATGCACCCCAGATGACAATGGCTCACTTCTGTCAAGGCCTAAATAGGCCATTGAGTGTGCACCTTGAATCCATGAATACAACCTTGATTCAAGATGCCTTACTCAAGGCCAAACCTCTTGCAACATAGGGCCACGCTACAAGAAACTACAATAACTTCAACAACATTAAAGGTAGAGCCAGGAGAACTTTTGATATAAAAAAATCAACGATGTCGTGTAACTATCACGGAAAATTTAGGGCATACTTTTGCCAACATCAGATGTTATGGGTACAATGAAATGGAACATTTTAGAAACAAATATTTAGAAGAAAAAACCTTGGATTTGCCAAAAAGCCATCCCTGAACTTCAAATAAATCAAGCAAACAATTAAAGAAGTGGTATAAATGGAGGACATGGTAGAGGAAGAGGAAGAGGAGAAAGAGCTTATGCAACCATGAAAGAACCAACTTTTAATAAACAAGAAAGATAAAAGAGCTACAACCCTAGAGCTCGATAACAATATGTTGTCATCCAAACCACTGCAAAACCACAAGGTGTAAAGTTTGAGTTACATATAGATTGTGGTAGTACATACTATTTTCTCTCTTCCAAAATGCTTGAGGAAGCTAGGGTTAGTTTAGTAGCTGATCAAGATATTAGTAGTGGAACTAGAAAATAGGAAAAACATTCTCTGTCAATACTCGATTGGGGAGGTGGAAGTTGAACTCAGAGGACCCCCATCTCATTCTACTTTTGTGGATTGCAAGCAACGATCTATGATGGAATTTTAGGAAAAGACTGCTTATCCCAAAATCAAGCACATATCCATTGTGCATATGGTAGGTTCTCTTTTTTTTAAAAACTTTGGGATCATACTATAATTTGTTCCAGTTGGACTGATCTAGATATAATCTAGTTCTAGTTTTGGTTCTAGTATATGCGTCATTTCCATTTTTGCTACTATTCCCATCTCAATGTCTTTGTCTAATCTATTTTTTGGATTCTGCCTCTTTGAATTAACTTAGCTAAATCTTAACCCAACTTGGATTAGTTGTCTGAAGAGACCAGCTCATTCCAACACTACTGCCCTCTTTCATATTCAAACTATGATCTCTTTCATGAGAAAAGTTTTATTCGTGGCACTCTTGCAATCCCACGCTGAGCATAATGACTCCCGTAATTCCTTTGCAGTAGTCTTGTCCATAATCATAAAGAAAGGTGCAAGAGAATGGTCGCCATAGCATAAGTATCAAGCTCTTCTCATTGATCATCAGTGTAAACTCTCTTTTATTCTCTTTTAATAGCATTACAAGGCCCTTATTGACCAAGACATCAAGCATATGTTGCTTCCATATCATGAAGTTTGTGGCATCAAACTTCTTAATATAAAACTATTCTTCTTCACAAGTTTCAGCCATGGCCCATGACTGACAAGAGAAAATGCAAGAGAGTGAGACTAGAATTATGGCAAAATTTTGTGAAAATTTTGGCAGAGTCTCCTTTGCACAAAATAAAAATATCAACTAGAAACTCAACAAATCACTGCAATATCAATGCAAAAGAGTGCTATAGGCAAACGAGAGGACTTGTGGGAAAAATCAAGCAGAGTCTCCTCTGTACGGAGATCACAATCTCAAGAAAAACTGAGCAAAAACAATGCATAAACCAACAAAGATTGTTTATTGGGCATAAACACTGGCTTATATTGCTCAAAGAAAGTGTCAATAACTTGGCATCGAAGCATCTATACCCAACTATATATATCCTATGGTGAGGCCACGAGTGGGGATCTCCAAAAACCTAATCCACCTCACATTGGGTAACCCGACCCCTAGTACTCGGCTTCAAAAGACATCAGCAACGACCCTCACAAAAAGTTATGCATAAATGACTAGCCACAGTTTCACAATGGGCTCTTCTTAGTCAAGTCTCAGAAATGGTCAGGACTGCCTGTTGTACACTGGCTGTATCTGCAAAAAAAAAAACATTCAAAATGCGAAATTATCATTGCAAAACTGGAGGACATACGCTCAAACAAGCACCAATGAGTATGCAAGCAAAAGCACAAAACCAATCCCCTACGGAGAGTAAAACACTCTCAATAGAGCACAAGCACTCTCAAGTGCAAGTCACACATAAACCATATGCATCCAAAACTTCCACTAGAGCTGTGATGGAATTCACTGCCAAATATACTCATATATCTCCTATGTCAAGAGAACCTGTGACTACCCCTATGCATGCAAAACTATGTTTGAGAGTTTTCTCTGAGAAGCCATCAACGACTATGCATAGACAATACCACAGAGAACATACATCAATGACAAAAGCATATGGCAATCTAAATATGCTCTCAAAAATGCATGAGACAATTGCTTACAGTAATCTATAACCGATCTCATTGTGTCACTCTCTACAATGCCAGAGATCATGTGAAAAACTGTAGTTGATGTCGTCAAAGTCGATGCCAATGTCGGGTGTCATTCCTCTATGAAAGAGACACCTCATCCATTCATGTAGATGTCGAGGAGGAGAAGTCGATATCACAAGCCAAGAAAATGGATTGTTGATGTCAAAAATCAGAGTGCATGTGTGTGTATCCAATACCGAGAGAAAGAACTTATGAATGCCGAGAGTGTGTGCATGTTCTCAAGGTCTTAAATGTTGAACTTGGGGAGAAGCTATCTCTTTCTCTCTCTCCAACTCAAAGGCACAATCTATCCGAAGAAAAAAATAATTGTGTTTTTGATTTGAGATATACATGCACTCCAAACTAGCTAATGAGCTCTTCTACAAATCCATAGAGCTCAAAAACATCTACATTTCGAGAAAAGAACTTTTGAATTCAAGTTTTGTAACTCAAGCTATGAGCAAAATAGTGAGCTGCCATCAATCTACCTTAAACTGAGCAGTCACTTCTCACTCTCTTTGAGCACACACAAAGCCCAATCTCTCGCCTCTTGTTGCTTGTGGAGTTCATCCCCTTGCCACCTTGATACGTGAGCTCTATGTGTCCAACTCACAATGCCTTCATAGCCATGGAAGCCCTCAGATTCGATCCATTTCCAATGTGAAGCTCATCGAGAAGAGGGAAACATTGGGAGAGGAGTATCACTATAACCTTCAAAAGAATAGATAAGTTTAATGCGGTCAGTATGATCGGTGTCTAGCAAGTTGGGATGAACGCTAGTAGAAAAAAGTATGACCACCACCTGAATTTTGTGAGGGCACCATCTACATGAGTGGATGGCATGCAATACATGCGTCTCTCCCTCCCTCTCTCTCTCTCTCTCTCTCTCTCTCTCTCTCTCTCTCTCTCTCTCTCTCTCTCTCTCTCTCTCTCTCTCTCTATCCCCCCCCCCCCCTTTTTTTGGGGGCATTGAAGTCCATGCATAGGAGAGTTGTGTTGTGCCTAGTTGCAATATGAGGAATGGAGGTGGAAGGTTGGCATGAGTGGGTGGGGAGGATGTTGTGATACCTACCAATGAGAGAGATGCAATGGGTGCAAAGGGTGTGTAAATGATTTGTGGAAGACGACATCAGTAGCATGGGAGGGATATTATTGGAATCTAGGAATTGTTGATGGCTCTATGATGGTGTGGGGTTGTCATTGGTAGTCACATGCACGTGATGTGGTTGTTATTGAGAGCCGGGTAGCACTCTACAAGTGTGTGTGTGTGTGTGTGTGTGTGTGTGTGTGTGTGTGTGTGTGTGTGTGTGTGTGTGTGTGTGTGTGTGTGTGTGTGTGTGACTTCAGGTGATGAGGATATGTAGAGAATCGATTAAGAGTGGTAAAGGAGGTGATGAAGCAATAGCCCATGAGAGAGTGGTAAGGGGGTTTTATGAGTGGCAACATTTGTGGGCACTCATTCACCCTAGTTGGACCATGAAGGTTCTTCTCGAAGTGTTTAGTTCCGTAAGTGCTTATTCAGCCTTAGTCTATTGGAAATGATTCCCGTGGGATGTTAGTCTTGTGGGGATATACCCTCTTCTCATCTTCCTATCGAAAATAGAACTTATTTGTCTTTATAAAAAACCAAAAAGGAAAAAATATGAATACAATCCTACTTCCTAATTGTTGGGGTATAAAGCCCAATGTGGTCGCCCAGGTAAGTGGGCGGGCCGCCAGGTATGTACACATATTCTTTTGTAAAAACCTAATAAGAACTAACTATGCTCTACACATTACAGTAGAGCGAGTTCACCATATCGTCATGCTCTTCTTCTCGCACTCTCTCTCTCGCGTCGCACTTTCGCTCGTACTCCTTCAACTCGTATCAGAGCTCAGATCGAGGCTCGGGGTAGCACTGCAGGAGGCTAGAGTCACCAGCTCAGATTGGAGTGAAATTCGACAGGGAAGACACGGCCCCAAATCCTGTGGGATGGCCCGAAGGGCTTGGTGTTCTCAGAATTTCATTCTGAGGTCATCTCGGCCACCGTTCGGCTTCGACAAAGGTCTGCGCAGGCCATTTTCGACTACGTGGTCTCGGCGGGTGAAGATCCGACTCTGCAAATTTGGGGTTTTCTGCCTAAGACTGCAGGTGCTGAGGATATCGACACTCCCAGAGTATTGATTTGTGGCTGTCTACACATCGAAGGACGGCTCACAGTTCTTGGAGGCATGTCACATACGACACGGGTGCATCTACACACAGACTGTAGGCAACATCCACTAGTTCATCAGGTTGATATTGGTTCAGAGGTCAGTTTATAGGGGAAACTCTGCCAAATTTTTCCCAGGAAAGTAAACCACTGTGAAGCGTAGCTATGGCTGGATCACAAGACACTGCTCTTTACAATATCAAGAAGCTGGATGGAACCAATTTCCCATCGTGGAAGAAGCAGATTTGGCACGTGTTGGTACAAAAGAAGCAGATAAAACCTATAAATCTCAAGGGGATAAAACCAAAAGATATGGACGAAGATGAATGGAGCAAAATGGATGAATTGGCACTTTCTACCATTATGCTGACTTTGGCAGAAAGCATTTACTTCAATGTAGCAGACGAGATGTCGGCTTATCAAGCATGGTTAAAGCTGAGTGATCTTTATGAGAAGCGGAGTGCAGCTTCACAGGTATACTGGCTTAAGAAGCTTGTTGACTTGAAGATGAAAGAAGGGACACCTATGTCCAATCATCTGAATGAATTCAACACAATCTACAGTCAGTTGTCAGCTCAAGGTGTCAAGTTTGATGAACCTGTTAGAGCTATGTTCCTGTTGATCACATTGCCGGAAAGTTGGGACACTTTTCGCACAGCTTTGAGTAATTCTGCACCTCCAGATGGTTTGAACATAGCAGGTGTAGAAGGAAGTCTACTTACTGAAGAAACCAATAGAAAGACAATGGACAAAGGCAAAGGAACAGCCTTAGTTGTCAGGGGAAGGACCAAAGAAAAGTACAAAGGTGGAAAGAGGAATCAGTCTCGTAGCAAGTCCCGCAGTGCTAAAGGCAAGAGTGACATAGAATGCTACCATTGTGGCAAGAAGGGTCACATGAAAAGAGACTGCAGAGAATGGAAAGCAGAAAAAGGCAAAGAGAAAGATGAAGACCATGGTGAGAAGAACAAGTCCTTAGTGAAGATTCAAGAAATAAATGTGACAAACACTGTTGCAGAGGATGACAATCTAGTGTCAGGAGACATCTACTTCTTGAAGAATACAATGGACTCAGCTCTTCTTACAGCATCTGATGGAAATGCACTGAGTGACTGGATTATAGACTCAGGGGCATCACTTCATGTGTCTCCAAACAAGGAGTGGTTTACCTCTTATGTGACCACTAAAGATCATGTTCGGCTAGGCAATGGGCAGACATGTGAGATCTTAGGTGTTGGAGATGTTCAATTGAAGTTTCAGAATGGCTCTTCTTTCACGCTGAAGAATGTGAGACATGTTCCCACAATTACAAAGAGCTTGATCAGCACAGGTTTACTTGATGATGCTGGCTACGTCACCATTTTTGGACAGAACATGTGGAAGATATCCAAGGGTTCTATGACAGTAGCACATGGAGTAAAGTCTGGAGGACTTTACATGATTTATGTATCAAATGTCTCTAAAAATGTAATCAATGTAACCGAGCAGCCGAACGTTTCTTTGTGGCATAGCCGGTTAGGACATATGTCCAAGAAGGGAATGGAAATCTTGTCTCGTTCTGGTTATTTGCCTGGCTTTTCATTAATGATTTTGAATTCTGTGAACATTGTCTGTATGGTAAGCAAACACAGCAGCCACATAAGCATAGAAGCAGTAGAAGAGATACATAGTTGGCACTTGTTCATAGTGATTTGTGTGGACCTATGCCTAACCTATCTCTAGGGGGAGCTTCTTACTTTATGACATTTATAGATGATTACTCGAGGAAAGTATGGGTTTACTTTCTCAAGCACAAGGATGAAGCATTTAGTGTTTTCAAAACGTTTGTGACACTTGTGGAGAATCAGAGTGGCAAGAAGCTTAAATGCTTACGCACTGACAATGGTGGAGAGTATGTTTCAAAGGCCTTTCAGGACTTTTGTGAGTCAAAAGGTATAAAACGTGAACTTACTGCTCCTTACAATCCTCCTCAAAATGGTGTTGCTGAGAGGATGAATAGGACCATACAAGAGAAGGTCAGAAGTATGTTGTCTAATGCACAACTGCCAAATGGGTTTTGGGCTGAAGTTGTATCAACAGTTGTTCATCTTGTAAATAGATCTCCTAGCAAGGTTTTGCAGAAGGATTCAGTGCCAGAGATGGTATGGCCAGGCAAAATGCCCTCATACAAGCATCTCAGAGTCTTTGGCTGTGAGGCATATACTCACGTTCCAAAGGAATTTAGGAACAAACTTGAGCCAAAGAGTAGAAAGTGCATCTTTCTAGGCTATGGTAATTCTGGTGAGATGGGGTACAGACTTTGGGATCCCGAATCCAGAAAGGTTGTCCGCAGCAATGATGTTCACTTTAATGAATCCAAATATCATTCTAAACCAGAGAGGGTTGAGGAGATTAGAAGAGTTGTCTTCCAAGAAGATGGACCTGCATGTGCAAGACAAAATGTCAGGGCTCAAGAGGAGCAAAGACAGGATAGAGTGGAACCACAGGTTGTGGCTGAGCCTGAGCCACCTATTGTGCGTAGATCTGGACGTGTCACGCGACCTCCTGATAGGTTTGTTCCATCGAACTATGTCATGTTGACTGATTGCAATGAGCCTTCATGTTACAAGGAAGCAGTGCAAATGAAGGACTCCGGGAATTGGCAATTGGCCATGCAGTCAGAGATGACAGCTCTGCATAAAAACAAGACATGGAAGCTAGTTAAATTACCACAGGGCAAAAAGGCTCTACCTTGTAAATGGGTTTACAGGTATAAGATCACCGCTCATGATAGTCAGCCAAAGTACAAAGCAAGGCTTGTTGCCAAGGGCTTTAAGCAAGAACAAGGCATTGACTTTGATGAAGTCTTCTCTCCGGTGGTCAAGATGACTACATTGAGATGCTTTCTTGCATTGGTTGCCATATTAGATTTGGTGTTGCACCAAATGGATGTCAAGACAACGTTCTTGCATGGTGATTTAGATGTGGAAATTTACATGCAGCAGCCAGAAGGGTTTGTTGAGAAAGTCAAGGAAGATTGGGTATGCCAGTTGTTAAAGAGTCTTTATGGCTTAAAACAATCACCGAGGGCATGGTACCATAAATTCCACAAGTTTATGCTTTCTCAAGGCTACAAACGTAGTGAGTTCGATCACTGTCTATATACAAAGAAGGCTAAGGATGACAATTGGCTGATCCTTATTTTGTATGTGGATGGCATGTTGATTGCTGGCAAGCACTTGGAAGAAATTTCAGCTTTGAAGTCAAAGATGGCAAAATCGTTTGACATGAAAGACATGGGTGAGGCAAGTCATATACTTGGTATGCGCATTGAAAGAGACAGATCAAAGAAGTTGATTTGGTTGTCTCAAACAGAGTATATTGACAAGGTTTTGCAACGTTTCAATATGGAGAAGGGAAAGGCATTGAGTGTTCCATTGCCACCATATGTGAAACTTAGCAAACAAGATTGTCCTGTGTCTGAGGAAGAACAGGCTGAAATGGATAAGATTCCATATGCGTCTGCAGTGGGTAGTTTGATGTATGCAATGATTGCTACTCGCCCAGACATTGCATTTGCAGTGGGAGTAGTAAGTCGATACATGTCAAACCCAAGCAAGAAACATTGGGAGGCAGTGAAAGGAATATTGAGATACCTGAAAGCTACAAAGAGTATGCGTATATGCTATGGGAGTCAGGAGCTAAGTGTAAAGGGTTTTACAGACTCAGATTATGCAGGTGACTTAGACAACCGAAGGTCTACGTCAGGGTATGTCTTTACATTGGCTGGTGGAGCAGTATCATGGCGTTCTAGATTACAAGATTGTGTTACTCAGTCTACTACAGAGGCTGAATATGTTGCAACATCAGAGGCATGCAAAGAATCAATTTGGCTTAATCGACTAGTAACAGATTTGGGAATCAAAGAAGAGATGCCTGTGTTATATTGTGATAGTCAAAGTGCTATACAATTGGCTCGCAATCCAGTTTATCACTCAAAGACAAAGCATGTGGATGTGAAGTATCATTTCATCAGGGAAATGCTCGAGGATAAGCAACTTCAGCTTGTCAAAGTTCACACCACAGAAAATCCTGCTGATCTACTTACAAAAGGACTTCCCTCAAAGAGATTTGCGCATTTTCGCAAGCAGTTAGGTGTAGGGTAGTACATCACTTCTCTACATCTCTTGTATATTAGCTTGTATAGTAGCTTCTCTCACACTTAAAGTACCACATTGGACTTTAAGTGGGAGGTTGTTGGGGTATAAAGCCCAATGTGGTCGCCGAGGTGAGTGGGCGGGCCGCCAGGTATGTACACATATTCTTTTGTAAAAACCTAATAAGAACTCACTATGCTCTACACATTACAGTAGAGCGAGTTCACCATATCGTCGTGCTCTTCTTCTCGCACTCTTTCTCGCGTCGCACTTCCGCTCGTACTCCTTCACTAATTAATTTCTACTTATTACCTCTTCTTCCATGCACTCTACAACTATGTATACTATGCAAGATCAAGTGTATGCTATTTTTGACTAATCATTTTTCAAGCTTGCTAATCAGAGTTACCTTTTATGATCTTATCCAATTTGTATAATCCATTCAAAGCACCATATATTACACAAAATGCACATACATCTCTATATCGCGAATGAAAGAGTTAAGATAATTAGCTCAAATCGTTGTAAATCACTTGCTCCCTATATCCATGCAAATCTCTGGAGAGCTTGTGATTCCAAGAGCGGTAACTTGGTTCTGATACCATTGCCTCAAGCGGAAGCTATGGTGGACTTGCTAAATAATATGAAGATCGCACAGATAATATAGTAACAATAGATTGATAGAGATTGCATAAAGCATGATGTGAATATATATATATATATATATATATATATATATATATATATATAGAGAGAGAGAGAGAGAGAGAGAGAGAGAGAGGCAATGGCTGCATTCTCCCCCCATGCAAGAGTGAGCATTTTCCTCTTGCACGTATTTGTTTATAGATATAGGCAATGCTCATAAAATGATTACAAAGGGCTCACACTTACGCATAAAATAAACACTATTCATAAAGAGCTCTAATAATAAAATTTTCCATAACTTAACTATGAATTGAAAAAAAATTGTGAAGCACTTTGCATCACCACAAGGTCCAACAGTGGCAACTTCATTCCATGAAGAAGCCATCACAGTATTCTCTTGCATTTGTCATTCACCGATTTTCTCTAACACAACACCAATTCAAGTGATCATATTATAAATTCAATTCACATTGCAATGTGCATAAACTATACTAAATAATCCATAAACAATTTATCAAAATATCAATTACATCACATTAAAGGCACATTGCCTTTAAGTGGGAGATTATTAGGTTATAGGCTAGTTTGTTTAGTCACCTATGTGTACAACCATTCTTTCATCCATATGAATAACCGTACTCACATACTAGTACGTTGAATGTGTGTGAGTACCACCACCCCATCTAATCTGTGTGTCGTCTCCTTCCTCATGTTCTCTGTGTGTGCATACTTAGTGTGCATGGTGGCACTAGAGGCCAACTTCCACGGGGTGGGCTTCCCTCAAAGCCTAGTTCATTGGCCCTCTCCTGATAGTTGGACGGTGCATGGATCTCTATCAAAAGCATGTGGCTCTTGTCTCCAGTAGGTTTCTATGGAGGAAGGTGTTGCTTTGCGAGGTGATGGAGTTCAGAGGCTCTCCCCTTATGCAGCTATAATTTGGTATGGGAATAATTTTGAAGGGTGGCTCCTTGATTAGCTTGATGTTTGTTATGTATTTGGGATTTGTTCATTGTTTATCAAATCTCATCTCATGGTCGTGTGGGGGTGGCTCCCCTGTTAGCCTTAGAATCTTGTAGTAAGTCTTTTTGGTCTCCGTGGCTTATTCTAAGCATGGAGTAGGTGTATATTGTCTGGTTGTTGCTTATAATTTAATTGAGAGAATATTGCAAAAAGAAAAAACTCGTGCAGGATTGCATGTTGAAAGTGGTTTCTCTACTACATATTGTAAGAAAACTTGTTTCTTAAGAAAAAGTGGTCATTTTATTACCTCGTTATTTTTAAATATTTAAGTGCATGTGATTGTGTTGTGTGTCCATTCTTCATGTGGAGGACGCTTTCAAGATTGAAACGATCATGGGATGAGCAATCAGTAGGTTGTTTCCAACTAGTAAAGCGCTTGTGACATCACCCATCTATGAATGAACAAGCTGTGTAGTCAGCATTTTGCAATGCTAAGCTCTTAGTACATTAGGAGAAAGTTGAACTCAATTTTGGGCCATGTAAAAAACGCCAACTCAGCATAGAGAGAGGTAATCCTAAAAAATACAAAAATAGTTTTGTGGAATTCTATTTCTCATAGTACATACATAAAACTTTGCTCGATCACTTAAATGCATGCTCTTATAAAATGCTTTTCGAGAGCCCAACTTAAGTGTGCACCAAAATCCATGTTCGTGAATCTTAATGAGTGATGTGATGTGCGATGAGAGAAAACACATAAGAGATGTTTTCAAAATACAAAAAGAACACCACGCATGCATCCGGAACGTCCAAAACCCATAGGATAGCACTTTAAAACACTGAAATCCGACGTCTCTAGCTCAAGATACAACCGTTTTAAGCCTAAGACCTCATGAGGTCAGAACCAAGCGAATAGAGGCTCCCAAGACCCTCATGGGTCTCTATTCGCTTGGTTCTTACCCCTTCACAGTCTTAAATAGTACATATCAATCGCTATCAAGTACAACCCGTTCGAATTTGAATTGCGAATACCTCATAAAAAGGTGATTGATGCTTATGCGAGATAGCAACAACTGGTCATAAAAAGGCGCTCGGCGCTTGTGCAAGATGTCACTATCAAGCGCCTCACTTTTCTCATGACAATGATAATTTCACCAAAATGTTTTTCATGGATATTTTCAAAAATGAGACAAAAGGCTTTTCAACGTAACATTAACCTTCTTCCTATTGGCTAAGGAGCATTCTCTCACTAGAGCTAAAAGGCCTGAAAATGAGTCCATTTCTTTCCTAATGAGCGGCGTTTTTTTGAGGGGGGAGGTGTCGCACGTGAAGATGTGGGTCCGAAAGCCTCACTTCTCTTCTCCTCCAATCCTTGTGTGCCACCTTGGTTGCACACACCTTCCTCTCTCTTTGTCGCGAGTGACAACGGGTGGGTTTGGTTCGGTGGGTAACTTGGTCTCATTAGAACGAAGCTTAAGGTGTGGTTCAGACTGTTCGAAACTTGCATAACATCCGTGCGTTGGCCCAAATTAATTGATTGAAAAAAATTATTAAAGTGTCCGGACCTATCAGAGCTGTGTGCGCCCATCCCCCTTCGGACGAGATGAAGGTCCATGCACTTTTCAGCACGGATTGCGGGGAGGCTTCAAACCTTTGCCCCCCCCGGCGTCTGTGCGACCAAAGGGGTTAACCATGCAGGCTTCGGTGCCTTGTTGCTCCTATAGGTGCAGATTTTGATTTTGTAAATGGACTGTCGAATGTAAATCGCGCTGTGCTGGAAAAGGCAGAGAATGTGTGCGCGCATTGCGGCAGTATGAACCCACCCTATTAATTTGTTGGGAAAGATGGGATCCTGTGAAAAGTTTGAGATGGGTCTCCTTATCTTGAAACAAGAGGGAACATACGACATAGGCTCATTTTCCGGATCATGCTGCTGCCGGGAGCCCACCATCTGAGGGCAAAAAAAAACCCTCCTTTATTTAAGCTTTACTGCTATTTTCTGATCCTTCAGTACATATATTGTCTCCCTGAGAGCTCTGAGTTGTGTACATACTCTCTCTCTCTCTCTCTCTCTCTCTCTCTCTCTCTCTCTCTGCGCGGATTCGGAAATCTTGTTTCTCTGCGCAGACCATCATTGTGCGCCTCTCTCTCTATCTCTCTCTCTCTCTCTCTCTCTCTCTCTCTGGCCTCTGTAAGTTCGCCGTAGCCTGCATGTAGCTCCGGCCGCCATAGCTGATGCTGCTTCGACCTCCTAATCTGCTTGGAGCAGCTGGAAGCTTTCGTTGAACTCATCAATCAGCTTCCTCATGTAAGCGCCGGTCCTCCTCTTTATTTGTTTGTTTCGTTGCTGCAGTTTCATTTCTTATTCTTTGTAAGCAGCTAATGAACAGATTAATCTAGCTCAAGGTTAGCCCTTTTGTGAACGAAATAAATGAGAGGTCCCAAACACATTATATATATCTTGTTCATGAAGTTTTCATAGACAAGGGGTTTCCTTTTGTCATTGCAATCTGATGCTTCCTATCAGCTAATTTTACGGGCTTGCGCCCACGCACCCACAACCGCATGTTGTCGGGGTTGAACCATAGCAAGCATGTCCATAGTCCCTCGCCTTTACTGCCAGGCGTTTCCAAACACAAGAAGATTTAGAAATTTTCTCATGTAGGAAAACAAAGTCTTTTCCAGTGTTTTTCATACAATGCATAACATCATGAGCTTCTGTTCAAGAGGCACCGCATACCTAGCTAGGTACGATTCGGTGCAGGGGACCCCCGGCCCCCCCACCAGGCCGGCGGTCCCCTACTTCCAATCGTACCTAGCTAGGTATGCAATGCCTCCCTCGCAGAAGCTCATGATGTTAAGGTAAGTCACAATGTGGGAATTATTGTGAGAATTTGTCCAAAACTTCTTGTGTAAACAAGCCCTAGTATGTGTGTGTGTGTGTGTGTGTGTGTGTAACCTCCGGAGAGTGTCACACTACTTCTGAGTGCCATGCAACACTCTAGATACTCGTGTGCTAGCTGTGAAAATGTAGGTTAGATCCCCATGTCAATTCCCAAGGCACCTAAAGTCCTTCACAAGAACTTAAGTAATCATAGGTTGTCCTCCTTTGTTTTTTTTCTTTCTAAAACAAGCCTTAGTGAAGAAGAGAGTTAGGCGTTCAATGCACTTTTTCATGTGAAGCATTGAATGATTCAAATCTTCTTAACTATTTTAGTTTGTGAATGGTCCTTTCATTTAAGAGACTCATATGGAATGCCAATGGGATCCTTCACCTTGTTTGGTCTTCTAAAGAGGTCTTACAAGAGGAGAAAGAACAAAGTCCAGTATATTTTATATCTCACTGTTGGTTTTGGCCTACATCGAGCATTAATGAACCATGGAACTCTTGGAAACAACTGCGTACCAATGGATAAAGCTTGTTGATTAGTGCGATAATATGCCAATCAAATGATGGCAAACTTGTTTAATTCCTCTTTCTCACAAAGAGGGCTATCAACTAAGTATTGTCATATGTTAAGTCAACAATTGTTTTCCTCTCTCTATAAAGTGATGCTTTTATATATATATATATATATATATATATATATATATATATATATAGAGGCCATGGTGAGAGAGAGAGAGAGAGAGAGAGGTACGAAAAATGTTTTCCGAAATTTCTATGAATAGAGGCATTGAGTAGTACCGTTTTTTTTGTTCTTGAAGAGGCCAATTGTGAATAGATCCGGCCTTTACTCACTCAAACACATGATTTGCAAGCCTATAACCGCATTAAGGGCCTTTTGATGTTGTTAAAAAAAAACTTGTACATAAAATCACTCAAGTTCCAACTACTAAAACTTTAGCTCGACAACTGAAAGTAGTATCACAATTGCAAGGCTTGTTCGAAGGCAAGGGTACCCACATTTGTTGGTTGCTTGGTCTGTTAGTGTTGGCATGGCTTGAATTACTCTCTATTATGTTTTTCTCTTGCCCAATGATAGTGGGTTCTATCTTATGATGCTCTCTACGTTGGGTCTTCATTGATTTACTCCAAAGTGAGTGACTCCTATGTCTTGAATCTTGCTTTATGTTAGATTACTTGAAATTCTAGCACTCACAATCACTTTGTATTCGATTTATATTGCCTTCAACCCAATGTAACTTGAAACCCATGGCTATTTTCTAAAAAATAATTATTATATTTACAAATTTTACTATGTTATTTGATCTATGAGGCCTTCAACTTGAAAATAAATTACAGCTCATGGATTTTTCTAATGGAAACGCTATGTAAAGGTTGTTTTTCAAATAAAGCCCTAATATTTTGTTCATTCTTAAATTGGGCGTGTTATCTTGCAAAGGATGATTTCCATTGAGGGTCGAATCTAGGACTTCTTTCAAATGTTTCGCATGAGCTTTCATTAAATATAAAAGGTTATTTTTAAGCGAAACTTTTGTTCCACCTAAGTTTAAGAACTAGGAAGGCTAAGATCACAAAGATATTCTACTCCTACCTTAACCTCTCTTCATTAAACAAGAAAATTAGCTTGAGATTGTTAACATTCATCTTACCTCTCAAATGCTTAAATGAACGTTCTTCTTTGTAGTAATCAAGGTAGTAATCAATGCAATCCATTAACGAAGCATATATTCATTGTCTCCTAAATGTTATAACACCCCGTCTCAAGTCCCCTTGTCCTAGTTGAAGTACTAGTTTTCACCTTAGACATATGGTGAACTATTAAGAAAGCCAAGTATTATAGCATACTCCTCATATGATGCACCTTACTATTATGGTAATGCATCGCATGAGTATAGTCGAGGAAAATATTTAGTGAAAATGAAACATTCTCGAAGGTAGGTAACATGAGAGGAATATTTTATGATGAAGTTAGGTACTCAACTTATGCTGAAAGATGGGTTGTGAACTACACTCTAGGCATACACTTTGTGTAAGGTTTCTTAGAATTCCATCATCCACAAAATACAGACAAACAAAGTCAATAATTGGTTGTTTGATTGAAGTTACTGTAACAGCTCATGGTAAAGTCTAGTTGAGAAATTCAAAACAATTACTTAATCCAAAGAAATATGTGAGAATGATTTTTAGGTCCCTTCTATTGTGATTCGTTGAATGGCTTGTCTAAAAATATTCTATGACTCCAAGTGAAAGAATGCTTTTTCTTTTTGTAAGTAAAAGAATTGTAAGTGTCCTAAGTTTAACTAATTATATTTTGAAATTTTGGACGAGTGGAAAGGAGTAAACTTTAAGAAAAGGAATTTGTCTACATTCTAGGGATTTCTTGTCTTTAATAGATACACATGTAGCCACATTGACCATCTAAACATACACTAGTAACAAGTTTAGTGCTTGAAGTAATGTTAGTTTAGCATTTAGATGTTGTTATTAAGAATTTGGTTTTATAAAGATTATGATAGGTCTACACATAGAAACATTGATGATAGGTTAGCAGAATGTAAAAAATGCATCTTTTTTGTATATAATTCTATGTTCAAAAGTAAATTTTTGGGCCTATAGCAATCATAGGCTTTGGTCAAGAACTCATTGGTGTTTACAGAAAAGATAGGCTCATGCATTGTCTATAGATTTTCTTGGTGTAAAATAGGATTCACCTAGAAAATATGTTGTTTTTCGAGGCGTCCATTAGGAAATATGTAAGATAGCACGTGCGAACAAAATAAGAGATTTGTATTTATTAGGTACATTTTTTAAAAAATATACTTACATAAAGGATTTTTTAATTGAGAAAGTGAACTTTCATACATAAGGGCTAGATTTTTACAAAAATGCATACATAAGAAGTACACATAATACTTGAAAATATACGAATAAGGGATTATTTAAATACCTCTTGTTTGCACGTGCCATATACAATTTTTAGATAGTGGACTCCTCAGGTGTTGTTTTTGGGACCAAATTGAACACTTCTTTGGCGTTGAGAGCTCCTCATGACCATACAATCTAGACTTACGAGTGTTTCTTATTTTCTCCACATAAAGTGTGATTTTAGCTTTGAGCTAAAGTAAAGACTTCTGCAAACACATACATATAACCAAAGTATTCGATTTTTTCCAAAACCTTGAAAGGACACTTTTATATCCTATTAGGTTTCCAAACTAGTGCTAAGCAATTTTACTAGATGATAAGAAGAGGATTTCTTTTAGCTTCAAGGCCATGTGTATAGATTGAGAACCGCTCTAGAAATGCCACAATGTTTCCAAAAGATTATCTAAAAGTCGTTTCGAAAAAGGAGAACCATTTTTTCTTATGCATGATGAGAACTTTTCTCAACAACAAAAGTAGTATTCTTTTGAAGATTTCTACATTGAATTACTTGTAAAGGAGCAAGAGGTTTCGTAAAGGAGTTTCAAAGTACAGAACTTTGGGTGAGCAAAGATTAAGGGTAGAAGCTGTTGAAGATGGCATAATGAGGAGCACAAATTGGAGTCTCTGTTGTAATCAAAGGTTGTGATGCTTAAAAGAGATGGACTCAATAGTGGTCTCCTAATTATTTCATTAAAAAAGGATCTAATCAAAGTTATGATTTGATCTTTCTAGTATTGCCAGACATAAAGGAAATTTTAAATACCAAAGAGAAGAGTCATTCTCTCATCATTCATTGGAGTTTGCTCTCATAAATTTTTCCTTATTTCCAAAAGGCTTGAGTAAAGTAAAGCTTGAGCAATTTCGATGCAGTGGGGAGCTGTAATATTTGAACAACTCGATGACATCTGCAATTGCAAGGGTTCACTGAAGAAGGGTTGCAAAATTTTCATTAAAAAATAATTTTTCTCTTTACAATACTATACTCCTAAAATATATATTTACTATACTCCTAAAATTCATTCTTCTAAAGAATCACAAAGAGTAAATGAGGAGTTAGTTATCATGTAAATGGAGAGTTAGTCATCTCACAAGAAAGTAATGTAAACAAAGGTTTTGATGCTAGCATTTTTTTTAGACTTTTATATCTAAGATAATTATGACAGACAATGTTTGTTGGTCACCGAGTATAACACCAATCTATAATGTAAACGTATATCGGCACATGCCAAGGAAGACACTTGCGGTGAGTTTATCTAAAAACTCACAATATACTAAAAGCCTTTTATAACTATGTGTTATTGGTGAATTGTGATGTAAAGGGTGACATAACTCGTTTAAAATTTTGATAAGCCCATAAGGAGTTTCAAGAATTATTATAAAGCTTTGACCTTTGACAAGTGTCATTGTGTGGCTATAATGCTCGAGGGGTTCACTATTCAGTACCATCATATATAATGGGCGTTCATGAGATAATTAAAAAACCCCTTTTTTAACATGTTTGAATAAATAAAATGACTTCTTATTTTAGGATTTTTTTTCAAAAGGGAACATAAAAATCTCTTATTATAATGTATCTCTATTAAATTGCCTAAGTTTTTTGCATTTTAAAACCCCTAAACTCATTTGGTACATTAGCACGATTATATAGTGCACCCTCTGAGCTATAGTGCAAGTGCAAGGCTAAGATGATTACCTCTCTCTCTAAGGTAGAGAACAAGTGCTCAAAACGTTTTTAGTCTATCTTGCTAGGAAGAATGGCAATGATAAACATAAGAGACTTCAGAGAGATCCTGAAACATTTTAGATCTCTTAGGACAAAGTTATAGTTACATCTACTTTTCTTTTGGCCATTAATGGACCAAAAAAAATCTCCAAGAAGGCTTAATTATGTTAATCCCTAAGCTCAGAAAGTGGCTAGCATGGCAACACGATCTGCTCTAGAAATTCTAGGCAACTCTTGAAACATTCAAAAGCTTCTAATAAATTCTATGGATTCCAAAATACACGTGTGAGATCAAAACAGCCTAGAATGACCTTGAAACTTAATTTTTTTACAATTGAAGTGATGAGATTAGGGTAATGTTTTGCAAAATCCTATATTTTGAGGCTTATTTTGGTCTACAAGAAGGGACTAACCAAAATATTGATGTGAAATTCGAGTGAGACCAATTAAGCTTGAAAAGGAAGGGGTACAAAAATTAAGTAGAGGAATAGAGACCCTTAAATGAGAAAAATGCAGAAAGCAAAATCCTTTCAACTTATTTAAGTTTGAAGAAGGATAATAAGTGTTGCTTGCAGACATGCTTTTGATAGTATTAAAAGTGAGGCCAAGCTATGCTAATTTTGATCGATTATAGAGCTTGAGAAGACTCCAACTAAGAAATTCTAGGACGTCATAGTCGATAAAACTTCTCCAAGGAGCCCTCAGCATGATATATGATGTAAGCTTTGCCATATCTAATGAGTTTCTTTGGAGGGGTAGGGGTAGAAGCCTAACAAAATCCGAGTATTCACCCTCACTACTAAGTCAACTCTCTCTCTCTCTCCCCACAATTATTCACTTGGAAAACCTAAAGAATGATTAGTTTAGATCACGAAGTGCTATTTTTGGTCTCAATGAAAGTTGCTATGTTGGTTTCATTCACTTTTGGGACATGGCATAACTTGGAGTATATCAAGACAATACACAAGAGACAACAAGGTGCTATGTGTGGGCCATGACTTTGGACATAAAAATTTGGAGTGTTTCTTTTCAATTGTGTATTTACATATTGAACATAGCTCAATTTTTGGTAAGGGAAAAATAAAATAAATTTTAGTGTGTTCCTTACATGTGTTCATTACATACATAGGATGGTAAGATTTTGCCTTCGTGATATTAAGAATGGGTCATTCGCAAAGGATTGTTTATCTTGAAGGGCCGAGTGTTTACTTGAAACTCACCTGTAACCCAAAACATAGTAACAATCTTGTTAATTGGTTGAACCAAAAAGTTAAGAACTTGTACAAGGAACTTTCTCTTTGAAGGGAAACATTTGGAGGTACGATGTGTGCATTTATTAGAGAAAGGAATGTAGTTCTCTAGGTTTGAGCCCTAGCTCTATTGGATTATCAACAATAGGGTCTCTCATTTGTTTATCTATAGTAATCTTTTTCCCCATAACTCACAATAGTGATTTATATTATATTAAGAAAAACAAAAAAATTACATGAAAGGCCCTGCTCATAAGCCGAGCTAGGGCACCAAGATAAGCTCAATGGATCCACATAAGATTGCTAAACAATGAAGGCAAACCCCTACCAAAAAAGCAACCATAATCAAGAAAGCCCACAAGGGTGCCACCAAAAATCTAACAGCTTCCATCGCCTACATCTAACTCTTGCAAGGAGGTCTCCTGACCAAGCCACCAAACCAAATAGATAACACCACACCATGGGCCCTATCACCCTTAGAGAGTGCTCAGGGTTGCCACCAAGAAGCCGCCCCTGCCACATACAAACTTCATGACCCGAGCCAGCACTCCATAGAGCCAAAACAGAACCGAACAAAAGAACTCCGGATCTGGTGTTGGCTACATTCATCTTTTTGTTTTCGCCGAACTCACAAACATGAATATAGATTAGATTAACCAAAACAACAAATTACAAACTCCCCACTAGACCAGTGCGGGAGCGACAAAATGAATAACTATACACTCAAATCCAAACCACAATACAACATCAAAGCCCCAACCAATACAAGATCAAAAACCATACCAGGTGACTGAACCACAAGCTAACAAAGGGCGTACTCTTGCATATGGGGGGAGTCCAAGCCTCCCTCACCAGTCATAGAAGGTCTGAAGAGGTTGAAGATGCCACTAAGGACTCCTCAGCTACCACCAAAAGAGGCCCTGCCTTCAACCTCTCCAAGCAAAAAAGAATGAGCAAAACTTTGAACAATAGCCGAGCCAACAAACCCAAACTAGCACAACAGAATTTTCAAGGGGAGCCAGGACCCTATGCAAAAAACCACCAAGATGCTCAGATGACAACCGATCCATCGGTGCCACCATGGAGCGTCGACTTCCCATGTCTGTACTCCATGCCACTGGACCGAACACAAATCCTTTGACAACGATTTATCCCCCACAAGAGGGGTAGGAGAGCAGATGCACAAAGGGGGGTCTAAGACTAAGCAGCATGTCACAAGCATGGCTTTCAGGGCCTCCCTCCCGAGGCTACCCTAGCCCCTCAAGCCAAAGCAATTTCCCCACAATGCTTGAAGAGCCAACTCCATTGCTCGATGCCCACCTTGCCACAGGCCGAGCTTGTGAGAAGCTCCTTGCAACCCTACCAAGTTTTTAAGGCTATAGTAATCTTAAAACATGTTTGCAAAAGACCTTGAATTCTTAAGAAATTCCTTTCGTTCCGTCCCTGTTTTCTTAAAAGACTTGCTCTATGGTAGTCATTTATATTAGCTCTTTTTGAAAAGCATTTACTTATTTGTCCTTGGTAATCCTTTAATTTCATCTTGTAGATAAAGCACCCAAATGTCAACCAATAGAATAGGGGGAAGAAATAGTGGTTTGTAGTGGTGAAGGGGAGGGATAAGGCAAGGAACAAGAGAGAAGGAGAAGGTGAAATTTCTCTTTCTATCTCTCTTGTCGTATTCTTGGTGATCAAGAAAGTTTGGCTACTCACCGAAAACAAAAAATTCCTAGGATCTTTTTGTGCAAGCAAAGAGGGACTAGTTGGAGTATTTTGGATCAGATTTGAGCTAATTAGTCGATGTGATTTGATTTATGGTTGGAATTGAGCAATCGCAATATGTAACGTCAGATTATTGAGTATACAATTGTATGTTCTAATTGGGATTTTACCCTTATCAATTGGAATTAAACATCGATTGTTGGCCTAAATTCTTCTCTCTCTCTCTCTCTCTCTCTCTCTCTCTCTCTAATCTTTCCTAAACCTCTCATAAAGTGCAATTAGTATCATATATAGCCTTGAGATTAAGTAGCATAGTAAAATACTGTATTCGTATAGAATCCTAGTGAATCATAAAAGTAAATGAATGTGTGGATAAAAACAATGTCTTTATCATCACTAAGGAATTGATGAGACTATCCTAATCGCTCTAGATGTCATCGGTTCCTTATCATCCCTAAGGAATTGATGAGACTACCCCCAATTGCTCTAGATGTTGAAAGGCACATTGTGTTCCAAGGAGTCTCCAAAAAAAGTGAAGCCTAAGACAAGACAAACACAAATACAAGATAGAGCAGTAATCGTCACTATGGAGCAATGCCAGAATGTTGTGAGTCTTGCATTCTTAACACTAGACTTTTGCTAAATCAAACAAGTCAAGTTTTGCTTGGAGAGCGGCTGAAGCTCAATATGAAAACTTGATATGTTGCTTGTTTTGCACTTGAGAGGCATGCCAAGTGCTGAAGGGCTACCAATAGATCTCTCTCTCTCTCTCTCTCTCTCTCTCTCTCTCTCTCTCTCTCAGTACCCCTCATCCCCACAATTCTATGACACCTCCCATTGCAGTTCAAGGGTGTAGCTCATGAGGTGGAGGCAATGTGCAAGCCACTTTGCTAGACCCGGTTGTTGGCACATGAAGCACAATACACCCATAGCTCAAAGGGCACTGTGATTGCAGTTGTAGCCGCAAGGATAGCACCCTCGTGTGGCACTCCCATGCCATGCACTTAGAATTCAAGGGTAGCACTGTGCGCGTAATTCAAGGCAGCACCATGCCGATGTCTCGCACTTGCCATGTTGGCAAGGAAGCATAATTGATTGCCCGACATCTTTGGTAGAGGAAGAGAAAGATAGGGGCATCCATGCTTGCAGCCACATGGATGGAGCCCCTGCCTATTAATAGAGTATATAGAATAGGATATACATGGGTTTCATGACAATGTCCAAGGAACCTCAAAGCTATTATGTGGTCATCTTTGGACCTCACAATATAGGAGAGGTTAAATAGAACACAAATGAATGAATTCACAACCTTGATTAACACCAACATATTTCGGTATTCACCAAACTTTGTTCACAGTCCTAGAAGAAATGGTCATGCTATATACACCTAACATCAGACACAAACACCCAGACACAAAAGAAGGAGAGAAACAAAGATGTCATAAAAGAAATCCCAAGAGGAGGGGGGGGGGGGAGAGAGGGAGGGAGAGAGAGAGAGAGAGAGAGAGAGAGAGAGAGCGAGCTTTGAAATTGCTTGCCAAACAAAGAAAATTATAAGGCCACCCTTTTCGATTTTGAGCTTTTGCCGGCAATCTCAAAGCCTAGCCGGGATTTTGCAATTTTAATTGGTTAAAATACACTAAACCCCAATTTTTTTAAACATTGGATGGGATATAGTAGCTCTATAATTTTCTTTACATATTTTATTTTTATATTCAATACACTAAACCTCGATCTTTTTTCGAACACTGGGAGGGATATAGTAACTCTACAATTTTCTTTATATCTTTTATTTTTATATGTTTATTAAAAACAATAAGGATCAAAATTTGAATTTTTGGTGGACTTGAGTACGAGAGAGAGGGAATTTTGTCATAGCAAAGGGAGCGGTGTCTGCAAGAAAACCTCGGTTTGTGTATTTTTAAGCGATTAAAATTGCCGAAGAATTGTAAAACTATACATGTTGTTTGCAAACCCTGAAAACATCTGCAAACCTTGAAACATGGTTGCCTTTTTAGAATGCTAGAGGAGGAGTTTAAACATTGCTTTTGCTATGGCTATAATTTTGTAGAGAGAGAGAGAGAGAGAGAGAGAGAAATGAAATAAAATGATATAATAACGTCTTAAAAGGCCAAAGTGACCTATGAGACAAAAGAGTTTACAAATCGTGAATCTGATACAATGTCTATGTAAAAGACTGAAAAACTGAAAACTAAAAAATTGACACTGTATTGAGCTAAAGTGAAATGGAACGGAATGAAACGAAACGGAGAGAGAGAGAGAGAGAGAGAGAGAGAGAGAGAGAGAGAGAGATGAGGAGGAGGGGGATCAAGCAATGGAGATTCGGGGGAAGGGCTTGAATTGTCGATGTTGTAGTGGGATGCTAGGGTCACCACATGCAACTGCAAGCATAGAATAATGCCTTTGACCTAGCTTCAACACTATAGCCTCTCTCTCTTTCTAAGATTCTAATAGATGGTCGTTATTAAGAATCAAGATGCTGCTAGGTGGATCGTGGCATGGAGCCCTTAATTTTTTTATAGCTAGGGTAAAGTGATCAATATAAGGCCACTTATAACGTAGAATCCAGTATGTTGCTATAATTTTGGAAGCATGTCAAATTTTGGGGTATCTTGGAAGATGCTCGCATCTTTTGAGGGGAAAAGGGATGGAGATCGTACGTGTCAGAGGCAAGGAGAGAGAGAGAAGAGAGAGAGAGCCTTGGTGCTGGCCGTCGTCGACGCGTCCCTCGTGTCACACACACACACACACACACACACACACACACACACACACACAGAGAGAGAGAGAGAGAGAGAGAGAGAGAGAGAGCCCTCGTGCTGGCCGTTGTCCAAGGTTGGCAGTGCTAGCATGGGCAGAAGAGAATCACGCATGTCCGAGCTGCAAGTTTGCGTCTCTGTTTTCGTTGCAAGGCGATGGTCGCACTGGTGTGCTCGGCAGGCAAGGTATGGAAGGCCACGCAAGGCGGACAATGTGTGTAGGCAGCTGCACCTTGTTGGAGCGCAGGGCAGCGAAGGGAGAAACAGAGCCAGGGGATACGGAGGCAGGGTTGAATGCACACTCGATACAGTGCTTGGCAAGGCATCGCTGGCAACGTTTTGCTGTGTCCAGTGCAGTGGAGCAGATGCGCACAATGCTAGGCTGGGGTGGAGAGCGATAGACTTAGGTAGAGATCGGACCCGACGAAAAGGATCTCATCGTCATGGGAGCTGAGCGCAAGAACTGCGCACAGGAACTGTGTCAAAGGGAGAGGTCTTAGTTTATCCAAAGAGAGAAATGGAATCTATGCGTTTAATTAATTAATAGTATGTCGAATCGGCTCAATATGTCGTCACGACATGATTCAATAGTGGGACATTTTGAGTTGATATGATTCAATCTTTTGTTATGATGAATAGTTTTGAACATAAGTGGCTGCGTGAAAAGAAAGCTCATTTAAAGAGCTCTTCATTTCCAATGCTATTTGCATCATGAGTTTCAAGAATCTTAAAGACATTTGATGTTTAATTTGACGATGTTCTAATACGTATTGGACACCTGCCCGTTGGGCTATGGTCACGCGAAGCTTAGTTTTTCATAAGCTGAGCCGGCAATGTCTGACGTGCGTTAGCTTTTCGCAGCTTCACCGGCTTAGTAAGCTAACTATGCCTAAAAAGGCATAGTCACACAAACTTACCCACCCATTACCGGTCAGCGCCAGCTCTCTCTCTCTCCTGCTTGCGACTTGCTGTTCCTCTCTCTACCTACTGCCGACAGTGGCCATGTTGAGCGCCTGTCAGAGGTTGTCAGGGCTTAGTTCTAACTAAGCCTCGCGTGACCATGCTCTTATTGCCCCCTTTAACTATATCGAGGTGGATTCCTGGTAGATGGCTATCCTGGCGGCCGAGAAGCTGACACCATTTTTGAGAGAGAGAGAGAGAGAAACGGTGAGAGAGCGAGAGAGACAATCCCTGGCTGCCGTTCTACAAGAAAAATGACAGGGAGAGCATCGAGGGAACCTTATCACCTCCTGCTAGCAAAGTAGCTCCTCTTCTTGCATGCCCGCATCCTTTGACCCGGCATTGCTTCTCACTCCAACTTTATGCTGCTGCAAAGTGCTGGCGCTGGCAACAATGCATCACAGCTACGGGAGAGATTTTTTCTGTTGTCAAAAGGTTAGTGCCTATTGGTAGAGAGAGAGAGAGAGAGAGAGAGAGAGAGAGAGAAGCCCCTGACGATGCATCCTCATTTAAGCAGCACACTACATGGTAGCAGGCCATGAGTGGGAGCCCGCAGCTCAAGGCATGCACTTGAGTGCTAGCCTTGCTATAGTAGTGGATCATGAGTGTGCCCAGTGCCTTGCAAGGCTGAGTGCACCTCCGCATCTCAATGCCAGGACGAAGCCTCAGCACAAGAAGTTTTAGACAAATTCTCAGAATAATTCCCACATTGTGACTTACCTCAACATCTTGAGCTTAGGTGAGGGGAGGCACTGCATACCTAGCTAGGTACGATTGGGGGCAGGGGATCGCCGGCCCCAAGGGGGGGGGGGGGGGGGGGGCGGGGTCCCCTACCCCCAAATGTACCTAACTAGGTATGCGGTGCCTCTCGAGCAAAAGCTCATGATGTTGTGTATTGTATGAAAAACATTGTAACAAACTCCGTTTTCCTATATCAAAAAATTTCTAAATCTTCTTGTGCCGAGGTTGCAACCTAGTGGAGCATGTAAATGGCATGTAGGGTGAAGGGTCCAAGTTAAGGCCGCCTAAGAAGTAAGCCAAATTTTGAAGTGCCTCCAGCTTCACAAATTTTCAATATGAGAAGCTCAATCGGAAGAGTGTTGCAAGGCGCACACACCATAAAAGCGACGCTTTGATTTGAGACGTGCACAAGACGCAATACAACAACAAAAAATTTGTAGTGTAACAAAAATGGCTCTGTGAAGGGAGCCACACTTGGGTGAATAGAGAGCCAATGTCACTAGCAAGATTTTTGAACCTAGATCTTAATGCTATCCACTCCACCAGTAGGCTCTTGTTGTCCCAAATATTGGTTCAAAACTATTATAAACTTGGGGGGCCACGGATCCAATTTTTAATTGGCCCCTTTACCCTAACAATATCTAAATGGAGCAAAGGTAAAGTATTTACGCTTACCGTACAAATTACATAATTTCTTTTGGGACCCAAAAACACTAGGAGTCTTTTGATTCTTCTTAGCAGACTGTTCTCATTGTGAGCTAGAATCAATTTGAGTCCTTCACCGCTGCCCTTCATACCCTTATCACATAGTGTTATGGTGCCCCCACCAATCAGCATTTATGTTACCAACTCTTAAATGCTATCTCATCAAAATCACAAACATGAGGAAAAACAATTATGCATGTACCTATGAATCCTATCATCTATTTAATGCTCCCCTACTCGGTCCAATGATAACCTCCCATGGAGGCCCCCCTACTACTACTACTCGGTCTAATTTGAACTTATTCATTAACTCATCGAGGAGACTCCCTCTAGTTACGTTTAGCAAACCTAAAGCCTCCCATCTCTCCCTAGTTCCCACGTAGAGATCTGCCCCATGTGCCTTCATCTGCGTCACCACCCACATAATGGAAGCTATTATATGCGATTGCTCGGACCTATGTGCGCTCCCTTTGTCTCACCAATATCGTCTCAGAGTTGTCCTACGCTATTGCCTCAGACCTACTTGTGTTCCCCCTGTCTCTTCCAACCAATCACGGTAGCACTGCCTCTTAATTTCCAAGCTTTGCCCCTTTCTCACAATAATTCCCACATTGTTGAAGGAGTACGAGCGGAAGTGCGACGCGAGAGAGAGTGCGAGAAGAAGAGCACGACGATATGGTGAACTCGCTCTACTGTAATGTGTAGAGCATAGTGAGTTCTTATTAGGTTTTTACAAAAGAATATGTGTACATACCTAGCGGCCCGCCCACTCACCTCGGCGACCACATTGGGCTTTATACCCTAACAACCTCCCACTTAAAGTCCAATGTGGTACTTTAAGTGTGAGAGAAGCTACTATACAAGCTAATATACAAGAGATGTAGAGAAGTGATGTACTACTCTACACCTAACTGCTTGCGAAAATGCGCAAATCTCTCTGAGGGAAGTCCTTTTGTAAGTAGATCAGCAGGATTTTCTATGGTGTGAACTTTGACAAGCTGAAGTTGCTTATCCTCGAGCATTTCCCTGATGAAATGATACTTTACATCCACATGCTTTGTCTTTGAGTGATAAACTGGATTGCGAGCCAATTGTATAGCACTTTGACTATCACAATATAACACAGGCATCTCTTCTTTGATTCCCAAATCTGTTACTAGTCGATTAAGCCAAATTGATTCTTTGCATGCCTCTGATGTTGCAACATATTCAGCCTCTGTAGTAGACTGAGTAACACAATCTTGTAATCTAGAACACCATGATACTGCTCCACCAGCCAATGTAAAGACATACCCTGACGTAGACCTTCGGTTGTCTAAGTCACCTGCATAATCTAAGTCTGTAAAACCCTTTACACTTAGCTCCTGACTCCCATAGCATATACGTATACTCTTTGTAGCTTTCAGGTATCTCAATATTCCTTTCACTGCCTCCCAATGTTTCTTACCTGGGTTTGACATGTATCGACTTACTACTCCCACTACAAATGCAATGTCTGGGCGAGTAGCAATCATTGCATACATCAAACTACCCACTGCAGACGCATATGGAATCTTATCCATTTCAGCCTGTTCTTCCTCAGACACAGGACAATCTTGTTTGCTAAGTTTCACATATGGTGGCAATGGAACACTCAATGCCTTTTCCTTCTCCATATTGAAACGTTGCAAAACCTTGTCAATATACTCTGTTTGAGACAACCAAATCAACTTCTTTCATCTGTCTCTTTCAATGCGCATACCAAGTATATGACTTGCCTCACCCATGTCTTTCATGTCAAACAGCTGGCTCAAGAGGAGCAAGGACAGGATAGATTGGAACCACAGGTTATGGCTGAGCCTGAGCCACCTATTGTGCGTAGATCTGGACGTATCATGCGACCTCCTGATAGGTTTGTTCCATCTATGAACTATGTCATGTTGGCTGATTGCAATGAGCCTTCATGTTACAAGGAAGCAGTGCAAATGAAGGACTCCGGTCTTTACAAGATGAACAGCTGTTGAAACAGCTTCAGCCCAAAACCCATTTGGCAGCTGTGCATTAGAGAACATACTTCTGACCTTCTCTTGTATGGTCCTATTCATCCTCTCAGCAACACCATTTTGAGGAGGATTGTAAGGAGCAATAAGTTCACATTTTATACCTTTTGACTCACAAAAGTCCTGAAAGGCCTTTGAAACATACTCTCCACCATTGTCAGTGCGTAAGCATTTAAGCTTCTTGCCACTCTGATTCTCCACAAGTGTCACAAACGTTTTGAAAACACCAAACGCTTCATTCTTGTGCTTGAGAAAGTAAACCCATACTTTCCTCGAGTAATCATCTATAAATGTCATAAAGTAAGAAGCTCCCCCTAGAGATAGGTTAGGCATAGGTCCACACAAATCACTATGAACAAGTGCCAATTGTGTATCTCTTCTATTGCTTCTATGCTTATATGGTTGTTGTGTTTGCTTACCATACAGACAATGTTCACAGAATTCAAAATCATTAAATGAAAAGCCAGGCAAATAACCAGAACGAGACAAGATTTCCATTTCCTTCTTGGACATATGTCCTAACCGGCTATGCCACAAAGAAACGTTCGGCTCGATTACATTGATTACATTTTTAGAGACATTTGATACATAAATCATGTAAAGTTCTCCAGACTTTACTCCATGTGCTATTGTCATAGAACCCTTGGATATCTTCCACATGTTCTGTCCAAAAGTGGTGACGTAGCCAGCATCATCAAGTAAACCTGTGCTGATCAAGCTCTTTGTAATTGTGGGAACATGTCTCACATTCTTCAGCGTGAAAGAAGAGCCATTCTGAAACTTCAATTGAACATCTCCAACACCTAAGATCTCACATGTCTGCCCATTGCCTAGCAGAACATGATCTTTAGTGGTCACATAAGAGGGAAACCACTCCTTGTTTGGAGACACATGAAGTGATGCCCCTGAGTCTATAATCCAGTCACTCAGTGCATTTCCATCAGATGCTGTAAGAAGAGCTGAGTCCATTGTATTCTTCAAAAAATAGATGTCTCCTGACACTAGACTGTCATCCTCTGCAACAGTGTTTGTCACATTTATTTCTTGAATCTTCAATGAGGACTTGTTCTTCTCACCATGGTCTTCAGCTTTCTCTTTGCCTTTTTCTGCTTTCCATTCTCTGCAGTCTCTTTTCATGTGACCTTTCTTGCCACAATGGTAGCATTCTATGTCACTCTTGCCTTTAGCACTGCGGGACTTGCTACGAGACTGATTCCTCTTTCCACCTTTGTACTTTTCTTTGGTCCTTCCCCTGACAACTAAGGCTGTTCCTTTGCCTTTGTCCATTGTCTTTCTATTGGTTTCTTCAGTAAGTAGACTTCCTTCTACACCTGCTATGTTCAAACTATCTGGAGGTGCAGAATTACTCAAAGTTGTGCGAAAAGTGTCCCAACTTTCTGGCAATGTGATCAACAGGAACATAGCTCTAACAGGTTCATCAAACTTGACACCTTGAGCTGACAGCTGACTATAGATTGTGTTGAATTCATTCAGATGATTGGACATAGGTGTCCCTTCTTTCATCTTCAAGTCAACAAGCTTCTTAAGCCAGTATACCTGTGAAGCTGCACTCTGCTTCTCATAAAGATCACTCAGCTTTAAGCATGCTTGATAAGCTGACATCTCGTCTGCTACATTGAAGTAAACGCTTTCTGCCAAAGTCAACATAATGGTAGAAAGTGCCAATTCATCCATTTCGCTCCATTCATCTTCGTCCATATCTTCTGGTTTTATCCCCTTGGGCCGTGTCTTTGCCTATCGAATTTCACTCCAATCTGAGCTGGTGACTCTAGCCTCGTGCAATGCTGCCCCGAGCCTCGATCTGAGCTCTGATACCAGTTGAAGGAGTATGAGCGGAAGTGCGACGCGAGAGAGAGTGCGAGAATAAGAGCACGACGATATGGTGAACTCGCTCTACTGTAATGTGTAGAGCATAGTGAGTTCTTATTAGGTTTTTACAAAAGAATATGTGTACATACCTGGCGGCCCGCCCACTCACCTGGGCGACCACATTGGGCTTTATACCCCAACAATTGTGACTTACCTCAACATCACGAGCTTCTCTGAGGGAGGCACCGCATACCTAGCTAGGGCCGGCGGTC